>NW_015536540.1:291874-328839 GCF_001515605.1 Sinocyclocheilus anshuiensis
TGTGTGTGTGTGTGTGTGTATAAGTAAAGACTTTTTACTCACCTTTTACTAGATAGATAGATAGATAGATAGATAGAATAAAAAGTGAGTAAAAAGTATTTATTTACTTTATTATTTATCTATTTTTCCAAATTTGGTTGCCAGATTTGTTTCAAAGTGACACTTGAACCTAGCTGTAAATTTAGCAAACATACCTTTACAGATACTTACAATTGTAAAAGAAATGTCTTTCTGCACAATTGTTTTCACCTGTTTTTTTTTTTAAGGATTTGCTGGTTTTTACTTTCAGAAGTAGTTATACGCACCAGCTTTACAGCTGTATTGAAAGAATACGTCAACCATGGCCACACTCTCTTTTACAAGATTAAACTCCTACACTTGACAGCTATTCAGATTTTTTCCCCAATATATGCCTGCTCTCCCTTTCTGCAGTTTTCCCCTCAAAAACCTCTGGGTAAACATTTATTTTTTTCCTCCATTGCCACATAATCCGCAGGTCAAGTGTAGTTGCAGGCTAGTATACATCATTAGTGTGAGTAAAACTCAAGTGGGAGAGCGAGCATGATGGAGCTTTTTCACTTGTAGCCGGTCGGACGTTCCATTTGTCATCCTCGCCGTCTGTAAAGGCAGAAATTAGCCATGGCAGGCCTGGAATAATGTATAGCCCCAGTTGCTGAAATTAACCAATGAATCACCCATTTTGGCTGATTAGGGCCAATATATTCACGCTCTCTCATGACACATTTTTAGTAAAACAGTGTGGTTTATTTAAAAGTTTGCCCCAGTCTCTTGGCCTTTTCGAGCATGTTTTGCGGAGCGGCTGACAGTAGCAGTATGCTGTTGTTGTGTATGCGTGCCTGTTCGGAGGGAAGAGGGAATTGTGGGTAGTTCAATTTGTTGTCAGAAAGAGGGATTATTTATAGATTCATTTACTTCCATTACTTGGGCAGTCAGGACATCATGAGTTGTTAGACCTCTGGAAAATATTTTGTTATAGGAACATAACTCTGGTTTTTAGCCTTCAGCGCAGCACAGAGTGATGTACTGAGAGAAAGAAAGACAGAGAGAGATAGAAAGAGTGAGAGAGAGAGAGAAAGAGAGCTCGTGCATTGTGCCAGAGGCTGCAAGTGTTCTTTACCTCGTCAATAACAAATAGATCTATGACTGATTTGATTCGATCACATGGAGAAAATGGCCCTTTAGTATGACACATTTCTCTCGTTCCGACAGCTGAGGAAGGAGATGAAGCGGGTGGCGTGGGGTGAGGTGGGGCGGTGGATTGCTTCTGTTGCTTCTTTCTGCAGGATAACAACAGCCTGCTCTCCTGCATCATCCCTGTATGTCAACGGATCCTGTTAGTCACGACTAACCCGTTCCACCTCCATCAACATTACATGCTATTCTAAACTCCACCCTTTTAAGAATTTGAGTTAAGAAGGTAATAGGAAGTAACTTATGTTGGCAGTTCATACATTTTTCTCAGACGGAAATAGTTCTAAAACAAGCTGAGGCCAATCAGATTAGAGTATCGGAACAAACTGTCACATAATAATGACTTACATTCATAGAATGGTCAGCATTTAAAATGTAACTGACAACAATGACTTCATCAGTTGCATACTGAATTACAATTGGTCGTCTTTCTTACGTCTTTTTGCATACCGAATTGAGATCTTGAGATCAGGAATGAACGGAGGGATAGAAGTAAAGTACGTTTTGAGTTTTGAAAAGTTTTGAAAGCTGTTCCTTTATACAGTGCCTCTTTTTCCATCTGTGTTCAATTCAATATCCCGTCTAACCCGATTAAGGTCTATTGGTCTGTAGTCTTGTCTTCCTTGCATATATGTAAGAGTTATAGCCACATTTACCTACACTGTGACTATTCATGTGTCCGAATATGCTGTATCATATGCAAAAATCATATGATGAATGAGTAGAATGTCTAAAAGCTTCATTATGTAGCATGCTATCCCATAAGGCCGCAGGAGCTGAGAAGCCATTACATTTAAATACTCAAGAACAAAACAGTTGGCATTTTGTTCATACTGTACTAGGGCTGTGCAAAAAAATCGAATGCGATTTTCATGCGCATCTCGTCAGTAAAGGCGCTAATGTGATTAGTAGTAAATCTCCAGCACGTGTGTTCAGATGGAGCGGCATTTACTACACAGAGCCGTAGTTCACTGACAAGCTACACAAAATCGCGTTCAAAATCGCAGGCGATTCATTGCCGATTTTGAATGCGATTTTGTGTAGCTTGTCAGTGAACTACGGCTCTGTGTAGTAAATGCCGCTCCATCTGAACGCATGTGCATTTTTTGCACAGCCCTATACTGTACACACAAAAACTGTTGGTTGGCAGCTCTTTACAAGTTAAAGTGCTTTAGGTATCCAAGAAAGTCCTTCCTTGTTGGTTAAGTTGTTTGTTGTTCCTAGTAAATCCCAGGGCAAAGGTCAATGCCAACATGGCAGATAGTGTGTTCATGATCGAAAAGTAAGTTCTTCATTGAAATTAGTACATACAGTGGAAGAATATTAGACACAGCCTGTGTGTGGAGGTTGATGTGCAGCTGACAAAAGGTGTGGTCACATTTACCAATGTCTGGTGAAACAAATCATTCCAATAGAAATCTGTGTAATTGGGAATTGCATGTGAGGTTACTTGACTTTACCACGCTGACCAACAGAATGTTGCTTGGATTGATAGCGAGTTCTGTGTGAGCTGTTCTTTATACGTCACTATGCCATTTGTTTGCCTGCAATATTTTACTAATGTGACCGTACCTTAAAGAAAAAGACACATTTGATTTATAGCTAAAGCCTACACTTAGCCACAAATTTCAACATATTCTTTTGTTGCGTTGAAAGCTCTGGTATTTCCCTCAGGACATGCAAATCTAGAAATCTTCAATGTTATGAGAGTGCATCAACCAGGAAAAGGTCAAAACTGTCAATTTAGAACCAGATGCAATGATCTGTTCACTTATTTACCGTTTCCGCGAAGCATGTAAGCACTAGGGCAGATCGGAAGAGCGTGGCGCAAAACTTTGGCAGGGTCGCAAAAGATTTGTCGCATTTTTCTTAATCTCCTGTATCCGCCGTCTCAGTGTAATTCACTCAGCCCCTGCAATTTCCAAATATGACTAGATCGTATTTCCTCAGGGCTTTGCCACTTACAACATTCACCTACACCTCATTATGGACAATCGTGGGCTGAGCATTACAATTCTCCAAACATATTGCCTACGTTTTAAGAATAACAGAAGACAGTGGCAGCGGCGGAAAAAGAAAAGGCGTTTGCTGCAGTGGAGCGGGGATTTGTGCTCTGCTTATCCGTGGAGTATTCTGAAAGGGCTTTTAATAACCGGCATCGGCCAGCAATTAGAGAACGAGAGAGTGTGTAAATTGATTAATGAGAGGGAGAGAAAGACGAATGCTAATTCAGGCCTGTAGGAAATCAATGCGGCTGGAACAGGGCATGGAAACAAAAGAAGCCTTGAAGAGCCGTGCCGAAGACACCGTAGTAATTTCATTTTGATCATGAAACAATGATACCGAGGATCCGTCATTTGTATGTTTCTGCAATGATTATATTAAACACAATGGTACTTTGTGAGAAATCACGACTGGACTCTAATTCTAATATAATACTGTCATTTCACAAAACGCCAATAGCGCGGCACGCCTCTATAGCCGTCACTTTGGGGTCAGTCACGATGTGTATAATTTCTTTCGAAGCTTCTGTGTAATTAGTGAAAAGCAAAGGAGAGAAGACAAAATGGCTCCCTCCCTTAATCGGGTTTAGAGACCGCGCTCGTTATTCAGCCTCCGTATTTCACGGAGCCAATCAGAGACGTCGTGTGACCACAGCGTATCCCTGCACAGGCACAAAGAGGAACTCAAGTTCTGGCATGTTTCTAGGGACGGTGGCTCATAAATATTGCTTTTGCACAGGATTGAGTTGATTTTATCTGATGGGAAGGACACATCACTTTCTGATGACTTCATGAAGAGGCAAGTGACCTCACAGCCCTGTCAAGAGTTGTGATCAAATGTAAGTTAATGCATTCAAAAATGCATTCTGAAAGGAAACACAATCTAGATTCATCATTATTACAGTACTATTGATTTTTTTGTAGCAAACAAGCAAGAGGAATGGCACTTGTTTGACAAGTTTGATTTTGAGAAAATATTTTTTGGATGATTTTTCTTCTGGTGCTTCAAGTTTTGAGGCAATGTATCATCTTGGTATTTGGTGAACATGATGAGTGCAGTTGTCCTGTGTTTGGCTAGTATATTGAATAGCGCATTCTTTTTTCTTGTTTTTTTAATATCCAGAAGAGTTTAGTTTTGTCACAGCCATGAACCAGTACTTGCTAGTCGACTGTATGTAGGAAGAAAAGGGAGGGACATTCTTATTCAACAGAGCATTTGATTGGACAAAACTCTGTATAGTGCAGGATGAGTCATCAATAGATTTAGTTTTTTTTCCCCCAGAAAGAGAATGACTTGACACTACTATTCAAAAGTTTGGAGTTGGTAAGATTTTACATTTTTTTTTTGAAAGAAGTCATTTATCTTTATCAAGGCTGCACTTATTTGATAAAAAATACATTAAAATAGTGATATTGTGAAATATTATTACAATTTAAAATAAATGTTTTCTGTTTCAGTATATTTTGAAATGTAATTTATTCTGTCTTCAGTCTTCAGTGTCAATGATCCTTCAGAAGTCATTCTAATATGCTGATTTGATGCTCAAGAAAGGTTTCTTATTATCAATGTTGAAAACAGTTTTGATTATTAATATTTTTGTGGAAACATGAGTCATTTTCCCCCCAGGATTCTTTAATGAATAGAAAGTTCAAAATACTAGAATTTATTTGACAGAGAAATCTTTTCTAAAGTTTAAATGTCTTTACTCTCACTTTTAATCAATTTAATGTGAATTTGCTGAATAAAAGTATTAATTGAACATTAATGTTTATCGGCCAATGATGTAGATTTTTTTTATCATCTCAGATTACAAGTCTCAGATTTGCTTGCTGGATTTGTGACAAGAAAATAATTCATGAAATGTAGAAAATGTAGGAAATTATATTATATTTTTCATATATATATATTTTTCAGATTAAATTTCAGATTTTAGACATTTGAATTCCATTGTAAATGCATTTTTAGTCAAAAGAAATAGATTTGTTAGTAGTCTGTGAGTTATGAAGAAAAATGTAAAAATGTTTCCCCTGGTCTCCCCTATTTATTTCCCAGTTAGTAATGAACGCACACACTTTTATCTATCTCAGTCTTCCCTCTTTCTTTCTTTCTTTCTTTCTTTCTTTCTTTCTTTCTTTCTTTCTTTCTTTCGCTCTCTGTTTGTTTCTGGTCTTTATGCTCTGTCATTCAAATTTACCTGCAGTTGTGATATCGTAAAGCACAGCTCAGAGGCAGGACTTATCCCAGCTTATATTTATTTAATGTAAATTGGCCGCGTCATGCATAGCTTTTGGTGATTATGATAAATCCGATTATCTCCTGGATCTTGTCACAGTCCCCGATGGAAAATTAAAGGTGAGAAATGTATGAAGAAATGCATTTAAAAGGGTGAATTGATAAAAAGTGCTGACGTCTCCACTCATTGACCCTCTCCATGCATCCGAATATGTTTGCGGTTACGATGAATTGATATAAATGTGAAAGGAAACGTGGCCGTTTATGCGAAACGATGAGTATGATGTTTAGCTATTTGTTCAATCATTAAGGAGTTGTCCTTCTAGACAAAAGCAAACACGATAAGATTAATACTGAGCTCACGACCAAAATGGTTTTGTTGTAGTGGCCTTATGTGATGTCGTCCAACATTATGGCAATTTAATGACCACGATACCTCATCTCTCAGCGTTACGATGGATCATCTGGTCTCCTGAATTAGCAGTGTAGCATTAGTCATTACATTTGGGGTTGAGGAATAGTTAAAGCGAATTATTCCAGATCAGTTGTAAATAGCGGTTAGTCACCTCAGCCCTCAATCTGCTCTGCAGAGCCAGGCGGTACTTACATAAGGTCTCTGGATTGTCTTTGGCAAGCCTTGCCACTGAGGCATCAATCTGTCCATCTGGGTAGAATCAGCAGCCAAGTCCAATGTGGCTAAATATTTACTCAGTCAAATACACACAGCCACACAGATGAAAAGAAGCATTCATCAGGAATTCTGCCTCTTGTCAGCCTAAAGACCAACAGTTGAACCGAACCTCCCACAGTGTCGCTGGGTGCCGTGGCTACAAGGCTATATTTAGCCACGGCACGGCAATAAATATCGCCGTATTGCTCCATCTAGGTAAACAGAAGATAATCATTGGAGCGTTGATTCATAGGTAATGTAAATAAAAGGGGATGGCTGAGGACACTGCGATGAGCCTGTGTTCTAAAACATATTGAGCTGCATCCATAGGCAGCATTTTAAGGCATCACAGTTACGCACCTGACAGGAAAGACACGCTTCCAAAAAGTAGACGATTTCATTGCAGTTGCATGTATCATACACAGATATTATGAAGGCCCTAACAGGAAATAATTACATGATATCTCATTATATAGTTAGATATCTTGAATATATAAGAATTTTTTAAACATTTAAATGTAAATTTGAATTTATAAATCGTAATATTAAAGTTATGTTATAGTTAGTACCTATAGTTATACGTCTGAATATTTGAACACAAATCTGAATAAACTTTTAAGTCTAAATATATATATATATATATATATACAAATCTGAATGTACAGTATAATTGTAAATTGTGAATGTATAAATGTAAATTTAACTATATAGTAAATTCTGAAAATATAAATGCAAATCCTAAAATATAGTTATATCTCTGGATATATAAAATTTAAATGTGTGTGTGTGTGTCTGTATGTATGTATATATATATATATATATATATATAATTCATTTTAGATTAATTTATTTAAATATTTCTGCTTTCTCTGAGATATTAAATGAATTACATTTATATTCAAATAATAATATGTACACATTATTATTATTATTATTATATAGTTTTTACTTTGTTCTATAAGTTCTATAAATCTGAGAATTAATGTTATACATAAAATATATTATATAAATAGCTTTGTTTACAGTATATGAATAATTTTAATCCTCTTCTGTATGTTTCTTTGGATAAAAACTACAAAATGAATGCATGCAAATATTTATAATTCACTGAATACTGAAAAGCAGAAAATAATTAACATTTAAATGAATTATTTTAAAGGAAAATAATGTAAAACCAAGGTTGCCCAGGTTTTCTGTACTGTGTATATTTAATGCAGTATCACGTTGCCTGCTTTGCGATGTAATTAGTGAAAATATGAGAGAAATGTGTATTTCATATATGAATGAATATGTTTGCTATGCATTCTTATTAGAATATTGTGTAATTAGCTTAGCAAAATGTTAACTTCACGCTCTAGAGTCTCCCACATGGAATGTTACTTGTGTGCCTGCCTATGTAGATCATTCACTTATGTCACTTACGAGGTTTCTTTTCCGTTAGTATGCTGCTTTAGAAGGCAGCTCAATGTGTGTGTGTGTGTGTGTGTGTGTGTGTGTGTGTGTACGCAGGGCCCGGTGGGATTTGATGAAGGAGTTTGTAAATGGGAGGGAGCACCAGCCTCCTCTGAGCCTCACTGATGGCTCCATTTGTTACCATGGGGAAGCGTCATCACGGTGACAACATGGGAGTGATGTCACGGCAAGAGGAAGGAGTTTTGATCCGACGGCTCTGGCTTCACTGATGTGCATTGATCTGGCGATAACTGATTGTTTTGACTCTGAGGGAAATGTTTAGTTCAACTCATTTGCTTTTCAAAACTCGTGCCTCTGCTTCCTGTAGCACAACAAATGCACATGTGAGTTGAATTAAGCGCTTCAAACGAGCCAACGTAATAGTTTTCATGCCGAATGTCGTTTGTTGGATGTATGTAGATACTCCATGTGTTATCATAAGCTAATTAAATAATGAATGCTAATAAAGGCTTTCTCAAAATGTTGTGATTCCGTTTAAGTTAGGGCTGTCAGTTTAACACGTTAACTTAATTAATTAGTTATGAAAAAATAATACTATTAAAATATTTTAACGCAGTTAAAGCACCTCTAGCGAATCCATGCATTTTTGTAAGATAAATTTTATAAAAAAATAAACTTTTTTCTCACTTCCGCTGACTGTCATACGTGGAAGCCGTTCAGGCGGATGACGTAAGACGTCGACGTTGCGTGATTAGTGACGAACGCGAGAGAGAACAAAACAAAACGGCTACGTCTTACGTCATCTGCTTGAACGTCTTCTGCGTACCACAGTCAGCGGAAGTGAGAAAACAGTGTTTATTACGTTTGAAATATGGATATTTATCTTACAAAAATGCATGGATTCGCTTGAATCGATTTTGCTTGACAATCCTCATAAGGCTGCGGTTCTCTCGGTTGGTTGTGCATCTTTTTCTTCCACACTTTTTCCTTCCACTCAACTTTCTGTTAACATGCTTGGATACAGCACTCTGTGAACAGCCAGCTTCTTTGGCAATGAATGTTTGTGGCTTACCCTCCTTGTGAATTTCAATTTTTTTGGAAATCATACACCTTTCTCCTTAAAGATTTAAATTTCGTAAAGGTTATTTTGAATGTAAATCATCTTGTCTGATTTGATCAATTTTAAAATTTAAAATCAATTAAAATTAAAAATTTAACATCATTAGAACTATTGAATAGAAGTATTTTATGTTGGGTCCACTGAGGACAAAATCTTAATGCAGTTTTTGTCTGTGCTAGAATGGAGAAAAACAATCCTTTAATATCTACACCATTTATTGACACAATAAGTGCCACTGTGTACTTTAAAGAGCTTTGATGTCATTGGGAAAATATAGGGAAATGTATCTTGTTTCATTTCCACAGACCAGAGTCTCACCTCTCATGAAACATTCAAGGTATAACACCAGGCAGTGGCATCTTTAACACTTGAGGTTAGGAGATGCTTAGAGATACATTCGGATGTGAAAATATTCATGTTTGAAAGAAATACATTCAACAAGAATGGAAATTGTTTTAATATGTGTTATCAGACGTATGACATGATGTGAGACTGAGATGTACTGTATAATAGATGAGTTATACAGTGTTTTCATTATTCTCACTTCAACATATTACATTTGTGTTTTCCTTCAGTACAGTATTCATCTAATGTGTAAAAAAGTTTGATTTGAGTGGTCGTGATAGCCTGAAGGTTATGGAAGTAGGCTCGCAGGTTTAGTTTGAAACAGGGGTGATCCAAGAACTGGAGAATTAACTTGAGATTACAGCCCTGTTCTCTCAGCATTATGCCCTTGAGCACAGCACTTAAACCCATGTGGCTCCATGGAGACTGGCCCTGCAATTAGTGCACTGCAACTTGCTTTGGACAAATAGTGTCTGCTTAAGTAACAAGTGACTGATTAGAGCCTCCATCGCTAATTAGTGGATTTTACTATAATGTTGTATTCTGTTCATTAGAGAATTTACTCTGCTTAATGGGATGATGTAATAATTGCTTGAAACACAATCAGCGATCAGGGTGAATCTTGTCTAAGCTGTCAAGAGCATGTCTGTATTTTTTCAAAAGGATAATAATTTAATACAAGAAACCGTCTCAGGTTACTTATGTAACCATGGTTCCCTGAGTAGGGAACGAGATGTGAAAAATGCAGAACATTTTTATATTATTAGAAAAAAAAATATTTTTTTGCTTGTGAAATGTGATCTGGACATTTTTTCATGATATTTACCCATCAAGTGATATTTATAGAATATTTGTAGTCCTTAAACCTTGTAGAGAATGAACATTTTCAAGCATGTTTTGTTCTAAAATATCAAAATATCAGAATTTTTTGTGCATTAAAAATGTAAGTTTGCTAATAAGGGCTACAACAGTTGTTTGAAAAGTAACGGATATGAGCTTACAAAAGCGTGTAAGCTCATATCCTTGTGACATTTGTAGTTTTTATTGATGAATTAGCTTTCTGGGTTGGCCTACAAACTTATGTAATGACCACCAAACAGCTCTATAGACAAGATATCCTTGACTAAAGATAAAGAAGTATCCCAGTAGTTCTGTAACCTGTGTACAAATACAACAGGATCTTGTAATTTCTGTAATATACTGTACAGGAGAAATATGAACTGCATGTGTTTAGGATTATTAAACACTAGTGATGATTTAATAATTTATAGAGATGTCATTTGGTTGAACAGTTGAATTTAGCTTTGTAACACCTCACCTTATATTTGAAGATTTAGAGCTTTTAAGTTCCTAATGAGTGTACCGTCCGTTCCCCATCACAACCTGAGAACTTATTTCCCAATCACTCCGATTATTATGCCACTGACGTTCATTAGCGGCAGACTTTGTCCTTGAGGCAGCATTCCTTCTTGAATTTTTTTTCATACTTCCCTCACACACCTTTCTTTTTGTGTCAATTCTTTCTTAATTGGACGTTTTGTCACCAAACAAGATTTATTACATGGGCCAGAGTGGAACAGAATAGCGCTGAAATTAGAATAAGGTTCCTTCTGAGACTTGGGCACGTCCACCGAGGGTTCCGACCTTGCGGGTCGTTCCCCTGCCATTGAGTGAGAGGGGGAGGGGGAGGAAGCTCCCACCCCTTCTGAGAGAGAAAGGGGGTGGGGATACAGAGAGAGATACAGAGAGGGTTGAAGGGCTCTTGGGATGCTTCACCAGTGGCCTGAATACCCAGTCTGAAGCTTTATCTACTTATCCATGTCACCTTCAAACCTCGCAAACACTGACGCTGTTTCCTGCCTGTCCACACAGAGCCATTACAGAGCAGGAGCTGCCGATCTGGACCGTGAGCTAAAGGGGTGTGGTCAGAGGTCACAGTGGGTGGGGTTATCAACAACTGCAATACATTCAGCTGTTTAGTATTCTTATATAGAATCTGTGTGTTGGAAAATATGAAATCTATCTATCTATCTATCTATCTATCTATCTATCTATCTATCTGTCTGTATGTCTGTCTGTCTTTCCATCGGTCATTGTAACATTCTAGATATAATTCTATCTATCATCTATCTATCTATCTATCTATCTATCTATCTATCTATCGTTTTATCGTTTTATCGTTCTATCATTCTATCTATTGTTTTATCTATGATTATTGATAATCTGTGATCATTTTTATTTATGATCCAATTAGGGATGTTCATTTTAACCGGTTAACTGTTAACTAGGGATGCACCGATACCACTTTTTCCAGTACTCGCCCGATACCGATACTTTTATTTTTGGTACTGCCTGTAGTCTCCTGGGCATGCTGTCATCTAGCTTCATGAAAACCTCAACTTCAATGTTTTTTTCCCAGACTCGGTCTGCATAATTTTTGGTCCCAAATTTGTATCAGTTTTACTGGTAGTCCACTGTATGAAGAATTTTTGGGTATAATTTGTCACAGTTTACTTTATTTTGCTATCCTCACTTACATAAATTAACTATAGTGTCCTGCACCCACTAGTAAAAACATATAAAAAATTATATCTGGTCTCTGAATAATTTTTGGTTTGACTGTATATCCTTCTGTTATTTTCACACTTAATTATGCCCATTAAAATGTATTTTACAAGTTTTTGTTACTTTCACTGTTCATTTTTTGCTCTATGGTACATCATCTTTAATTTAACAGCATTAGAGCTGCTCCATTGTAAAATTAATCCCCGGGAAACAAATGTTAGTATTTTTAACGGTTCACAGACACTTATCCTTTCTAATTTAATTAAATTCTAATTTTAAATAATCTTGTCGGTTAACGGTTAAAAATCGGGTTAACGAGCGTTGGTTGTCGGTTAGGAAAAATAACCGAAATGAACATCCCTAGATCCAATCTCAATGCACTTTGGGTGTGTTTACATTTGACTCAACATAGTCATGTGTGATGTGATCATAGAAAACTGCATATTAATGGTGTAAATGGGGCTTTATTTTTCATTCCCCCCTACTTCAACCACCTGTCATATAAAGACTTTCACAGTCCATCAATCCCAGATGGATAAAATCAAATCTTTCTCTCTGATTCACTCTGAAATAAGTCGCATTATGAAAGTAAAGTGGATTGTGAATGTTTCATGTTGATTTTAAGCTTATGCAACTAACATTTGGTGCATAAACTACTTAAAAAAACCGAAGCTCCATATTTAACATCTCAACAGGATGACACTCCTCACACACACAGATGTTTTCCGTATCCATCAATATTCTGTCATCGAGTCATTCACCTTCACTTTACCAGAATGAATGTCTCTCGTTTGACTGCACATATCCTGTTCACCGAGTGCAGAGTGATTTTTTTCATCCTCATCTCTCCACGCAAACGACTGCTGAGGTAGAGTTGGCAGGTGTCGTTCCAGATGTTTCTCCCACACTGATGTCATTCAGAGCCAGCTGTTGAGGGAGAGGTGTCTCTGCTCCCCTGTCCGTCAGCGCGTGTGGGGAGGAGAGCAGGGGGAGGGCTGGGGGTGAGGAGGCTAATTTCTTTAATTGATTGTAAGTACAGCATGACAGGTCTCCTGATGCGGATGTACAAGCACGGGCCCCGGCACTTAAAACTCAGCCACCAGGGAGGCGATTGATCCAGCCCATCGATCCTCACTCTTTTGCATCAGGCTCTCGAGTGCGGCTGAAGTTCTTGAACAGTTCTAATGGAGAGAAACACTCCTGTATGGCTACAATACCATGACTGCAGGAGCTAAATACTATGCAGGGACGTGTTGATCATGACTTCTGTGTTGTTTACAAGTAATGAATTGAGTTTTGTGTACTTTTAAGTTTACAAGAGAGGCTTTTAAAAACAGTTCAAGAGAGGCTGTTTCATGAGCGACTGATTGCACTTGAATGCAGCTTAAGAGTATTTATAAAACGGGGTAGAAACAGACCAGTAGTTTTGCAGTTTTCAGCAGTGTTTAGCCTTGACAAATCAGTTATCTTAATAAAATGACACTTAGGTTGATCAAGTCAGAAAATTTATGCAAATCATTTGCAATTAATCTCAGAAGTTTGGTGATTATTTTGAATGACATGAAGAAAATATACACTCCTGTTCAAATGTACAGTATATATGTGTATATTCTATATGTATGTGCATATTTTTGAAGAAGGAACGAACATGTGACACTGAAGACTGCAATCATAGGAATAAATTCCATATTTAGTTATTTATTTTATTTATTTATTTAAAGCAATGCAGCCATGGCCAGCATAAGAGACTTCTTACAAAACCCTAAACTTGTAAATGGTAGTATGTATACATATATTTAAGACACCATTAATATTTGTAAATAATATATACAATATTTGTTTATATTTGTAGAGCATATTTGTTGAAATGATCAACAGGTAAAGAAATTCTGCCAATTGAAAGTGCAAATTAATTCATAAAAGGGCCACTTTAATTTATATACCAATTACAGAAAAAACATATTACAGTATTTTGTCAAATTTTGCATTAAAGTTTTATGGTATATACTGCCTGAAATGTACTGAATAGGAATGTACTGTGTTCTCATCCAGGTCAAGTAATAAAATTAGTAATAAAAAATATGCTAAACTTTGAGTGATAATTTTAGTACCATATACTTGTCAGACTCTGTTCCATGTTTTGTGTGTGTCCTGCTCCCCATGTGCCTTCCCATGCCCTTATTTGGTTAGTTTCCTGTTCCTGTCCTGATTAGTTTAGTTCATTTGTCCCAGGTGTTTCCCATGATGGTTCATTGATCCCAGGTGTGTCTCGTCATCCCCTCCTCCTGTGTGTATTTAAAGTGTTCCCAGTCCCTAGTTCTCTGTCCGCTGTGAACGTTTTAGTGTAAACGTCTTCCTGAGTTCGTCTCCCTTGGTTCCTGTAAATAAAGTCTTATCAACATATTCTCTAGCATCTCCTCGTCCCTCGTGTGTGTGCAACAGCGTCTCCTCGTCCCTCGTGTGTGTGTGCAACGTGACAATACTTTGCAATATTCACAGTATTTTCACCACTGATCCAGCCAAAAGATTAGTACTGTGAGGGATAGTTTATGCAATGAAAATTCTGTCATTTACTCACCGTTGTATCGTTCCAGACCTGTGTGACTGCCTTTTGGCATGCAAACTCGCACACTAAAAATATAATTAAAAAAATGTTTTTAAAAGTGTTTTTCTTTTTCTTTTCTGAAAAATAAAAGTCAATAGGTTAATTTTGTTTGGTTCTTCAAAATATCTTTGTGTGTGTGTGATTTCTGCAGAAGAAAGTCATACAGGTTTAGAACAATGTGAGAGTGAGTAAATGCCAGAATTGTCATTTTTGGGTGATCTATCAAATCTCTGGATGTAAAGTAATGAATCTAAGCTGAGTGCTAGAACTGAGATTTGAACCACTAACTTCTCACTAAGCCTTTGTGTGTATTATCAGCATATGCACCTTTTTTTTTCTCTGTATTTTTTTCCCGATACCCGTCTCCTCCATCACACGATGCCAGCGCTTACGTCTTAACGAGCATCAGATTACCAAACATAATCACCTCGCCGTCACGATGATGAAACCTTATGGCAGCCGTGTCTTCCAGAAGCTTCCATATTAAGCAGGGGCTCATTCCCCCCAAGCCTTGATAATATTAACCCCTCTAATGAAGCTATTGTGATGCTGTCCAGGGCCATTGTTTTCGCCAGGTCTCTTCTCCTCGTCAGCTTGGCGTCCTCGTTGACGGTCTTACCTGTGTCTGTCACGTCCGGCAGATGATGGTTTGCTCTAATTTTTTTTTATCCCTCCTGCGTGGATGTATTTACATTCAAATTTACAGGCGTGCTGTTGTTTGAATTCACGCTGGGTGCTGCCAGCAATATATCTACTTGAGGCGAAATGTCATCTTGCATGGAACTATGGTATAATTTAATAGCAATTAACAGTAAACAATAGTGTGGTGTCCACTCGTAAATCAGCAGACTGGGGTGGTGGAGAAGAAAACAAAAATGCTCTGTTTCTCTCTTTCTCTCCTGATAGAATCTTGACTGACTTTCCACATTCACAGCCACTCATATAATTATAGTAAGGCACAATGGGGCTAAAATGATTATTTTAAACATTGCTATAGCAACATAATTTATCTAAAAAAATAATAAAAATAAAGTTCGTTTTGATAAAAAATACATCTTAATTTAATAGCAGCGTTCTGGGCCTTTTACCCCACAGCATGAGGTAAATTGATGTGAGCGTTAATATAGTAAGATCATTTTAAAGAACATTTATCTCAGTTTTCAAAAATACCCACATCAGCAAGTGAGCACAGTTTTATTTTCTTTTTACCATTTTTTTTTTTATATACTGTACATGAATGTTATTGAGAAGAAGCAGTCTCTTATACTCTCCAAGGTATTTAATTGGTCAAAATTACAATAAAACTGCAATATTGGGAAATATTATTTAAAAAATTCAAAATATCTGATTTCTATTTTAATATATTATAAAATGTAATTTATTCATGTGATGGTAAACCTGAATTTCCAGCAGCCATTATTCCAGTCTTTAGTGTCACATGATCTTTCAGAAATCGTGCTAATATGCTGATTTGGTGCTTGAAAAACATGAATATTATTGTCAATGTTGAAAGCATTTGCTTAATATTTTGTGGAAACCGTCATACTTTTTTATTCAAGACTTTGATGAATAGAAACAGCATTTGTTTAAATTATTAAATGAATGATTTAAAGGGATATTTCAACCAAAAATGAAAATTCTGACATTAATGACTCACCCTCAGATCAGAGGCTGACCCAGAAGAGAAGAATTGTTGAATACAGTCATTATTTTTGTTTTCTTTGCGCACAAACAGTATTCTCGTAGCTTCATAAAATTACAGTTGAACCACTGATGTTACATCGTCTATTTTAATGATGTCCTAACTAACTTTCTGGGCCTTGAACATGGTAGTTGCGTTGCTGTCTATGCAGGGTCAGAAAGCTCTCGGATTTCATCAAAAATATCTTAATTTGTGTTCCGAAGATGAACGATGGTCGAATGACATGTCGTGAGGGTGAGTAATTAATGACAGAATTTTCATTTTGGGGCAAACTGTCCCTGTTAGGTGGTTTAATAAGGCAACAGCAGCCAAAATGAATGTCCAGGCTGAGCAGAGCTGTAATCTAGTCACATGATGAAACATAAGAAAGTCTTCATTTGTTTAGCATGTTTTGGTCATTATTTCATAGTTTTTGGTGACTTTATCAATGATGTACAATATTATGTGGTGTGTCCGAACTTGTGACTGGTGCTGTAGATTGGTAGCATGATAATACAGCTTTATGGTGGCAGAACACAGAATGTTGACTACAGTAAGACAGAGTTCTCAAGCGCTGCCAGTCGCTGGATGGCAGACAGATGTGCACTGAGAAGTTCTTTGATGTCACAGTCTTTCAGGAAGGAGATTTCAGCTGTTGTCTGAGCTTCAAGGCAAATGCTACTGTGCCTCTCCTTCTGAACTAGAGATGGCATCTCTATAAAGCGTTCTCTTTAACAATCAGCTTTTACCGTTTGCCTCGTATTCACCATCAGACACCAGTTTAAGTTATTTTGTAGATACGAACAGCATGACTGCTCAGCTTTTAGGGAAGAATCTGTATTTTCCCTTTCTATATCCATAGCCAATTAGCATTATGCTACCATAACAATCGTGTATTGTTGAAATTGAGCGGAACGTTGCGGAGGCTTTCTTCCAAGCAAAACAAATTCGAGGTTTACCATAATCTTCCCCTCAGTGGTTTTCAAATCATTTGTTTCTTTTGAGCAGACTGAGGCGCCAGATAAGTAAATAGATTAGATATGAGATGTTAAATGAGGGCTGAGCAGAAGACACAGCTATAGAGATAGCATACAGAAACTCAAAGAGTGTTTTAAAAGGCCGCTGGCTGTACTGCCGGGTGAATTTGTGCACCTTAAAGCACAGACATGCTCCATTTTTAGTAATTGTCCCAATTGAACACAGGAAAACAGTGAGATGCTAAGATCAGACTCCAAATCCTTAAGCTGTTGATTAGCAGAACCAGTGGAAGTATTTGTTCTCCATGAGTATGTGTTACTCAAGGTTATCAGTTCAAATAAGTGGTTGGGAAGTGTGTGTTTAACGTCTAATATCTTTCACCTTCCAACAATGAGTATCGCCAAGGAACTAACACTAAAGGCCCGTTCACACCAAGCACGATGACTATAAAGATAACGATAAAGATATAGTTATAAAAATCGTTCTCAATATTAAAGAATAGCAGAGTCCACACTACAACTATAACGATAAAGGCACAGAGAAACGATATCGTTGGAATAATTTTCAGAATTTTTTCCAGCTGATGAACGATAGAAACACTGACAGCCAATCAAAATCCATCCTGTAACGAGCTCAAGAATTTAAAGCGGCAGACGCGCGTGCGCTTAGAATACCCAGACGATAACGTTCGCTGGTGTGGACGCTAATATCGTTATCTTTGTGAACGGGGCTTAACACTTCCAAGTAAATGTCCTAGGCATTGCATTTACATTTGGGTTTGTACAGTATATAATCTTTTCTAGGACTATTAGGATTTTTAGCATTGTGGCATTTATGTTTAAATCAATTATGCAAATTTATCACCCAATTCTAATTGCTATAATGACAAAAAGTATTTTGATTTAATTAATGATTTTATTACAGTTTTTGCGTTAAGAATAGGGAATTATAAGAATAAAAATGATTGAAGTATATACATTAGAGAAATGAGAATTTGCTAAAAGTAATTCCTCAATGACTGATTGGTTGAATGAATGAATGAATGAAATTATATACTACTGTTCAGAAGTCTGGGGTTAGTAATATATATATATATATTTATATATATATATATTTTTTTAAATCGGAATATTTTTAAATATAAAGTTACTTATGGTGAACATACAGTTGTTTATTTGATTAAAAAAACAGTGAAAAACAGTAATATTGTGAAATATTATTACAATTTAAAGTAACTGATATTTATTTTAATATATTTTGAAATTTAATTTATTTCAGTGATGGCAAAGCTGAATTTTCAGCATCAATACTCCAGTCTAAGTGTCACATGATCCTTCAGAAATCATTCTAATATGCTGATTTGGCACTAAAGAAAAAATTCTTATGATCATTGTGCTGCTTTATATTTTTGTAGAGATCATGTTGTTTTTTTCCTCACAATTTTTGATTGATAGAAAGATCAAAGCAGTATTTATTTAATTTATTAAATTCAGTATTTATTTGAATACATTTTTTTTTTAAATTAATTTTAGTTATTTATTAATGCAAACTTGTTTTTTTCTGGGAGTATGAAATAGCCTGAACATGTTTTTGTGTTCATAGTAGACACTTTTTAACCAAAATGGCTTATAACAAAGGGCATAAATCATGTTAAATAGCACCAAATGCCATGACATCATGTTTTCGTTATGATTGCATTCAGTATTTAGAAGTAACAAGCACTGAACTATTAGCTATACAAATCAAAAGAGCAGAAACTTTTTGCCATCAGATTCTTTTCCAAACTGAGCGCTGTAACGGCAGTCACCACTGGGCCAATTTTAAACGAATATAAAAAATGAAATGCACCATACATCTATTTTACAGCTGTGGAAAATGGGGTCGCTAGTGTCCCGGTCATGATAAATTCACTCCATGACATGATTCTGAAGATGCCATACACCTCTAATCTTTTTATTAGAAATCGTCTGCTGTTTGTAATGAAAACACTGGCAGCTTACGGTAATCACTGCAACCAATCTCTGCTTCTATTTCATCCGGCTGAATGATGTCATAAACAAGAACACATTCAATACATAATTTCTACACTTGATGAATACTAGCCCCAAGCTCTGAGGCCCTGCGATGCTTTTGGGCCGAATCAAATCCCCACCATTTGTGTAGAATAATCGCATTACTCTGGAATAAAGGATCAAGAAAAACTGCCATGACGTACTGTGTTTAGCATGTTGTGCGTTTGGTACAAAAGAGAACATTTTACACGTGTGTCATAAGACGAGCACTGAAGATGAAGTGTGTCAAGTCACCTTTATTTATATAGCGCTTTTAACAATACAGATTGTGTCAAAGCAACTGAACAGCATTAATTAGGAAAATAGTGTGTCAATAATGCAAAATGACAATAGTAAACACTAACTTTTCAGTTAAAGACAGTTAAACAAATAGAAACATAATTAGCGTAGCTGCTGTTCCAACCAAGTGTGTGACATAGGCGAGGGAGAGAGAGAGAGAGGGTTGACACCTTGACAGAATTAACGCACGACGGCGGACGCCGGGCCCCTGCACGTGTCCCCCTCCTCCTCGCCGGTCTGGCTCGACACCGAAAATCTTTATCTGTTATATGATGCATGAAAACACACTGTCTTGTTTTAGAACTGTACGCAACCTCTGACCTTCCCACCACAGATGCAATGTGACCCCTCAGTCGCCATCCATTTCTGTGGCTGAGCAGATTCTATGAATTTTTATTAACGCCTCTTCTTTTTTTCCCCTGCTTTTTTGCCGCCGTCTCTTGACTCGTGACTTGAGCCTTTAAACAAATTGCTTGACACTTTGAAAATGAAGCTCTAGAAGTGGCCTGAGATAAGTCTAGGTTTTCTCGCTCTACCTGTGTTTTCTTCTTTTAAGGTGTATATATTGCAGAAGTACGAAGAGAGAGAGAGAGGGAAAGAGAGGTGGCCCATAAATGACAGGGTGGTTTGGTTTGTCTTGGCTGGTACACATTTTTCTTTTTGTTTTCTAATCGCATAAAGATTTGATTTGTTTAGTGTTTGTTGAGAGTGAGCATGCTGTGACAGAGAATGTCTTTTAATTTTTAATTGACTTACATGAGGGGAAAAGTTATTTAACCTTAAGGAGCCAATATTGTTAGGGGTCATTATTAAAGGGGGTTATTGTTAAAGCGGTCATATGATGTGATTTCAAGTTTTGCTTTGTCTTTGGAGTGTTACAAGCTGTTCGTGCATTTATAAGATATGTAAAGTTGCAAAGACTAAAGTCTCAAACCCAAAGAGATATTCTTTATAAAAGTTAAGACTCGTCCACGCCTTCCTAAAACGCCTCGTTTAAACACGCCCCCACATGTCTACGTCACTGTGTGGGAAGATTTGCATAACAGCATCCAAATGTTTATGCAAAGAGGTGGAACTTTTATTCTCGCTGTAGTATTGTTGCCGCCACCGCTATGTTGTGGAGATGCTGTGTGTTTCCAAATATGGTAAGGGGCGTAACATTTCAGTCACACACTTGAGGTATTCGGCCAATCACAATGCACTGGATAGCTGGCCAATCAGAACACATCTCACTTTTCAGAACGATAATCTTTGTAAAAATCGACGAGTTTCAGAAGGTGTGAAGGCTAATATAGTTTTCTATCTTTATAGTTATCGTTCTTGGTGTGAACGGGGCTTAAGGAATAGTTTTTCAAACATATTTTTAATCATTTACTTACCCTCATTTCATTCCAAATCCGTATTATTCATATTTTTTATTGGTGTGAAGAACTATATTTTATGTATCATTTATTGAAAGTCCGCCATTCAGATCTGGTGGTTTAATGATGCTCATGAGAATGTGTTTGTTGCTATAAGCAAAGTGCACAGATGCATGTGGGAAGAAAAACAGTGCAAAAACTTCTTACGTGTACCATCAACACGGCAGATTTGAATTTGAGGAAGTGAAGTCTATTAATAACTGACAAACTCCAAACTTTGAGAAGTAGTGTTTTAAACTAAGAGTAACGTGAGTATGTTCTCCATATCCACGTGGAGCAACAGTGATTACGTTCCTGAACAGCTTGTGTCATGCACAATATAAATGCAGTTACAGTTGATTTCCAGCTTGTGTATTTCCTTATGCAAGCCTGGCTAACCTCCATGCCGAAACAAGTCAATGAATTCTTGGAAGGTTTACTTTTTCTTCTTTTTATTCCCTTAAACTGAACCCCATGGTGCTTTGGCATTAGGGAGCCCACGCTGTCTGTACTGCACATTTCCGCTTGTAGATTTTGATTAAAGACTTTAAATGGTGAGGCAGATATGCTGCCATCTTTAGAGGCACTGTCATCCCCAGTGTGGCGTAGCGTCCCGAGGTCCCACACAGTGTTCTGAATGCATCAATTAGCACAATCAGTGGTCCCCACCCCCTCTGCTTTACATCCCATTTTAATATCTCATTGGGAAAGCTGCAAAGGGATACAATTAATTTTTGACACAAAAATGAAGGTGCTAATTCATTCGCGCGAAGTTCTATTCTTATAACATGTTGATTAATTTTGTGCTTTTTTATTTATTTTTCAGGACTTTGCTCAAACTTTGGCAGCCTGTTGAGTGTCACATCATTTCATCTGTATGCACAGACAGAATATCTTAAACGAGATACTAAACGTTACTGGGAGGACAGAGTTTAATAACTAGCCTCTTTTCTGTATCAAATCATCCCAAAATATTTAGGGTGAGGAATTTAGATACTTGTCATACAATACAGTTCAAATTTGGGGTAAGTAAGTGTGGAGACTTTCACATGACATTTGAAAAAATTTGTCTATATATATTGTGGCCATCATTTAAGAATTTGTTCCCTTGTTTTAAATAATTGTCACAAATTAAGAATTCATTTGTTCCCATGACTTAATTTGTTTTGTAATTTTAGTAAATTGTAGCCACGTTGTACTAATTCGATGCCTTGTTTTGATTTAATTGAAAATGAGGGAACAAATTAGTACAAAGTGGCCAAAATCTACTTAAATGAGGGAGCATTCTTGATTTGTTACCATGATTTAACTAAAACAAGGGAACTATATGTATAATAAATGTATTTATTTATATGGATGCATTAAATTAATCAAAAGTGAGAGGAAAGACATTTATAATGTTTCAAAAGATTTCTGTTTTCAATAAATGTTGTTTATTTTTGAAATTTCTATTAATCAAATATTAAGAAATTATAGATTTCTTAAGGAAGGATGCCTGCATATTAGACTTCTGAAAGATCATGTGACATTGAAGACTGGAGTAATGACTGCTGAAAATTCAGCTTTAGGAAAAATCAAAATATTTTAAAATAGAAAATTGTTATTTTAAATTGTAATAATATTTCATAATATACTCAAATTCTCATTACCCTAAAAGAACATTACCAAATTTTACAGACCCCAAATTTCTCAGTGTATATATCTGGGAGAAAAAAGGACACTTTTCATTTTCACATACTGTATATCCCAGGATTCAAAGAAGAAGCGGTGGCAGACCCCTTCAATGACTACACAGAGCCCCTTGTCACTCCACTCAGCTCCACACAACGCCAGTCCATCAACCACACGCTGCTCTGCCATCGAGTATTTAATTAGCCTAGTATTTATTTTCAAAATGTCATCACCTACTTGGGCTAGAAATAAAGAAAAATGAAGGCAAGGGAGCGTAGTTGTGTAAATCAGTGAGTTTTTTCCCTCTTCTTTCAGGGCTCGGTAAAATGTTAATGCTTTGTAAATCAGCGGGGATTTACCACTGATATACTCGGGAGCAACAGGCTGGTCTTATCCCATTGTCTAATAGGGTTAAAATATTTCAACATGCCAGTCAGCCGCGACCATCTCCACCGCAAACATTGGGAAAAATGATATTAAATCACAGATGCACGTTTGTGCTAATGACTGGGGTGCCACTGCATATTTCAGCACTAATTCATTAAGGCGGGGACGGGGGACAGGGGGACACTGGGAGATAGTCGGAGCTGGGCGAATCTCCACTGCCTGATTGAGGCTGTTATGTTTTATGGGAGCCATTTTTCAAAAACCGCCCATGACAGCACTTGAGGTTATTAAACTGCTGGATCAAACGAAAGACTGAGGAGAGATGGGGGAAGAATAGAGGTTACGGAAGTTCAGACGTCAAACGTCGCCGGTCAGGTGGACAGAAAACGGGGGGGGTGTAATTGGAGGGAGAGGATGTGATTGGAGGTGTTGTTGGGCAGGATAGTCTGTGAACTTACGACTGAAGACGTTCATTTATAGGGTAAAGCATTGCGCAACGCTGCATTCTGTCTGTGGCGTGATGTCTTTTGTAAAACGGATCATTGGATGAGCTTAGGGATGCACCGATAAATTTCATTAGTGGTTTGATAACACAATAATAATTATTAATATTTTACAAACAATAGATAACAGGGTAGCACTTTATTTTAAGGTGTTCGTGGTTACACGTTACATGTACTTACTATTATAATAACAATAAATTATGCACAATTACATGCAAGTAACCCTGAGCCAAATCCTAACCCTAACCATATAGTATGTACATGTAGTTAAATATACATACATATATAATTACAATTATTAATTGTAAATATTTCCCAATAACCATATATATATTTTAAATATTTAACAGATAACCAATAATTATTCATGTTTTAGATATAGCATAATTAATATTTTATTGATAACAGATAATTAGTATTTAATGATAACATTAATTGTTCATATTTTCCCAATAACCTCACTAAATAACTGATAATTATTAATATTTTATTGATAATATTATAAATATTTTATTGATGACTGGTAATAAATATTTTATTGATATTTATGACTAATTTATATAGATAACCAATACTTACTAATATTTTAATGCCAATAATTGACATTTTTACTTATTAAATTAAATAATAAACCAAATTATTCAGACTTATTAAAAATATTTAAAAACTTTCAACAATAGAACACATTTTACATGTTATATTTTACAAGTACATGTTTTATTTGTTACATAAATATTATTTTGTTTATTATTAATATTCCATTTGTTAAATAAGTAATAATACTAATATTTATTTGTAGACCAATTAAAAATAATGATCATTTAACAGTAATTTATTGGGTTAAATATATATTGACCTGTCTTACTTATTGTACCGATACTGATAACATTAAAAGTTATATTTTGCCTCATAAATAAATAAATATTTTTTTTTGAATATCGTCGTTTTTTTATCACTTTGCTTTTGCCACCAGGCTGTGGGTTTGTGCTGTGTAGGTTAAGCGTGCCCTGATTCCATGGTAAAATCACTGTAACGCATGGCCTCTTGTAGCTTATTGCTTTTGTGTACGTTATATTAAATGCATAGATAATAATTTACCCTGACAAACGGTTTAGCTCTCTGAAAACGCTTGTTTAAAGCAATGGCTCGAAAAACATGACAAATGACCGCTATACAAAGTCATTTATTGAGACGTAGAAAATGTTGTCATTGACGATCTATTTACATTGTGATATGCATCCCTCATGTGTGGGAGACAGCGATGGGGAGATAGTGAGTGTGTGTTGCAGACTGTAAGGATTTTTTCTGGTGTCAGCTCTGATTCAGGTGTGTGGAGAGGACAAGTTTGACCGTTCTGACCTTGACACACAAACCTGCAGATTACACACAAACACACACACCACATACTCCCTGAGCTTTAAACCATGCCCTTCTCCTCCAGAGAAACACTTTCATTTTCCTCAGCAAGGTTACAATCAACATATTTAACTTAACGTCGGAATAATGTGCGTGATTAATTGGGCGGCAGGGAGCAGCTCGTGGAAATCTGTGCGTTCATACGTTCACTTCCATGTTCCAGACTGACAGCAATCTCACTCACGCAACTTGCTCTTCTCACTGATTAAAATAATCCTCAAAATGGCACATTTGACTTTATTTTCTGACATCGCAAACCCTCCCCTCCAACACATATACATACACTCACTCAAATATAGATATCTGCACACCCACAAGATCATTTTATTGCTCAGATGTTGCTGTAGCTTAGCATAGGAGTCTTTAAAACTTCAAAATTGTAGTTTTGTGGCTTTTAGTCAAAATTGATGTTAGGTCCTCTACTAATTATGCTAGAACACTCTATATATACAGGATTGTTCATTGTTGTCGGACAGTTTTTAAATGTTCTTGAAATAATCTCTTATGCTCACCAAGGCTGCATTTACTTATTTAAAAATACAGTAAAGATAGCAATATTGTGTAATATTATTTCAAATGCTTTCTATTAGTATATATATTTTAGAATGTAAACTTTCTAGTGATGGCAAAGCAGATTTTTCAGGAGCCTTCAGTGCCACATGATCCTTCTGGTTCATAGAAAGCTCTGATTGGACACAAATGTACAATGAGTCATCAATATTTGTGGTCCATTTTCCCAGAAGAGAGAGAAAATTTGACTGTATGGCAGAAATAGTAAGATTAGCATGCTATTCCATATAGTTCATTTAACTGTAACTTTTATTAGATAATCTATCAGATGTGCTCTTCAGCCTCCTCAGGAGAAATATAAATAAACCAATTGAGATGATTGTCGTGAGCATGTTCATGCAAATTCTGAATGCTATTTTTGCGTAGATCCCCATTTTTCAATATTTTGGCTAATTGGATTATTTTTACAAATCCCAATAATTTTAAGGTGTATAGATCTATTTCACAACCGTTTCGCTAAAATCAGAACAGAAAATGCTATATATCTATCAAATGTAACGTGGATTGCATCACTCAGATAATCTGAATTCGGAACAGTTTGATTAAAAATATTTAGATCATTTTTTAAAGACTTCTCATTGCAGGTTTTGGCAAATCTGAGCACATTTTGAGATAGTGTTGAGATCTCTTCTAAAACTTTAGAGGATTCATAATATCCTCTTGTCCTCCTTTCATAGATAGATCAACTGAAAATTATTTTCTAATTCTTTTTTGTCTTCATTATATCTAGTGACCTTCAGTTACTGTTGATATATCTCAACATATGAAATATCTAAAGTAAAATTTCAATAATTTAACAACAGAATGATATGTTCAATGGTCACATTGGCATGCAGGTAAACTAATTATTTCTATTTGTAGTGTTCAAGTGTTTAAATGATTTATTTTACATTTCTATGATTTAATTAATTATTAGCTTTTTGGCAACTTACAAACCCACTGCAGCTCTCACTTTAAGCCCAGTTTGGGAAACCCTTGGTTTAATGTAATTTTTTAATGCATTTGATGATGTTGATATCTTTTCTGTTCTATGCTTTTTATATGAATATGGTATGTTTAATTGTAAACAGTTTAAAACAAGTTAGATATAAAGTAATCTAAAAGTAATCTAAAAAGTTGCAAGATTACATTACCTAAAATTATGTATCATGTAATTTGTAATCATTAATGGATTACGATTTGTAAGTAATCTAGCGGCTCTCTTCCAGACTTGTATGACATTTTCTTTCTTCTGATGTTTTGAAGAATGTTGGTAACCAAACAGTTTTGGTGCCCATTGACTTCAATTGTATGGACCAAAAAAACTCAAAGTACCTTCTGTCATGTTCCAAACAAATTAAGTTATTCAGGTTTTTAAACATAAGGCTGAGCCAGAATTTTCATTTTTGGGTGAGCTATCAAGAAGAAACATTTGAATGATTTCTCAATTGTGATTTCTCACGAATCCGCAGATTCCCATCCACACAGCATCCAGTTAAGTTTCCTCGCATTCAAAAGTTTCACGCATATGTATCACAGCACCTATCCGTGCGTGTGCAGATGTTTGTCTATTAGCGCATATGTTTGTTTGAGTGCGTGCAAGTCTGCGCACGTTAGCTTCGACGGCGTCAGTCAAGGAGCTGTGTTCCTTGCTTATTACCGCTCTCTCCCTGAGGAACGCATCACACATCGTCAGTGGCAGGCTGGGAGAGGAAGCAGATTATATGAATTCTTGTATCTTATAAATGTCAGTGTCATCAAAGTGTTCAGTTTTGTTTGCTGAGGATACTTTCCATGAATAGGGTACAAAATGTAATTTAAAAAAATGTCCTACCATTTTTTTTTTTTTTTGCAATTTTTGCAATCGGTTATCTAAATCAGTGTTTCCCAACCGGGGTGCCGTCTGTCGAGAGCAGGGGTGCCGTGTAAAAAATCCTTTTTTAATGGGAAACACTAATCTAAATAATGTGTCAAAATACATTTTCTTTTCTTTTTTTAAATTTGCTGTTTTCTAGCCATAAACATTAAATATAAATACAAAAGACAAAATGCAAAAAAATAAATAAATAATTTATATTTTTAAAATGAATAATTAAACCAAATATTGGCTAACAAAAAAAAACAAAAAAAAATGTAATGGAATGTGCTTGGTGTGTACCAGTAATCTGGTTTGGCTTTGCTTGAGCAAACCACAGGTGAGCGTCCGTGTGTGTGTGTGTGTGTGTGTGTGTGTGTGTATGTGTGCGCATGTAGAGAGAGAGGCCCAGCAGATCATGTCCCGCCACACCACAGGAGTGATAAGAGGGAATAAGCTGTCAGTGGCGCGCTGGTCGGACCGTATTGTTCATATTTAGATGGGAGAACAATACAGCACTGTCAGGCTCCTATAGCTCATAATCTGCTGATGCTGACCAAGTGTCAGGTTGATCCATGAGCTGCACCCAGGATTGGCTGTGGCTCCCGCATCCCTAAGCAAAGCCCCTGCAGGAGTGTCAGGGGAAGTACAAATGGGGCTCGCATCTGCCGGACTATAGATAGATACATACATAAAAGAGAGGGCTGAGGAAGACAAAGAAGAGAGAGAGTGAGAGAGAATGCTGGGAGGAGACCAGAAAGGTTCAAGTGGTCCAGCTGTGGAAACAAAAGGAAGCGATTGTGAAAGAATCAAAAGGAGAGAATGGTAAAGAAAGAGTCTTGGGGAATCCTTCAGAACACGATTTCACAGTCGACGTTATATTAAGGTCTGACTCAGGTCTGCGGAGCGGCTTGTTTTATGTCAGTGGTACATGTGCTAAAATGGGTCATGGCCGAATTGTACAAGTATGGGATGTCAGTGTGTGTGATAGATGTAATGAATAGTGTTGGCAAAGCTAATCCAAAACTAACTCAGAAAGCTACAAGCTATTGAAAGTACAGTCAAGATACTCTATTAAGAATGTAGTTCGCAACACTATAAACTACTAGTAAAATAGCTAACTTCTTTGAAGCTGTTTAAGGAAGGAAAATGTTTTACAATATATAACAATCAGATGACGAAATGTATAATTTAATCAGAGAATTTCTAGAAATGTAAATTAAACGCAACAAAAACATGGCTCGCAATAAGGACTGGCCATCGCGAAAGATGCTCTGGACAGAATCACGTTTTTAAGTCTTGCCAGTTTAAACATTCAAACATTTTTTAAACCATTCAAGCACAATACGATGTGAAAAAGAACTCTGTAATTCGATTCTTGCATGTTGTCTGATAGTCTTTAGTGTGCACACAGAAAAGTTTGTAAATACTGAATGATAAGAGTTTACTTTTGCATCTTATCATGCTTGAATTAACAAATACACAAAAACTTTAGTATCCTCGTAAACGCAGACGGTTAGGTCTTAAAGTCCCCATGAAATCAAAACTGAAGTTTTTTGTTTTTAGTATAAATATGTTCATCTTACGTTTACCTATAAGCTAGTATGCTCCAAAATAATGACAAAATGTGCATTTAGAAAATATAAGCATTCTGAACTTATGGTCTCTAACTTCCGCCAAGATGGATCAAAGATTTTGATGACATCACACTGCACTTCAGTTTCTCATCAAACTTTCTGTCCAATCAAATGCTCTGTAGAATCCGAAGCATCCCGCTCCCTAGACTATAAATAGACGCTGAAGCTGTGGCTGAAATCGGTCACTTGTTGGAGGAGAAACGGTTAGACAGACAGCACTAATGAATAAAAGAGATAACACTGATGCCATGCACAATTTTCAGACTACACATCCTCATCATCATTATAAATCACTGTTTTGCTTTAGTAAAAGTTTCATATTGAATCTAAAGGGGTCATCTATTATACTGTCATATGCTGTAAAATGTGGCTTTACCAAGCTCAACGGCTCTGGCCCAAGCTTTGATTTAAACAAAATGCTATTGGCTATTTTAAAAAGTGGGCGGGTCTGCTCGGTATGTTCCGCCCTGTCTTCCTGTTTCAGTTGAAATAACGCTGCATGTTTCAAAGCACTTCAGTGGAACATAAAAAGTTGCATTGAGCCCTGTCAAATCTTAAAACCTTGAAAACGTACTGATGAAGGACAATGTTAAACTAAATGTCACAAAAAAGTGAAAAATGCCAAAGACTTTGATGTCAAGCAGTGACTTCTGAGAAAGAAAATCGCTAATGCATTTCTGTATCTGGTTCATTTAAATGAATTGATTTAATCAACCAATTCACTGAAATGAATCATTATTTCTAATGCTACATAATACAGAGAGAAAGAACATTTTAGGAGAGTTGTCTATCCATCTGATTTCTATTAAGGCCTCTGTTGTCGTTAAATGAATCGGGCAAGACAAATCCTGGTGCCCTTGACACATGGCCGTGAATTTGAACTGTCTCAAGCAGCTTTTCACAGCATGGATACATTCATTCATGACGTGTTGCAAATTTGAAGGAGGGACTATTGTTCAGAAAATGAGCCTTTCTGTTCAGTGAGAACAGAAATTAGCCGTGATGGTCACGACAGACTGTGATAAAGAGGTCTGGGGACAATGCTTCCTGTAGCCACTGGACCGGATTCGCCAGAGAGAGAGAGAGTTTGACTGTGGCCAATACTGAATCACTTACAATAAAAAAGTGAATGGGCAATTTTTGGTGGATTTAAAAGCAGAAATGTGAACCTTTTCTTTTTATTAAAGTGCTTACATTAATTCTTTTGTTAAAACTTGTGTGTTATTTGAGCTGAAATGCTGCAAATGTTGTCAGTTGAGCTTAACTTGTACTGAACTCCTAAAATAGTTTATGTAAATTATTCACTACTGCTCAAAAGTTTGGAGTCATTAAGTGTTTTTATGTCTGTCTGTCATATTTGTTAAATATATGTAAAATATAAATAAAAATACACAAATATTGCTGATAAAGATATAAAAATTTACATGTAAATATATTTAAGTTAAAGCTACATTTTTTTTTAGGAATTGGTAGTTTTATTGAGCAAGAATGTTGTAAGTTGATCAAAAGTGACAGTAAAGCTATTTATACAGGTACAAAAGATTTCTGTTTCAAAGAAATGTTGTTCCATAAAATATTGAAAAACATGTCACATTTTCAACAAAAATATTTAGCAGTACAACTGTATTCAACATTGATTAAATCACAAATTGGCATATTAAAATTATTTCTGAAGGATCGTGACACCGAAGACTAGAATAATGCCTGCTGAGTGAATTCAGCTAAAATAGTTATTTTAAATTATAATCATAATTACTATTACTATTGTTACTATTATTAAAAATATTACTATTTTGCTGTATTTTTGAGTGCAGCCATGGTGAGACTTTTTTTGAAAATCATTAAAAAGTCTTACCAACCCCAAACTTTTAAATGGTATGTGTAGTCTATGTGTAGATAAATCAGCCAATCAGTGATCAATATTTAGAGTAGCTTATAAAGTGGACGCCTTGTCCCAAATGTAGATTAAATTCTTGCAAGTCCACTAATTTGTTATGTAATGACTGTTGGTTAGTAGTCTGCTATGGACCCCACATCCGTTTGGGGCTCGTGAGGACCCTTCTGAGACCCAAAATGACAAGCAGCCATTGCAACACCTCAAGTGCACCATTTGGGACGGGCTCCTACTCCAAAGAGCATCTGGTCTCCTCCCATGATCCTTTTCCCCCTAAACCCCACCACAACCCGCAACCCACACAGAGCAGAACTCAGTCTCCCTCCATCTGCAGAAATCATTAATCCTTCCCTCAGCACTGTAAGTCATAGAGACAGATTTCACTTTGAGCGATGCTAGTGATCAAAGCAGGCGCTTCACTCTGTGACAGGACCGCAGAAGACATTGAGGACTCCTCTCTTTAAGAACACTGTACACCTAATCATCTGCAATGTCTGTGACAATACAATTTACATATTTATATTTTCTTTGTCTCTGACAAGAGATGTGTGACAATGTTCTCTCTCTGTCCCTGACTCTTTCTCTTTCTCAAACACATAAATACGTACACGCAATAGCGGAGGCTGGCAACGTCTGCAGTCTGTTCGTAATGAATTCCTGGTTGTGAAGACACTGAGACGTTGCATTGTGTGTTTACAGGAAATGAGCTGTGGTAGAGGATGTTTGCTGCTTGGAAAGTATTATTACTGTGCATATGTGCAAGGAAAAGCAGGAAAACATCCTCAGCCTTTGCGGTGCTAGGTGCAGTATAAGGAGTTCTACTAATGACTGTTCTTTCAAGAGCATCTTGGTGTAGCACTTCCTGTTAGGGATCCTGTATGGATGTGCTAGTGCTGATTTGAAGTTGTAGCAACATTGTATCTCGGCTGTCTGTCATCTTGTGTAATGATCTAGAACAAATTCACATGAGCTGTAGACTTGGTAGAAATGGAATTACAAGTTTTTAAAAAAGTGGAGTAAAACCTGGGGAAACTATCTATCTATATATCTATCTCTCTGTCTGTCTGTCTGTCTCTCAGGTGTATTTTTCAATATATTTAAAATATAAATAATATATACAAATATTGCTGAAATAGATATTAAAATATATTTGCAACATTTTCCAATAAGTTTAGCTACATATATCTCCTTATTTTTACTTATTTTTTTTACACATTTTCATTTTATTTTATTTTAAAAATATTCTCAAATTCTAAATATAACATTGAAGCAAAATGTACATTAAGCTTGAAAATATATTTTATATATATTCTTGAAGTACATTTTGTAATGTATTTAGGCATTTCAAGGTTTAAATAAACTATATATTCAATTTGAAAATCATATTTTCTATAAGCCTCACTTTTACCAAATAAATTTGGTGAATATTTTAAATATTTAGAGAAAAAAACAACAACATGATGTTGATTTAATAGCTTAATTCATTAAATTCACATTTTAATTATACTGTATGTCTCATAAGGGTAATTTGTTTGCAATTCAGACTACACTGGTTGCTCTCACTGTATACTTTTGGTTCACTAAAAACAACTGGTTCATAAGAGTCATTTATTTATGAATCAGTCTACACTAGTTGCACACTATACTTTTGATTCACTAAAAAGGACTGGTTCATAAGAGTCATTGGTTTATGAATCAGACTACACTGGTTGCACTCTATACTTTTGATTCACTAAAAACAACTGGTTCATAAGAGTCATTTATTTATGAATCAGTCTACACTAGTTGCACACTATACTTTTGATTCACTAAAAAGAACTGGTTCATAAGAGTCATTGGTTTATGAATCAGACTTCACTGGTTGCACTCTATACTTTTGATTCACTAAAAATAACTGGTTCATAAGACTCATTGATTTATGAATCAGTATACACTGGTTGTGCTATATGCCTTTGATGCACTAAAAAGAATTGCTTCATAAGAGTCTTTTGTTTGTGAATCAGTCCACACTGATTGCTCTATATGTTTTTAATTCAGTGAAGATAATCGGTTCATTAGAGCCACTTCAGTCAGTCTACACTGGTCACAGAGTGTACTTTTGCATGCAGCCCATGAGAACAACTCTATAGAAAGCAGTTATTTTGCATTAAATGTCCTGTTTATTATATCACATTCAATTCATACTTTGGTGTAAGACTGGCATACAGTAAAAGATTTTCAGAATCAGTTTAGAAATCAGTGTTTTTTACCTAGCACTAACCATCATTTAAATATGCTATAATGTTGAGCTAGCAGCACTGTGTCTGTGAGTAGTCTTTATGTCCACTGTATGTTAGCAGTCTTCTGCTTTATAGTGCTGGTAGAGTTAGAGACTTGTTTACCAAAATGTGTCAGTGATGTGCTGTTGAGTTCTTTAAGGCTGTTCTAGTCAGGTTCTGTCAGAAATTGTCTCCCATGTGCTAATTATTTCTGTCCTTGAGATGTATTTGAGCAACCCCCTCCTTCAAGCGCTTAGCACGCAATCAAGTCTCTTATCAAGCCTTTCTTGTCATTCTCTGTTTAGCTCGCCGCTATTCTGAGAAACAGGTGATTGAGAGGAAGTTTGAGTGGTGCTAGTTGTTCTTTAGGGACCTACAGAGGGGTCCCTCCAAGCTGGAAGGCCCTTGGCCCTCGCTTTACCGCTGTCTGGCCGTGAATGGCAGCGGCGTCTGAGGAAGCGGCTCTGCTAGCGATGAGGCCATAACAACTTAATTACAAGCAGATTCTTTTTGTGTGTAATTACACCGCTAGCTCAGTTTTCATTGTTGACTAAAGGGGATGTTTTGGCGTGAAAGAGCGCTTTCTTCTTCTCCCTACCCCTCGTTAGCCTTCTTTTTCTGTTTCTGCCTCTCTCATTCCACACAATTTATTACGCCAGCCAACAAATTCGACGGAAACCTCCCAGTATAGGACAATCTGTCATCTCAACATTATCAGCAAGCCACACCGCCTTCCATATTGTGCTACAAGAGCTTCAGCAAATTGCTATTTTTATGAGACATGATAAAGGAAATGCTACCTTATGTTCACATTTTTTACAGTCTGATGTTGGTGGGCGAAAACGGTTGCAATTTGCCAGCAAGAATGTACCAGAGCAGGTGCCATGCTGATAAACTCACTCGTCTGATACTCGCTCTCTTTCTCTCTCTCTCTCTCTCTTTGCATCTGCTGAAAATAGACAAGCCAAGATTTACTTGTTTAAATCAGCATCTCCCTTCGGGTTTGACTCGCCTCATTCCCCCCCCCCCACCTGTGCCATGCTGATAAACTCACTCGTCTGATACTCGCTCTCTTTCTCTCTCTCTCTCTCTCTTTGCATCTGCTGAAAATAGACAAGCCAAGATTTACTTGTTTAAATCAGCATCTCCCTTCGGGTTTGACTCGCCTCATTTTTCCCCGCACATTTTTCCTCTTTCATTCACTTTTGAGAAGCTTGTCCTCTTTGGCGTTCACCTCTTTGAATATGCTGACTTTTAAAGGGGAAGTTGTTTGTTACAAACCAAGGGTTAGGGGTGTAGGATATTTGTGTTTTTAATGTCAAGCAAATAATTAATAAACCCTCAGTGTCGACCATTGGAATGAACAGTGCTGTTCAATTAAAGTTGAAGTGTCTTATTTCTGTGCCACTGTTGTCACCAAGTGCAAATAATAATTTAAAAAATGACTGTTTTCGGACAGGTTTCCCCATCTTGCATTGTTCCCAAACTCACACCATTGGTTGAGCTTTTTGGGCTGGTCCAGATTAAAAAATACATATTTTCCTCTCTGAATATATTTTTAATCTTAGCTAAATATACAGTATATGATAAATAGTGTGGCTTAATGAAATATATATTTTCAAATTGGAAATAAATATATATTTATTTATATTTTATTCTTCAAATGGCAAGAAAATACATTTTACAAAATACATTGCTGAAAATATTTTTTGATTTAAGTTATATTACCGATCTATTTTAATATATTATCAAAATGTTTTGCATATTTTTCTATATTTAAAAAATTCTGTTTAAATGGATGATTTAAATAGAGCAATGTTTTGGTAGTGCCACAGTTTTTACACGTTTTGAGGAATCTATGAATGGTTTTGCATATTTATGGAGCTGGCCTACTGTAGGTGTATTTTTCTATTGAACACACAACGTGTCAGAAAAAGTAGCCAAAAGGCCATCTACTAGAGAAGGAGTAACAGTCCATTAATGGAGGTCCAAATAAACAGATAGAAGGCTTCAAATCTGTCATCTCCGCCTCCCTCCATCGTCTCTACACAATTATAACAAATGAATCCTGGCACAAACAAAGGTAGGGATCTGTTAACAAACTGCGACTTTAGTCCGACTGCGACTTCGGTGGGAGGCGGCTTTTCTTCTCCAGCTCACCGGCGATCCCCGGCCGTGCCTTTCATTTGACTCTCAGTGTGTGTCACATGTTAATTAGATAAACGTACACATGCGACTCGCCCATTATTCCACACGCCGACAACCAGAACAAAGTGGAGACTGGTGGGAGCACCGCTGATGAGAGAGATGAAAAAAAAACACAACGCCATTGCAAGGGATGACAACGATTACCAAAGGCTTTGAAGTTTTATTTATGAACTTCTCATAGTTCCCTCCTGTGGCTACATGTTAATGTATGATTCTGTGAATGCTTTTAGGACCTTTCCACCTTTTTTTGAATTCAAACTGAATAGCTTGTGTTTTGTCTTTGCTTGTTCTGTTTTAATATTTGCCTGAATGTAAATTAGGGCAGTTTTTGAGGTGCTGTCAGTATGTGTGGGGACATTTTTCTTTGCTTTGTCTTTCTGCTTAGAGACTATAGACCTTGGTAAACCCAGACAGCATATTTAATATGAGGAATGAAGAAGCTATAGAAATGCAGTCCATTCAAAACGTTATACAATATGTTCATTTTCACAACTCATGATTTCTGAACTTTTTTTTGCTCTTCCGTCACTTGTTCTTTTATTTTGGTGCGTCAATCTATTAAATTACTTAGTATATGAAACCATGATCCGCACTCACAAAAACACATTCGTAGACACACTGAAGAAGGCCTTGAGCTGTTTTTGCGAATGTGGATCATGGTTTCATAAACTTTTTTTTTCCCCCGAAATGTATATATTGACATATTTTCAGTGTTTTGAGGAAGTCAAGACGTATACAAGACATTTATCTAAACAATATGTCTCCTCTGAGCAAGTAAATGGCTTCAGTGATGTTATGAATAATTCATTCAACCAGTTCATTCAGGAATGAATCAAGTGATTATGTATGAGTTGAGTCATTGAATCACTCACTATAGCCATTGTAATTCTTTCAGTAACAAAACAAGTGCCTCTATTTATGAGGGAGTTATTTGAGTTGTTATCTGAAAAGATCAAAAACACTGATTCATTCAGGAACAAAACAAGGGACTTTTTATGAGTGAGTCAATTAAATCATTCACTCAACTAATTCATTCAAAAAACCTGATTCATTCAGGAACAAAACAAGGGACTTTTTATGAGTGAGTAATTTAAATCATTCACTCAACTATTTAATTAAAAAAACTAATTCATTCAGGAGCAAATCACATGACTGGTATTAATGAGTGAATTATTGAATCATTCACTTTACCAACTGATTCAAAATCACTGATTCATTCAGGACCAAAATACATGATTTTTTATGAGCAAGTCATTTGAGTCATTCACACTCTCTCTCTTTATATTTCTATATATATATATATATATATATATATATATTTGAATCAGATTAGAGAAAAGGCAAGTAACCACTATATAATTTGTATTGGCAGTATATTGTCATAATTGAAATCACAAGCAGCACGTTCAGCAGACTTCTCCTGGAAGAGACGTGGCCCACGAGAGGAGAGATGAGCTTTGATTGAGCTCCGTCCCTCAGACTGGTGTAAAAGGCCTCAATTCTGTTTACTGTTCTGGCCTGCTGAGCACACGAGTGAGGCCCCTCACCTCAGCTTCAAGCTCTGAGGGGGAAAAAAAGTGACATTTGAGGGGCACTTTACAAAACTCGCTCTGCGAAAGATCTTCTGTATCACCTAAAGAGCCTTTGTCAGTCATTGGAAAGCTGTCACCTGGCAGGGAGATACAGCCAGGCGACCGGATGACAGGTTGGAATTAATGAGAAGAGTATGACAGCAGCCGAAGTAGAGATGGGGGGTAAAAGAGAGAGAGAGACATAGAAAGGGGTAGAATGGAAAAGAATGGCATGGAGGCTTTGTTTCTTATAAAAAAATGTACTGAAGGGGTTGTGGACCTGCAGAAACGAGGGATTAGAAAGAGGGCAAGAAGAGAAGAGAGTGTTTACGGTGGATATTGTTAATGGGTGACGATGTTTCTGGTACAATATCAGTGTGTTGTATTCCTCCTCTTGGGAACTCAAAGTCAAATTTTCCAAGTTCCTACATTTTCATATT
>NW_015536540.1:329556-332408 GCF_001515605.1 Sinocyclocheilus anshuiensis
GGGCAAGTAACCACTATATAATTTGTATTGGCAGTATATTGTCATAATTGAAATCACAAGCAGCACGTTCAGCAGACTTCTCCTGGAAGAGACGTGGCCCACGAGAGGAGAGATGAGCTTTGATTGAGCTCCGTCCCTCAGACTGGTGTAAAAGGCCTCAATTCTGTTTACTGTTCTGGCCTGCTGAGCACACGAGTGAGGCCCCTCACCTCAGCTTCAAGCTCTGAGGGGGAAAAAAAGTGACATTTGAGGGGCACTTTACAAAACTCGCTCTGCGAAAGATCTTCTGTATCACCTAAAGAGCCTTTGTCAGTCATTGGAAAGCTGTCACCTGGCAGGGAGATACAGCCAGGCGACCGGATGACAGGTTGGAATTAATGAGAAGAGTATGACAGCAGCCGAAGTAGAGATGGGGGGTAAAAGAGAGAGAGAGACATAGAAAGGGGTAGAATGGAAAAGAATGGCATGGAGGCTTTGTTTCTTATAAAAAAATGTACTGAAGGGGTTGTGGACCTGCAGAAACGAGGGATTAGAAAGAGGGCAAGAAGAGAAGAGAGTGTTTACGGTGGATATTGTTAATGGGTGACGATGTTTCTGGTACAATATCAGTGTGTTGTATTCCTCCTCTTGGGAACTCAAAGTCAAATTTTCCAAGTTCCTACATTTTCATATTTGTATGATTTTGAAACCAAAGTGACGGTTCATCTAGAAATGGAAACTTTGTCATTATTTATTCGCCCTCATTTCCAAATACAAATGACTGACTTTCCTAGCACAAAATGAATTTTTAAAGAATATCCTGGACACTTTTTCCTTACAGTGAAAGTGAATGAGGACAATGACAAGATCATAAAAGTGATTTACTTCATGCCATACTTCAAATCTTCTGAAGGCATATGATAACTTCTTTTCAACTTCAATTTCAACTAATCTCTCCAGAAAATGTAACTCGATTTCATATGATTTAAAAAAAAAAAGAAAAAAAAGTGGTACATATAATTAGTGTTGGGAAGGTTACTTTGGAAATGTAATAGAAATGTTCAGTTAGTAATGCAGTAATGTAACTGATTAAATTTGATTACTTTTTGATTACTTTTCTAAATTTATAGCAAATGATTTCAACTGTTAATCATTTTCAAACATGTTAACCTTACTGTAGTACTCAACACTGATTACTGTCAGACATTCACAATCCTTCATCACTTGAATTAAGGTTATATTAATTTAATATTAAAGCACAGCCACCACAAAATCAGACTTTAAAACCTCTTTTTACTTTGAGATAGTTCTGAGGTTAAATACAGATTTAAAATCATAACAAGAAATATAGCTATGAAACTGTTTTGAGTGGTAGTATATGAAACTGTTTTTTTTTTAATCAAATCTTTGCATAGCTATGACAGGAAACACCGGCATCTACAGTAACAATGCCAAAATAACAGTTAATGTTAAAAAATAAAGCATATACATAAACCCAAATAGAAATGAAAACAGTTATTAAATAAGCATGTGTCCTATTCTGTGTCCTAAACTCCTGAAAGTTAGTAGAAAATTAGTGTCTCATATTTTAGAGCAGTCAATGCAATTTGGGATAGAAATAAATTAAATCTGTATCTGAGTGTTTGTGTGTCTGAAAATAAAATAAATATATACAGTATTAAGATGTAACTCTCTCTGTAATAGTTAACATTTTCATAAGTAATTTAATTACACTTTTTTTTTTCTCGGTAACTGTAGTGGATAACAGTTACATTTATTTTGTAATAAAAATGATGTAACACCATTGCATGTAGCTAGTTACTCCCCAACACTGTTTATATAATATTAGTGCTGTCAAATGATTAATCGCATCCAAAATAAAAGTTTTTTTGTTCACGTAATATATGTATGTGTACTGTGTATATTTACTATGTATATATAAATACACATACATACAGTATATATATTGAAAATATTTTCATGTATATACATTTATATATTTATATTCTTATATTTTATATTATATATAAATATATTTAATATATAAACATAACATAGGCAGATATATCGATACTCTAAATGTTTGTAACCAAACAGCGTTGGGTCACCATTGACTTCCGTTAGAGCTGGGCGATTTTCCCCATTTTATAGATTAATTTTAATTTAATGTTTTGCCACGATTTACGTTTTTTAGAAATCGAGGAATCGCGATTTTGAATAGAAATATTACCAAATGTTAGAATTAGACACTTTGACAATATGCCGGTGATAACAGTAAAGAGAAACGAATGATCCAACCGCATGTCGGCGCACGTGATTAACCGCTCATGTGAAGGACCATTAATATAGCGCTAAGCGCCATTCACACAGAATGCACTTTTGTGTTGACAAAGATGCGATACATCGAGTGGAATAGATAAAACATGCAAGAAGATGGGAGTGAACTTCTTTTACCTTGAGTGCAGTGTTTTTAGAATGGCGTTTCATGCATGAGACACTGCAAGAGACGCGAGTGCAACAGTCAAACACATCCATGTTTACAATGGAAAAGCAGCGCAATCGAATAAAAAACCTGTAAAGAACTACTACTGTATGTCTGATATTTCATGTTTGCATCATGGTGACAGGCTGAAAGCTGCTGTTGTTTTTACAGAAAATTTATAGTTAATAATAGTCTACTGGTGTTATACCTTCAGTCATTTTGAATTTGAATTACCTTGACTTTCGAGATTTTTTAAAAGCATTTTCCTCGTATTATTTCTGAACAAATAATATGTATAAGACAAGTTTGTACAATATGTAGTTGTAGTTTATGCATCTTTTCTGCAAAGATATTTAACAAGTTATCTGTTTAACGTTTAGATCATGTGCTG
>NW_015536540.1:332689-350899 GCF_001515605.1 Sinocyclocheilus anshuiensis
GTTACATTTTCAAGTTGACTAGTTAAAAATCTTTAAAAAAAAAAATAATTTTTTAGAAAAAATGTATGCACCCCTAAACATAACATATACTGGGGCATCGACAGATTGTACGACAACGTACAAATGAGATCATAGGAATTTTGTTCAAATTAGCCACCAATTAATCAAAATGTAAAATAGTTATAAAGTGCCATGAGATTGTGTTGCAAATTTCAGTCATTATTCACTTCACATTAATAATTTAAGGAACCCTTTTCCACTATAATAATCTATTTGCACTAGAAAGGTTCCATAAATGTTAACTTTTTGGAGTGTAGTTCCCCATGGCACATTCATTAGTTTATGAAAGAAGTGGCAATATCCCATTCATGAGTGAATCAGTCATGTCTTTTTGAAGATTCAATGATTCATTATGTGATTATTCACAAATTGCTGTGATCTGGTTCTTGAGTTTGAGTCAATGATTCAATGATCTAGCCACAGTGGTTAACAGCTCACTGGAGTGGAAGACTATCAGTGACTAAACCACTTTTATTTCAGTCTGTTTGCTGCACAAAAGTGTCAATTGGCTTCGGGGGACCTGGAATATAGTATATAAATGCAATAGACTTTTACGTTATTTTTATGTTGCTTTTGTGTCCTTTCAGAAACTTCAAAGATCCAGTCCCCATTTATTGCAACTGCAAAGAGCAAACAGTAAGTTTATTAAAATTCCTTCTGTTGTGTTTCACAGAGGAAAAAAGTAAAATGGGTTAACATGAGGGTGAGTAAATGGTGACAGAATTTTCATTTTTTATAAAAATCCAGTTTTTCTGAGGTCTAAGGTGGTAATAATCTGAATTCTGCATTAGCTGCACTGTCGTGCCATTCACATCGTGCAACATGTCAGTCTAAAAAGTGGCCTAAGCTCTTTTCAAAGCCTGACAGTCTTTAAATCTAATCAATCTCAAATCGTGTTTCAGCATTCACATAAATGCCTCAAACAGGTTCTCTGTTTAAAAAGCAATCAGTGCATCAAACAGGAATTGTGCGGCCCGCGTATCGGCGTGTGTGAGTGTGCATTCGCAAGCATGTTTGTGTTGGTGTAACAATTTGTGTAATGTGGATGGGAACACACCTCTCCAAAACAGTAAATGAGTTCTGTCAATGTTTGCGCATCTCAATTAATCAGGGGGAACAATGGCCAGTGGGGCTGGGGGCTGTCAGGGACGGTTTGTTGGCGACACGTCAAAAAGAGACACTGCAGGCTCTCAGATTCCCGAAGTCTTTATTTGAACACATGTCTAAAATGAAGTGGTGGCTACTTAAATTCAACATGAAATTAAAATTTGAGTCTAATTACTTTTTTTAATGCACATTTTTCATTGTGTTGTTCTTGTCACAGTGCATGACGTTACAATAAATAAATAAATAAAATTCTTGCTCCATCTCTGAAACTACTTTTCTATTCAGATGACATAACCTGTAGAGGAACAGGAGTGCCATTTAAAGGGATCATCGGATGCCCATTTTCCACAAGTTGATATGATTCTTTGGGGTCTTAATGAAAAGTCTGTAACATACTTTGGTTACAATTTCTCAATGGTAGTGTAAAAAACACCCTTTTTACCCTATCAAAATCAGCTCTGTTTTCAGCTAGCTGTTTTTTAGTCCATGTTGCTTTAAATGCTAATGAGCTCTGCTGACCCCGCCCCTCTCTTCTGTGGGGTGATGAGCAGACTAAACTTCAGCTGCAAAACTGGCTAACTAGCACATATTAGGAAAGGCGATTTGCAAAGAGCTCAGACTCGGGAGTAAATGACGACTGCTATGTTCATTATTACATCCAACAACAAAACACCTCAATTGCTTAATCGGAGACATTCTTGTCTTCCCCGCACCGGATTCGACACAATGGTAGACAGCTCACTCAGGGCGGGTCTAAGGTAAGATGGCCTTGTCAATCAACCATCGTGGGAGTGGCCTGTGCAGGACTACATCATTCTGACAGGAATCTCAGAACAGCCTGATTTGAGAAAGGGGATTTTAAAATAGGGATTTAAAAAAAAACACTGTGTGGATTTTTTATCATTATAGGATGGATGTGTACACACACTTCCAACACACATTTATGTTCAAACAACTTGTAAAGTGAATTTTGCATCCGATGACCCCTTTAAGGGTATAAATTATTAATTTTATAATTCAGTTTTAACCTAAAAAATGTGAATAAATTAATAAACTTTTTTAAGTTGACAAATTAACAGACATTTATGAAAATGGTTTGTTTAATTTGTTTACAAATTAGTTTTTTTTTTTTTTGTATTTTATTTTTTCATTTTTTCATTTTATATATAACAAATAAATTGAATTATTGAACAGTTTTAAATACAAATTTTAAATATCACTTTTTAAAGAGTTTTTATTTGTCATTTTGCCAAATGCTTTTATGAAAAAATTATAAAAAAATTATACATTATAAATAATTATATTATAAATAAGAATAATAATAGTAGTAGTAGTAAAAATAATAATAATAAAATAATAGTTACTATTATTTGTATTACTATTATTAATTATTATATTTAATAATAATTATTATTAAATTATTAATATAAATTATTATTATATACTATTTATAATATTGTTTTTATTATAATTATTTATAATGCATTATAAATAAAATTCAGTATTATTATTTTATTATTATTATTATTATTATTTATTTATTTTTAATGGTCAAAATGGTAAAAAATGGCATTGGTCAGTTCACTAGTGGAAGTAACCAATGAACTTTCCATTTCATTTTAAGACACGCCCCTTGCCAGCATCATTAGACAGAACATGTCATCATTAAAGCAGGAACTTTATGTTTGTGTTTGACTTTAGAGCTCATTTGCTTTATGCAGGCCTGTTGATGTTGTTGTTGTTTTTTTCAAAGTAAAAAATTAGATATGCATTTTTGACACGGGTCACACATTGATTATTTTTGGTATATATCATGTAGTGCTATGATTGATGATAAAACAGCTACTCTCGCTTACTTCTAGGTAATACAAGCACCGAACAAACATGTATTCCATGATCTGCCGAACACAGCAACAGAAAGTGTCACTTTTAGAACCCCACCATTCGACGACAAAGGAAATTGTCAGGTATGTAACAAGCTATCAAGACTAAACACTTTTTGTTTTCATCACATCTTGAGATTTGTCAAATTGGATCTCGTTACATTAATTAAAATACCTAGGGGATGGAGACTTAACCATGTCAGCGAGACAGAGAGAAGGAAAAAAAGAGGGAGAAGAGGAGATAAAGATAAATGGTGCATCAGAAACCAATTATCACAGGAAGCAGATTAAAATGGTTTCGCATTTTCACACACAAAAGAGAATGCGAGTCACTTTTTACTGATTACACCTTCCGTCTCTCTCCTCATTCGTTAACGTGTTTGTTAAATCCCCTCTGTGTTCATTAACTTCTTCGTTTAGCTATACTGCCGACATTTGTTCTCTCAGCACTGTTTGTCCAACAAGATCTGCCTCCTACCAGTTTAAAGGCGAAGAGACGGTGTTAGCAGTTATTCACTTCGGCTCGGGGCCTCAGCAGAGATCACACATTGGGGTGACACCAGTGAAACTGATAAAGCTAGCTGTCAGTGGAACCTGAGGAACCAGATTTAGCAAGTACTTACGACATGTTAAAATATTTTCATGAATAACAATTATATGCCAAAATATCACTTCTGTTGCATGTTTTCTCCTCCTCCTCTCTCTTCAGTCTACTTTATCTTCGTCTTCTGCTGTCACTACGGTACTCTAATATACGCACTTTCTTGTATCCAGTAACTTTTTTATTTTTATTTTTTTGGTCATACTTATTTAAGTAGCATAGAGAGGGCAAAAAAATGATGTCGAGAAAGGGAATCGTGAGCAGAATTCGAACCTGCATCCTCCACTTGAGCACCACAGCTCAATAGTAGTGCACAAATCAAATGTGTTTTCTTCATTCAAAAATGTGGATAATTTTCAATCAGTGGCTCATAATTGTAAAATAAACCATACAGAGTGACAGACCGTACATCTGCTTATTACACAGCAAAAAATAATGAAATAATTAATACATGAATAAATAAATAATGTAAATGAACATGGAATATTGCATACATATATGTACATATACATATGTATTACATGAGAAGAGAGCATGGAGTGATATGAGAGACATGCAAATTGGTTGCCAGATGCAACAGTCAGTTATAGTTTCGTAGTTATTATGCAAAAATACTTGACCTTAGAATGGTGTGATGGACCAATCAGAATCAAGTATTCCGGAGAGATTTATAAAAAAAAAAAAACAAACAAACAAAATCTAAAATTCATTGTTAACATTCTTTCTCATTATTTTATGACTATTATCACAATTAGCACAGTAACTATTATGATAATCATCACCAAATATTATGATAATCATCACCAAATAACAAGACAGACCTGGTTTCATTAAATGCAGTACCAGAACTTTATGTAAACTGAAGGGAACCTGCACCTGCAGTTAATGCAGTCTCTTTTGAGTCCCGCTGAAGCTCAGCTAAGAGAAACATTTTAGATTAATGGGGACTCTTTCTGGGGTACTTACCTGAGTGGCCTGCCTTTGAAGTCGTCAGCTGGTGTAAATGTGGGGCTCTCTTTTAGCATGTGACAGATTGACTCTATTTTCAGCCGCGATGAACTGTTATGGTGAGAGACATTGCATTTTGATGTTTAATCCAGGGCTCCAAACTGTGACAAATGATATGAAAAATGTGTGACAATAATATGAAGTCTAGTTAGTTGAGGTAACTTTGTGTGTGTTCATATAAACGGTTTTGTCAGATGTCATCTTGTTAGAGTGCACAACAGTGTTTCTTGCAGATATGTATGTATTGTATTCAGTGTGGGCCATGATGTCCAATTGATGGGCAAATGACTCTAATGAACTGGTTCATTTAAATGAGTCAGTAAAAAAGATTTACGAAACCCACACGTGAGTTAGTGGTTCACTCAGTCTATGAATCGTTCACAGCTGTTACTTAAGGTCATTGCACACGGAGCCTGAAATTTCCGCATGTTAAGAAATAAATATGACCTCACATTGTGTCAATCACGTTTACACACTGCCTCCGAAACTTTCGTATGTCCGAATAAAAAAAATTCAGATTGGGTTCGATTTTCTGCGTTTTTCGCATTCCGTAGCAAGCATTTTGAGAAGTGTTTTGACAATTCAGAGCCACTGTACAGGCGAACGGCAAAATCCAGAATGGCGTCTGACAAGTTGATCCACTTCGTCTCGTAGCACAAAGCACTGTAAAGGTCCTTGTACACTGAGTTCACAGAAATTGGTGGTCTTCTTTTTAATATGTGGCTCCAGTATCGCTAGCAAAACATCAAACTGAGCCACTCACATCCTGAAGTAAACTTTGAATTGCCCGTGTGATCCCGCTGCTCCTTAATAAGGAGGAACTCTTCCTCTCTATATCTCAGGATTGGATGGACCCAATCCAATCCTGAGATATATATATATTCCTCTTTCTTTTTCTTTTTTTTTAAGAAGAGAGAGGAAAACAAAATCATCCTCACTTCTTGAAGACTCATTGACTGCTTGAATTTTTTCGCAATGGATTCATTCATACACATTGTACTCAGTGTGTAAGGGTTCTGTGCGTGACAAGTTTTTAGGATGATGAATACAAAAAAAACGCATATGAAAACTTCGGGTGCAAGGACCTTTAGTTTACAACCGACTCGCTCAGTCGGCCATGAGTCATTTTTGATTATGTCTGATTAAAAATGAAGCTACGCGTAATGTATAGACTACTTTAGGTTTATGACGGGTTAGTCATATGACACAGTGTAATTAAAGATATACAGTGGTTTTGTTTTATTGGCATAAATTTATAATAATAATATTCTAAAAACACATTTAAATGTTTTTTTGTTTTTTTTAATTTGCAGGGTTGAATTGTAAGTAAAACTTTGTTTGGGCAACATGTTGGATGTATCTAGAACATTTCTTTCTTTCTTCCTTTCATTTGTTCATTCATTTCATGCAGACAAAACACACTCTGTATGTTATATTTATTTATTTATAATATTTATTTAGCTCAAATAAAATCAGGATCACTATGACAGCATCAAATTGGAATACATTTATACATAATACATCTAGAAAAATATATATTTTTTTAAAGAAATTTATGCTTTTATTCTTAAAAGTGACAGTAAATAAAATATCTTTCAAAAATATATATTTTTATTTCAAATACATGTTTTTATTCAATCAATCAATCAAGTAATCAATTAATATATTCTTCAACAAATCATGTATCATGTACGAATCGTATATCAAAAAAATAATATAATTGTTTCCAAAAAATAATAAGCAGCACAACTCTTCTCAACATTGATAGTAATAAGAAATATTAAGCACCAAATCAGCATATTAGAAGGATTTCTGAAGGATTGTGTGTCACTGAAGACTGGAGTAATGACTGATGGAAATTCAGCTTTGCCATCACAGCATTTAATTACATTTTAAAATATATTAAAATAGATATGTTATTTTCTATTATAATAATATTTCACAGTATTAATGTTTTTGTATTTTCGATCAAATAAATGCTGCCTTGGTGAGCATAAGAGACTAAGCATAAGATTGTCAACTAACAAAGTCAGTCGGCTCCTAAATGTTTCATTTCAGAAGTCAGTAGCTCTATTGTCATTTTTAAAGGGGTAAAAAGAGAGAATGCACATCTCTCCATTCAACACAGAAGTATAAAAAGCCAGGAATATCAGAAGCAGAGATACCCACCAACCGTTAGAAGTGGGATCAAAGAGATGGAGAAAAAGTGTATGAAAAAAACGTGGAGGTATGAAGGGGAGGGGAATCCTCATCCTCTTGTCCCCGTGGCCTGTCTGTGGCCTGTGGATGACCTCTCATTAAACCCTCTCTTGCGTCCACTTACTATCTCTCTCTACACGTTGCCATGGAGAACAGTATCTAACTCTTACCACACTTACCTCTCTCTTTCTGTCTCTCTCTCATATTCACTCTCTTTTTTGCATTATAGAGGGGGGCCATGAAAGCAACCTCGCCCTGGGCTCCCCATCTCCTATTGGTAAAAAAAAAAAAAAAAAAAATGTTATATCTTAACCCTACTGTTAGACCTACCTGAAAAACTAAAAAGCAATTGATTTAATTCGAAGGCCTGTCGTTATTTTTTATTTGTGCTATCATTATTAATTTCTTTATTTGTTCTTATTTTATTACTGACTGCTTACCCCTGATCTCACACTGTCGTGTGGGGCACAGCCTTTGATCGCCCCGCTGTGTCTCTCTCGTTTATGCTCCGTGTGGACAAATGATTAGATACAGATGCTCAGCTGAACTACATGGGGTAGCATGAACGGTAAATGTGTTTGTTTTAGGGCTGTGTTTAGCATATTGTGTGCGGGGAGACGAGATGATAGAAAGAGGGAGGATCTGAAACATCATTACAGGACTAGATGAAGCCAGTGCATTTGGTTATTTGTCATTTAGCAGATGTTTGTTGTCCAAAGTGATTTACAGTACACTCCTCCTGTAGCCCTTTACGACCAAAAGAGTGTAGGGCCTTTTGAAATCCATTTTATTTCTTCTTAAATTCTGGTTTATTTTTTCCCCCCCAAATTCAGTTTCTGGATTCCATTTTAACAGTTAAATTAAATTTAAGTTCAATTATTATTAAGACTTTAACAAAAATTACATTTGTACCAACCTTTGTTTATGAGATTTTTAACAAGATTACAAGCATGTTTTAACATCTAAAGTTATTTGATTCAGTGTCTTTATGCCATTGCAGGCAGCTTTTGTTGGGATGATCAGACGTTATAATGAATAAAATTCATAGCAATCAGTTAACACATAATATTTGCAAATTAAATAATTTTTTGGCATACAGGGAAAACAGAATGGCCTGTGGGTTGGTTTTGATTAGTGTTTAGCTGAGATTGTTTGAAAATGTGTGTTGGAGAGTAACTAAATTAAATTAAAAGTTGCGACTCTACTAACTTGACTGTTTTTTTTTCAGTAGTGTGACAGTAGTTTGGCTGTTTCCACTAAAGCTCTTCTATAAACAAGCTACAGTTTACAATAAGAAATGGTGTCGCATGACGAAATGCAGCATGGCTGTTTTTTTCACATTGTATTGCAGGTGTAACTTTAAAGTCACGTCAACTAAGGCAACAATCAATAGTAAAAGTCTTCTCTCACACACACAAAATACTGGGAAATATTTTAGTGAAGCTGTTCATTCTGGTGTAAAATGAACCAGTTCAAAAATGATTCACTGATTCACTTGTCTCTGCGTGGCATTTTAAAGGAATAGTTCACATAATAATGAAAATTTTGTCATCATTTACTCACCATCATGCCATTCCAAACCTGTATTAGTGTATTTCTTATGTTGAACATAAAAGAAGATATTTATTTAAGAATGCTGGTAATCAAACAGTTGATGGTTCCCATTGACTTCCATAGTATTTCTTTCCCAACTTTTGAACAGTACTAGTTTGACTGTATTATAACCACTTCAGCTTGGAAATACTGGTTCTTAGCTTCTCCAACACCGTCTAACCTCTGGAAAATAAATTTCCTCCAAAGTATAGCCAAGTAAAGTTACACAGACACAGAGTGACACTCAGAAGACTAAAGAAAGGTCTGATAAAAGGTTGTACTACAAAGAGTGCAGGTAAAAAGCTAAAATATATGGTCAGTAGTTCACTCTAAAGCAGAAATTAATTACGTAACCTATTGCAGAGTGCTTCAAAAGTTCACTGTGCATGAAAAATTACTGTGAGCTACCTCCACCTTTATGGGATCGTAAAATTATACTGTTGTACTTAAATTTTTTAATAAAGTGACAGAACATTTATTAAGACTGGCATATGTTGATAATCTAAGGAACAGGCATCAAGTCTTAAAAAGCAGTCAGAGGCTGGTCCAGTGTCGCTTCTCAAAGGTCAATAATATTTTTATAATACACCTTTAATGGTTTCTCTCTTCTTCAGGGACTTCCTGAAGATGCAGAGTAGGGCACAGAAATAAAAAGCAGAATCGTTAAACCTACATCCAAATGAAGAAAGTGTAAATTATGACCCAGATATAATGGCTCAGAGTAATGTGTGATATACAACATGGTGTGTGTGTGTGTGTGTGTGTGTGTGTGTGTGTATGAGTGAAATTAAGATGACCAGCAAAGGAATGGAAGGTCTTTATTGTGGCCTGATCAGAAGAGTTTCGCTGTAGATCAGAGCTCGACCCGTCTCCTGTGGGATTTCAGCGTCCTGGTGTCATCTGAGGAACGAGTACACACTACACTTGTTGTTGGGTGACTCAATAAGATGCAAGATTGGGAAATCCTGTGTTTGCCGTATGAGATCACAGCATCAGAGGCTGTTTACATGTTGTTTATTCCATGTCTATATTGTACAGTGTTCAAACTGATTGAGCATTTACTCTTTGGCAAGGCGAAATATAGGTTTCGCTACTGTAAATTGGTGTAGTTGGTAACTTAAAAGGACAGTTCATCCGAAATTGAAAATTGTGATCATTTACTCACACACGTCATTCTGAACAGCTAGCTTTCTTCCATGGAAAACCAAATTCAGCATTCATACAACAAAAGCACATAGTGACCAGACACTGTCAGTGTCCATAAAAGTGGTCCATACGACTCATATATTCTTCTGAAGCCAATTTGTTGTAATTCTCTAAAAATGTTTCCATCTGCTTTAGCTCTCAAATCTCATTTGCACTTACACACTATTCAGACTCGATGCGTGGAGACACGTCGCACCAGGTTTAATGACACTGATGCAAAATGTCTGAATAACGTTTAAAAGTTTGCAGTCAGTAGGAATGTTTTTGAAGTGATAAATACTTATATTTAGCAAGGATGTGTTAAATGAATCAAAAGTGACAGTAAAGACAGTTACATAAAATCTATTTGAACTAAATGTTTTTATATTCATCATAGAATGTTAAGCAAAAATATTAAGCAGCACAACTGTTTTTTAACATTGCTAATTATAAGAATATTTTCTTGAGCATTAAATCACCATATTAAAATAATTTCTGAAGGATCATGTGACACTGAAGACTGGAGTAATGATGCTGAAAATTCAGCTTTGCCACCACAGGAATAAATTATGTTTAAAATGTATTAAAATAGAAAACAGTTGTTTGAAATTGTAGTAATATTACAGTTTTTAATGTATTGTTGATCAAATAAATGCAGCCTTGGTCAGCATATGAGACTTCTTTTAAAAACATTGAAATATCTTACAGACCTTCTTTTTACTTACAGTGGTGGACAAAATTATTAGAACACTAGTATTTTCACCAGCTATAAATGGTTTTAAGTCAGTTATTTCTATATTTTGCTGTAGTGTGTCAGTAGGAAATATCAGTTTACATTTCCAAACATTCATTTAGCAATTAATTGTAAAAATCCAGTGAGAATTTTGTTTGCACAAGTCTGACAACAGCCAGTGCTCCACACAGAGATCTGATCTCATCATCATCCAGTCTGTCTGGATGGAATGACATGAAGAAACAGAACAAACTAAGAAGAACTGTGACAACGTCTCCAAGATGCTTCAAGAGACCTACCTGCAATGCTACCTGAAAAACAATGCGCAAGTGCACCTAGGGCAAAAGCTGCTTTAAACGCAAAGGATGGTCACACCAAATGTTGATTTAATTTAGTTAATAGAAGTTAGCTGATAAAGAAAATCTATTTATGACATTATTTTTAACAGCATCCTCATTTTACAGCATTTTTACACAAGTGCCTAAAACTTTTAACAGTACTGTAGCTTTGCAGGTAGGTTTCTTGAAGCATCTTGGAGACGTTGCCACAGTTCTACAGGTTAAAAGCATCAGAAAGTGTAAAGATATTCAGTGAAATTGTGTAAACCTCAGTGAACGTGAAGACAATGTGATTATAGGCTTCTAAAATATTTAATAATGGCTCTGCCGTGGTCGGATTGTTATTTGTGCATGAGCCGAGGCATGTTTAGATGCAGCGCAGCCCCTACAACCGAATGAAGCCCTGCGCCCGCAGACATGCCTGACTCTCCCATCAGGCCTTGCTGCCTGCGTCTGACAACACTCCAGCCTGTTAAGGTCAAGACCAACAGAGTGTCAGCGAGGATGATGATGATGTATTTTTTGACTCCCTTGTTTTTTTTCCTCTTGTCTACTCGACTTTATACTTTCTCCTTGTGCCAGTGTCAGTGGTCCATCTGCCCGCTGCTGACTCAAACCCAGGCACGGGCGCGCTGATCCGTCTGAACCCTGTACCCAGCGACCCCCCACCTTATATTTTAGGTTGGCAGACAAAACCTTTTAGTGTTTGGAGCAAAACTGTTTTATCTCGTAAAATGGATGCTACAGGTTAAAAGCATCAGAAAGTGACAAAAATATTCAATGAAACTGTGTAAAACTCAGTGATTGTGGAGGCAATGTGATCATAGTCTTCTAAAATATTTAATAATGGCTCGGCTGTGGTTGGATTAAATAACATAACATAATTAAATATCAATTTGTGCATGAGCCGAGGCATGTTTAGATGCAGCGCAGCCCCTACATCTGAATGAAGCCCTGCGCCCGCAGACATGCCTAACTCTCCCATCAGGCCTTGCTGCCTGCGTCTGACAACACTCCAGCCTGTTAAGGTCAAGACCAACAGAGTGTCAGTGAGGATGATGATGATGTATTTTTTGACTCTCTCGTTTTTTCCTCCTGTCTACTCGACTTTATGCTTTCTCCTTGTGCCAGTGTCAGTGGTCCATCTGCCCACTGCCGACTCAAACCCCGGCACGGGCGCGCAGATCTGTCTGAACCCTGTATCCAGTGATCCCCCCACCCCTCCTCCACCACCCACCTGCCATCATCGCCTCCCCCCGTTTCAAAGCCACGATTGTGTGAACAAGAAAACACACAAATACACACATATGCCACCAAACTCATGTCAGGTAAACCACAACAATTACAATCTCACAGTCATAATGAAACGGTGACAAAATTATACCCTCCGAACCCCCTGAGAGTCACAAGATTTTAATATCTGACATTTCTGCACATTGACACATGTGCGGCAGCATCTGCTGCCTGGCTGTGAAATCCGCTCTTCTACGGTGTCTGTCTGTGAGTGAGTGGGTGTGTGCGCGCTTGTTTCTGTAAATATATATGTGTGCGCTTCTGTGTGTGTTTCGGAATTCATGTGGTCCCATATTTGTGTATTTACAACCTAGTGATCTGCTTAGGATACCTAATTTTGGCCAAATTGTATTTATCCTTTACAAAGAAGACATTCCAGAATGCATTGCAATGAGCTTAGTTAAAAAATAGGCAAGGCGAGGAATTTATATCAGCGTTACTTTAGTACTACTTCTATGATATTAGTATTATTTATATTTTGAAATAGCTTTTAGTTTTATATTTTCAGGTTTCATGTTTTCACTTTAATTTTAGTTCGTTCTGGTAACTTTTTTTGCTTTTGTCATTGTTAGATTTTTTAATATTTTAATAATTTATTTTAATGTTTTTTTATTTAACTTTTTAGTATGTTTCTACTTTTCACTAGTTTTTACTTTTAGTAATTTTAGTTCTTAAAAATAATCTTATCATTTCATTAGTTTCCAAGTAAACATTTTAAAAGTTCCTTTAAGTTAAGTTTTTTTCATCTAATATTTATATTTGATTTCATTTAGGCTCTGTTTTAATTAGTGAAAATACTTTTTAATAGTTTTTTAACAGTATTAGCAACATGCTATTTTGACATTTATATACCAAGTGACTTGCAGAACACTTCTACTTAAACTTATTATTTAACACTTATTATTTAATGGATTATTTTACTGAGTATTAATTTAAAATATATATAGTTATTAGTGCTGTCAAACGATTAATCGCGATTAATCACATCCAAACGTGTAACAGTCACAAACCTGTTAGCATGTTTTTTTTTTATATTGTAATTGTACTACCCACCATGAGGGGGCAACATGGAGCTATACTCTTAGATATAAAATGGGTGTAGGGAGTAGAAGAAGTCAGATTCGTAATGGAGGGAGGTAAGCATGGCTTATGGCTCCAAACAATCACTTGTCCTGATTGAGAAACCTTGAGTTTTATGCTCAATCTGAAGTAAGCATTGTTTCTTGTTTTGTATTGATTGAATGCTTTGGGGTAATTTATGTGTAGTTATTTTTCTAATGTGATTTATTTCATTTTATTTAGAAGGACTCCACATTCTGTGGGATTTATCCTTGTATTCATATGCCTGTTTTTGACCTGCATCATAAGGATGACTTTAAAGTGGGTTTTGAGGCTGTGAATTATGTTGGCAACTGTTGTGGATTCTTGAACCGGGTTATGCCACAAAGGTGACTTTAAAGACTTGCTCAGTGTTTGGATTGAGATCTACACCATGGATTACGTGTTGCACTGGGGACATTTTTGGATGGTATTCTTAGACATTGGATTTCATGGACATTGATTTCTACACTGTGTGGAATGAACATTCAGCAACTGTATCATTGTCGTCATCACATCAGAACAGATAAGATTTTGACTTGTATGCTGTCCTGAGTTTATGTTGTCGAAATATGCATGTCTGTTGTATTAAGGGGTTTGAAAGATATTAAGAGGTAAATGAACGAGAAGCATTTATTTGTTGTTTTATTTATAGATTTGGCAGGTTTTGGTCATTGCCTGCTATATATATACAGTAGAGCTAGTTTGCCTTATTGATGTCTTCTGTTGTGCCTTAGATCAAATCTAGTTAGGGGTTCCCTCCCTATAAAACAGATGTATAACCAACACTTTTCTGAGAGTAAAGTAACGGTTATGAGTAAATACTTACTCATACATTATATATTTTAAAAATATTTACATGTATTTACCTGTATATATTTATATAATTTATATTATATATAAATATATTTAATATACAAATATAAAATTTTTCTTAAATATATACATGCACGTGTGTGTATTTATATATACATAATAAATATACACTGTACACACACACAAATTATGCAAACAAAAACTTTTATTTTGGATGCGATTAATTGTTTGACAGCACTAATAGTTATACAAAAAAGGAATTATTACCCAGTATTCATGTGCAGGGTTAGCTTAGTGGCATGCTAATTTAATTGACATTTAATTACTAATTGATTTGTATTTAAGGTATGCACTTTACTTATTCCTTTGGGATCGAACCCATGACCTCGGTGTTGCTAGTCCCACGCTCAACTATTTGCGCTAATGCTAATGAAAAACTCCACTAAAAACGCTTAGGGGTCATGCTATTTGCGTAGCACTTCCTATGTGGAGCGTTCACAATTAGTAAGTTAGGATGCTGTCTTAGAAGTCAGCTGCCTACGTAGGCAGTATGCAGCACAACAGCTCACTAGCTCTGGAAACATGTGCGCCTTATGTGTTTGTCTATTTGTGGCTATGTATGTGAGCGCTACATATAACATATCAGTGTGTCTACACATAATTAGACCTCACCAACTGAACCAGCAGTCAGACTGCCAGTCGCTCGGATTGAATGAGCGAGACACTGGGCTGAGCAGTAGAGTTCCATAAACACCTCTGGGTTTGAGTCTAAGTGTTTGAGACTGCTGCCTTAGGGTGACATGAGCGTGTGTGATTCTGAGTGGGAGCCCGGAGCTAAAGGCTGAGGGCGGCATGAAAGATACGCTGGCGTCTCCCTTCCACCACAGGCTGCACACTTTCCCAGTTCTCCCCACAGAGCAGCCTCACTCTTCCCCTGCAAAGCTGTCAGTGCCACTTCAGCGATGCCGCTTGTCTTTGTTCCAGTCAGACGAGGATGATACAGATGAGAAGATAGATAAGATAGACTGCAGGCTGGAGAGGAAGTGTCGGCCGCTGTTTGGGAGTCTGTGGCTTGAAACGCCTCGTGCGTGCTTTCTGGTGGCGTGGAGGAAGTGTTAAATTGAATCTGTGCTCCGTGTAGTGTGAACTACTCGACGTATCTTAACGTCTTAACTCGACGCCCCCTTGCCAACTCGACACATCAAAGTCGTCCTTACCTTTTGCATTATATAACTGTTTTAGGGCACTGTACGAGGAAGAGCCCTATATATACACTCAATCAGATGTGATGTAGTGGAGAGATAGTTAGGTGCAATAATAACAACAACAATAATAGATATAATAATAGACCAAAGAGAAGGCTGCATAAATTGCATGTGACACATTACATACTGGTCACTTAAACAGAATAACAAGCAAAACCATGCAGGAAAAAAAATACTGCACGTATAAAGGAAAATAGCTCTTTTTATAGCATTTAATAAAATACTGCATGTTTTTATATATATATACACAAACACACACACACACATACATATATGGGTGTGGGTGTTTATAAATAATAGATAGATAGATAGATAGATAGATAGATAGATGTGTGTGCAGATGTTTCATATAAATACAAATAATATATATGCACACTATAAACAATAATTATGTAATTTTGTTTTACAGTTGTACAAAACTGAAAATATATACACACAAAATTGCATTGTTTATTATTTAGTTGATTTATTTTATATTTTAATTATATTTTTTAATTAATTAATTTATTTATATACATGAATTTTCAGTTATTATATCTTTATATATAAATGTATCCCTAAACACACATACGAAAAATCAATAAATTGTTAAAAGTATTTTCCTTTTATCACACCAAGTGTACAGAGTGAACCAGGACCACTGTTTCTCTCTTGGAAAAGGACAAGAACAGCTTTTTATTTAGTCTCACCTGAGCTTCTTGGGTTAAACAAGGTGTTTACTTTAATTCCAAGAACCAGTTTCAATGGCAAACATGCTCTAAACACGTACCGCTACATGATAGTTTCTGTATTTTAGTGAACAGAAAATCTTTTGTCTTGTGAGGAGGCATTAATTTATCTTAGACTCAAACCTGCAGCATGTCATGTAGAGCACATCAGTCAGAATAGAGCACCAACACAATATAAATATTCCAATTTCCGGACAAAAATGGCTTTGAAAGACCTAAAGAGAGTATTAATAGTGGAGACCTTTCATATTAAAGTACCCTGCAGCCTCTGTTCGTGTGTGTTTGCAATCTCTTCCTAGAAGAACATCCAAAACCTTTGAATTGTAGTGCTGAATAGAAAGTATGTATGTTTGCTGCTTTTTCTTTTTATGTAGTACATATGGCAATTTTTGAGTTTCAGAATATAGCCAAGTACAGCCTACGCTACAAAAATTCACCATGGTAACCAAAGCTTCCACAAAAATCCCATAGTTACCAGTACTACAGTTCTTTATTCATTAAAGCTGTCAATATTAAGTCAATATTAGAAACTACTATCATTAAAAAGATTACAGAAAGGCTTCTTACACTATTTCAATGGAAGTCCATATGAATGTAATATGAATTTACAGTATTAGCAACTGTAGAGAGTGCAGTATGTTAAAAGAAACATAAAATTCCAAACTATTATACTTCAGAAATGTGGCATATTTAAGAGAAAAAATATGATGTTGGATTGTGAAAATTCATTATTTGACAGAAAAAAAAGAGAGTTAAAAATTTAAAATATATTTTAAAAATTAATAATTCTTTTATATTTTTATGAAATATTCTGAAGATTTTTTTCTTTAGAATAATGCACATGAATAAATCGTTCAAAAACACCCAAGTGTATTATTAAAAGCAAATAATTTCAGTTGAGATTTTATGTTGAATTTTGTAAGTGTAAGTGACAGAACATGATGATATAATGAACAAATAATTTTTCACATTTTTATAAAATCATTAATTACTATATTAAGAATGAACTTTCCGCCTAAATACTTTCCATATTTCAATGTTGTCACACAACCAATAACATCGTCCCTAACATTACCCATAATCAAAACCCTCATGCGATCATGATTCTTCATAATCAACCAAAATAATCTGACATCCCTTTTCTCTTTCCCTCAGAATCTCCCCGTGAGCTCGGAGGAAACATCTCGGGAGTGTTTTCCACTGCTTGTGCTATTGAGGCTAAACAATTTCACTGCACTAATTGGCCAATGTCAGGCGTGACACTAGGATAAACAAACGCTGCTCAGGAAAACTGAGACAAATGTTGGCTAATTAAACTGATGGGGGAGAGAAAAAAGCTGACAAAAAATTAGAAAAATGGCCCCTTTCTGCGCTCATGCTGATAGGAGTGTCCTTGATCAACAGAGGCAGAGAGCGGGAGAGGGGGATGGAGGAGGGGGTGCTGGCTGAGGTGGGGTTGGCACTACCTGCCCATCCATGGTCTCGGCAGACCGCAAACCTCAGCCGTGACACGTGTAGATCAGCCCACTTACAGACACGCGGTGACACGGCACTTGTAAATTGGGCTGCTGCCAGCTGAGGTGGGTGTGGACGCCGAGTCCCTTTCACTGGTTAATTGGCAACCAGCAGTCTGCTGAGGACAGCGCCGTCTTCGCCGTACAGCTGTGTTGAAGGAGTCCGCGGGACAATGGAGATGTAACGGGCCAAAGCTTTAATTAAAGACATAAGTTGGGTGTCTCTGCTGCACTTCTGTATTTTGCGAACATCTGCAGAAGTTGCGTTTGTTTAAATACAGATGTAACACTGCCAATCCAAGTTATAGTTGGGTTGAGTACAAATACAGATTTCAATTGAACGATATTGATTCTTAAAATCCAAAGAATGACTTTTACCTTCATGCCAGGGTTTAACAGACAATGTAGTCTGATTCAGGAACAAATGACTCTTATGGACCAGTTCTTTTGATTCTTACTGAATCATTATCATTATCCGCATAGTGTGAGCAGTGTAGTCGGATTCAGGAACAACATTTTAATGAATCATTTAAAGAGACTCATGAAATATGTGTAATTTATGATTTGAATATTAATAATAGGAAATTATATACAGGCTATAATAACATTAAGCAAAAGAGGACATTATAATTGAATCTTGTGAGCCAGTTATTTTAATGAATCATTGAAAAATAGTCCTTAAATATTAGGGATAAACCGATACCGATACTGGTATCGGTATCGGGCCCGATACTGAGCCCTTGTACTCGTACTCGTACTCATTAAAATGCCCCGATACCAAACGCCGAT
>NW_015536540.1:351409-378653 GCF_001515605.1 Sinocyclocheilus anshuiensis
ATTTATGTAAGTGAGGATAGCAAAATAAAGTAAACTGTGACAAATCATACCCAAAAATTCTTCATACAGTGGACTACCAGTAAAATTGATACAAATTTGGGTCCAAAAATTATTCAGACCGAGTCTGGGAAAAAAACTGAAGTTGAGGTTTGCATGAAGCTGGGTGACAGCATGCCCAGGAGACTACAGGCTGTCATTAAGGCTAAGGGCTGCCTGACTAAGTAATTTTTGGTTTATTGTAATCCATTACATACCTTTCTATCAAAGTTATCTGAGATTATCAAGCTGAATTTGTTCTGACAGTTTAACTCTGAGTTCTTGTTATATTTTATTACCATTTTCTAAACTATAGCGAATAAACTGTGATAATGTGAGAAATGTTGAAGGTGTCTGAATAAATTTTGGTTTGACTGTATCTATTTGATAAATGAAGTTAACCAACTAACATTATACATACCCTTTTGGTTTCTGTACCCAATATTTAAAAAATGTACAAACGCAATAAAAATATTGGTATCGGTACTCGGTATCGGCAAGTACCAAAAATAAAAGTAACGGTATCGGGCGAGTACTGGAAAAAGTGGTATCGTTGCATCCCTATTAAATATATATATATAATTTTATAATTTTAGTCAAATTTAAAAGGATACATTATAGTATAAAAAAATAACAATTATTAATATAACAATCAACCACAACCAAATATAACAAGCAACCAAAAACGTATATATTATATATATTAATGTTTTTGTATTGTACCAAGTTAAAAGGTTCCCTGATTCGTTTCGTATGTAAGTAAAGCAGATATAATTATTAAAATGCGTATATGTCAAAATAGTTTGGATTTGAATTTGAAAAGCTGTTTCAGAACTAGATCGAATCAGGAAATCCTTATCAATACCCATCCCTAATATCTGCGCTATTTTTAATTGTTTTCTATGGAAACATGTATTACACAAAAATCCTTTACCATTTCGACATGTTTTTTCAGCATTTTATGTCGTGTTCTTAAGACGTGTACCAAGTTAAAATGAGTTCAACTTAAACACATCTCTAGGTACGTATTTGAAGCTTAACGTGAAAAGGGTTAAAAACGTAGTTAGGATGAGGTCACTTTAAAAAATGGATTGTGCGCCATATGTGGAGTCGTTTCGAGTGTGTTTGGCTGTTTTATCTCTGATAAGAGTCATATTAATGATATTCTGTGTGGGAACAATGATAGCAGCGATTTGCCTCAGCATTGTCATTTACTGATTGATTATCCCGTGATTTATGTTTTAATATAAAACACCAGAGCACATAATACAATATACACAGTTAAAATAACTTAACGAGCTGGAGGGAGAGCAAAAACAATGAAATTTCAAATGGATAGAACAGCTTATCAGTTATGACCCCTCTACATATACGCTCTACGTGTGTGCGTACGTGTACATGAGAGAAAGCAGAAGATTGAGAGCGAGTGAGTCTGTTTCCTCTGTAGACAGTAGGCTGATGATGAATTTTTAAACAGATCACACTGATAATTGTATTTCATATCTGTCAGTGACGAGGAGACTGGCCACTGAGATGCTATTTATGTCAGCGCACCTCGCTCGGCACAGCCCTCAATAAAACTCAAATCATGAGGGAGATTGTTAAATCTTCCTCAAGAATTATTAAATCGAAGGAAAATTTATGGATGACACTTTATAACAATTAATCAAGAGATGTTGATTAATAAAGTTATCCTCCTCCTCCTCTGTTACAGGCGATGTCGGGGCAGCTGAGCCGTCGTTGTCGTCACAGATATGGTTGTGTCATTCTTTCTGATTAATGCAGCCCAGAGAGACTCCTCCTTCTTTGCCCACCACACCCCAGCCCGGCGGCCCGACACATTCCAAACATTTTCTACCTGTTAACCTTGAGAAAATATCCCAATGAGTGGGGCGACAGAGAGCAAAGGAGATGATGTGGGACTGACTGAAAAAAATCAAAATGGAGATTTTGGAGAATGTCACCCAGCCAACCTTGTCACTGTGATTAGGCTACTGTGATTAATTAGTTTAGTAAGATTGAGCAATTGGGTCAGAATTGTGTGTATATGTGCAGGGACGTCATGTACCGTTTTTCTCCCCTTTTTAACTACTTACTCGGGGGAAGACTGCAAAATAAATTTGTGTAAATTTATATCAACAAATATAGTGGATTATCAATGCAAATTCAGAATATTTACTATATAAAAATTATCAATTTAATTCGTATAAAAATTCCAAATTTCATGAGTTTCATGAGCCAGTTTTCATAAAAGAACTCCAATATAATTACACAGATATTGAGATATAGATATAGATGACTCTAATGAGCTGGTTATTGTTCAAAAAGACTCAATAAATATACTTATTATTTTAATTAACAATAGAATAGTGTATAGTATAACAAATAATATATAAAAAATTATATACATAAATTATAATTGAATTGTCTAGGCCATTGTTAATTTTTTGAAAATTGTGATGATAAATGGTAATTATGATAATTATTAAGTATTTATTTACATTAGAATTTACACAAAATTATATACAGTATATTATGTATATTGATTGAAAATTATATTTAGTATATTGTATTATATATTATGTACATACAATTTAGTTAGTGTATTAATTTAGTAAAACAGTAAAAGCAGTAATATTAAAATATGAATACAGTAGAAATACATATTTAACATATATTCATTATTAAAAAGGTAATCATTAGTTATATATTGTTTACACACACACACACACACACATATTTGTTTGTATGTATATACAGTATATACATACATATTACTTTAAAGGCAAGTTAAAAATTAAATAATAAATTAAAAAATTAGAAAAATAAAAATATATAATATTTAACTTGCCTTTACAGTATAATGCTTACAAATCTGAAGTGCCCTGAAATGGACATGACACTTTATATGTGTGTGTATTTGTATTAAAGAAGGAATGAATGAAGGAGAATTTCAGTTGACAAGACCTCAGAGAAAGAGAAAAACTTAGGAAAATCTCCAGCAACTGGCCAGTATTTGAGGAACAAAAAAAAGCTCTCATTGAGAAAGATGTGCTGCGTGTGAATGTTTGCAGGGTAGTTCGGGGTGGAGCAGGGCTGGATACGTCTGATTTGCTGATATAGCCTTGAGGCTGGCGTCATCAGTCGCTGCCGCTGCAGAGGCCAGCCAGAGCCAGCCGAGGCTTTTGGGAAGACAGGGACGGCGTTCAGGCTCCTGCCAGGGTGTGGAGGGACAACGTAAGGCCGGAAAACCCGGCCTGGTTCAGCCCTCGGATCAAAGGCAGTGAGCCGTTCTCTATAGAGCCGTTTGTTTGAATCAACCTATTTCTGGCTGAGAGAGTGAAGGGACGTTCAGTTTGGACTGAAATGGTGCGTATGGAGCCTCCTCAGTGTTACATAAACCAAAAGCCCTATATAAACACCTCCTGACTACTGAATTGTGTTTTGATAGGCAGCCGTATCTACTAAAATAAACACAAATGGCAGGTTTTGGCTGCGTTTGCTAGGCAAATTTTTTTCTGGTTATATTTATCATATCATTTTACTAAGACTCTAAAGATAGTTCCCCCCATGTCTTTTTAGTAAAAAAAACACATCCATTTGAATGGTCTCGAATGTGCCATGTTATCATAACAGTTTGGGGTCGTACGATATTTTAGCTGGTCAATGGAGAAAAGAGGAAAACATTTCTTGTTGTTCTTATTAATGCTTTTAGATCTTTTATAAAAACAAACACATTTCCACCAAGCGTCAGAAGTAGAGCACTCGGAGCAGCTTTAGGGGGCTGTTTTTCTCTTTGTTGCATCAGTAGCGAGGAGAGATCTCTCTCTAACCGAAACCCTCAGGCTACGAGTTTGACTGAAGCGGAAAAAAACCCATCCTATTTTGTTTCTCTTAAAAACCATACATTATCAAAGGCGTCTCATGCACATCTTTGATCTAAAACGGTTACATCTTAATAATTACGGTTCGGCTGTGTGAAAGAACCAAATGTTTCTTTTTTCATTCCGGTATCGTTCGAAATTGTTCACCGTCTTCGTGAAAATAAGACCTGGGAGCGAGCAAATAAATAAATAAAAACCGACAGAACTGCGCTGCTATATTATTTAATGACAAGGTGTGGAAAGAGGGGAAATGTCCCTTTTCAAAACTGAATATAAATCACGGTGTGTAGCTTTAGTGTCTCATCCCGATCTTTGCGCCGTTTCTTTCACTTTTTATAACAATTCATCCGCTCAATAAAGCGCTGAGAGAGATGTTTCCAGTAATCCTATATGCTTAAATATAACTCCGGGAGTTTATCTGCACCACGTTTTCTGGCCACTCTCTTTCTGAGCTTCTGCGGAAAATGATGTTTTTACAGAACATTTCCCTTTGCAACCAATCAAAGAGGTGCAGTCAGTGGTAATGAAACAGGAAAACATTTCAGCACTCCTCTCTCCTCTTTAATGGCTGAAAAATGCTAATTGGAAGAAGACCGCATGTGTCAAAGAAAACAAAAGAGGTGGTATGGCAGGCAGCGGGACTCATGTTGGAGGATGGTATTTTGAAATGTGAAATGTGTCACTTAACTCCTGCTGAAACGCATGCCGTTTGGAGGGGAGGTTCGAGGAACTGAAGCCCCTCCTGAGGTGCAGCAGAGCAGGGAGAGACGTTTATGAGGTAATAACCAGATGCAGTCACACAGAGTATGAAAATCTGCTCCAAGAAACCCGAAAGGTCCAACTATATACTGATCCAGTCGTTCCTAACACGTTTCAGTCGTTAATTGTCATGTGCATGACTTGTTGCATATCTAAATAAAACTACATCTATTTAAGACTGTTTGCATTTCAGACGTCTATTGTGCAACTAATCATATACAGAAAATATGTTTGCATTCTAGACATTTTCTTTGGTAGTACTGGAGCTTTAAAACACTTAAATGCATTTAGCTGTATAACAATTGGATTTTCTTATATAGTGTCCTATGAATAAACATTTCAAACGATAAAAAAAAAATCCCTAAATCTGTCATTTTTTCATTATTTGTTATGAATTGTCAATCAAAACACATTTTTCTCCATTATTTGAAGGGAAGAAAAAGTCTAAAATAGAGGGATTCCACCAAATGTCAGATTCTCAAGTCCAATAAGTTTTGTGATCAGCATTTAGTGAAGTACAAAAGTAATGAGGTAAGTAAAGCTGTGTGATGGGCCTCCTTCCTCCAGAGAAAGGTGACATTTTAATTACCCTGCCTTATCTGATGGATTTCAAGATATTCTTCCCAGTAAAAGCCTTCTCTTTATTATTTTTTGCATTATATGTTCTTAGTTTTCGACTGTCAGTGACTGTACAAAATTCATTTGACCCAGTTGTTGATTGAAGGTGGAAGTTTTTATATGGTATAAAACAGTTTTTTATCAAGAGCCTCAAATCTCTTCAGTGTGAGAAGTGTCTCCTGCTTTTATGACAAAAGAAAAAAATCCCTAAGAAGGAATAATTGTGATCAAATAGATTTCTGACTTGAGTAATGTAAAACTTGCTCACTCTCTTTTGAGTGTTGTTTTTATACCATCAACTTTTCATGAATTGATTAAATACATTTCATATAAATGATACAAAAAATAAAACACCAGAACATTGTCCACTATCCTTTATTTGCATTATTATATAAATAAAAACAGCAAAAAATGAATCAGCAAATTATTTCTGTTTTATTGCAAACATTAAATTGAACAATTATTTAAATAGTTAAAAAATAAAAATATATGTACTGTATTAATACAGTAAAAAATCCATGATTAGCAATACAACACAAAGCTCAAGAATCAGTAACAACATCAGCTGATCCAGCGATCGAGAACTATAAGTGTAATACTGTATATATTTCATATAAGTGAATGCAGAGATGTTGTAATTTTGGTTTTAATAAACATAATTGCAGTGGTGGCATGTGAAATGGCTTTGATCATGATCACAGACGTAAGGTTACACCGCAGAGCCGATGTGGCGTATTATTACTACTATTTGGGTTGCCGCGTTTAAGTGCACAGTTATAATTTTAGCATTACTGACGTTAATACCCAAGCGGTCATCGCTATCAATAGCTGGATGGCTTCATGTGCAATTGTGAACAGTGTACAGCTTTACAAAAAAAGTTTTTTTAAACAATATTAAATTATTCTAAATACAAGTTTTGCTGACCTCTGACCTGCAATATTGTCCTTTTTGGAGAACGGCAACATCACCTACAAGACAAGAACAACATTTTGGAAGCATAATCAATACATCTGAGTCACGTGCAATGTTAGAATACTTTTTCACAAGATTCACAAAGCTATTTCTGTTACCCCATGGGGGAGATATGTTGCTGAAAAATGCTGTATCCTGTAATTGGTATTTATCTTGACTGCTGATTTTGTGAAATACATAATTATTTTAAAAAGATGACTTGACATACACATATTTGCATAAGAAGGGTTAGTACATTGAATTTTTTAGGAGAATGTTATGATTGCTTGTAAATGTTCTTTTATTTGGCTCCACAGACTATTTACATCAGCACTGAAATGCACAGTCCAGAATTTAAGTATCTGTATTTCCAACACACGTGAATACTGTATGTTCAAGTTTTTTTAATATATACAAATATACCTTTTTTGTGAAAAACAAAAACATCATTAACAGCCTATAGAGTTTCTCTATTCAAAAATACAGCAGTGACAGCATGCTATGTTATTGTTTATAAAACTTCAGATCTTGCCATACATATCTGTGGACACGTATGACAACATCCCGCCTCGTGTAGCTTGCGAGCAATTTGGATCATAATTTGCTGATGTGATGTGACATGCTACATATATAAAAAAAACTACTTCAAAGACTATCACCTCAAATCTCCCTCGCCTTTTTAGTTCCAGTCTTTTAACATCCGTCTGCGATCCCTTAAGCAGACAGCGTAATATTGAGACATGAAGAATTTCTACAACATATAATGTGCATTATAGCATGTCCTGGCATTTTTATGCAAATAGGGCCATCTTAACATCTACAGTAAATAACCGTTCAGACTGAAAAGCATATAAATCTGAGGATATTTTTCATAACATAAGATAGATGAACCAAATCCATTTGCTGTCAGTCATTATAAAGTATCAACACTTAAAAACAGTGATAGAGAATCAGTCTAAAACATTATATAACACCATAAAGGGCATACAGTCTATAATCTCTCAGTCTGATGCTGCTTTCTTCAAATACATTAAGTTGAAAAATTAAAAATATAAATATGTATTTCTTATAAATGCATGTTGTGGGTGAGGATGTACACTGAGGGGCACTTTTTATTATTATTATTAATTTAAAAAAAAATCACTGATGCTTAAATGCTCTCTTTTTTCAATCATCTCCAGTCATTCATTTAATAAGAAACTACAGAACTTGTGCAGGAAAAGATCAACATGAACATTTCTCCTATTAGATATTTAACCAGGACTGTAAAGCTGAAAATGGCACAGTTCAGGCTCCACACGAACCTTTCAAAGTGCGTTGGCATTGCATCTTGAGCTTTACGCTTGTGCTTGCGTGGCATACCTTCAAGCATGGCCTTTTACAAAAGAATAAGATGTACTACACCGAATAAGATGATAGGTGCACACATCCTTACATTAATACATTAATATGGATAACCATTCCCAAAACACACATAAAACACACACACAAACATACGCCGTCCTGTCAACACTAACTAATGCTCAAAATGTGCGTTGCCACTGATTTGTCCTGGCACATATTAATAAAATGCAAAGTGCATAAATAAAGGTTTGTTTTACATATTTTTCTGTAGGTCGTAGAAAAAGATGTGAGCATTACAATTCTCTAACACATCAATAAAAATACTGTAACTATTTGTATATCTATTAATCTAAAATTATTTCTACAGGCTTGTAGCAGTTCATCAACATACAATGAGGACAGCTGTGGATAATACACCATGACAAGACACACTCACGTCTGGGTTTGGAGAACGATAAGAAACCATGGGGGTTTTTTATGCAATGTTTTTTGTTTACACTTTACATTACAGTGTTAATGTTATAGTCAAATTACTGTTACAAATGAACAATATGTATATTTGATATGTAAAATTATTTTGGGGATTCATTTGTAAATTAATATTGTTAATGTGGTTGCTTGTAAGCACTTACATTAATATCCGTTTAGCACAGGCACTGTAATCTAAAGCGTTAAATCCCTTGTAAGTGCACACTAACACCTTGAAGGGAACTTCACCACAATGCTAAATACCAAAAATGATTTCTGGAAGACAATGCCGCAAGAACTGCTCCAAACAAAAAACAGTCACTGACTTTAAGGTCTGTTAGGATAGACCTAATAATGCGCAATGATATGAATAACACGACAAAACAACACAAAGCATTCATTTCTGGAAAATGCAAATGAATTTCAGCGGGACAGTGAGCAACGGTTTAAGAGAAGTGGAAGAACAGAAGTGCTTATTGTGTTTTTAAATATGATTTTTCACGGCAATAATAATAAGATTCAGATCAACCAATAATCATAATAAGAATAATCAATAGGCTATATTATCAATAGTAGTAGCCTATTATAAAAATTATATTTACTAAAAGTTAAAAAGAATTGGATTGTACACAGAACTATCTTCCTAGAGCACGTTTATTGACATGTGACAAGCTAATTATCATTGTGCCGTTGTCTTGCACCGAGACCGAGAGAGATCTTTTGTTAAAACGCAATAATCTCGGAAAACCGTAGCATTTTCTCCCAGCGATACTCCTGCCCTACAGCGGGAGAAATCCTGGCTTCTGTGTGTGAGCCCGACGAGTTTCTGATGGGAGATTGGTGACGTAAGAGCCATCAACAGCGACAGGCTGATCGAGGTAGTCGCGAGGATGGATAGATGGACAGATGTTGGGGCGGAACTTGGACACATTTCCACATGATTAGCCCCTACCGACAGGCGTACAGCATAAATGATCAGTTAGATTGCAACTGGCAATAGCTCAAGGATGCGCAGCACCGTCAAAGGTAAGGACATGATTTAAACGTCGCGTACTGAAATATCAACGCTTTGGCGGCGGTGCTGATGATGTATAATATCCTAGCCTGGCTTGTTCGTACGTTTGCACTATAGGCTACTAACAAATGTGTGCACTCACCGGGATGCGATATGCAAGGTGAAGCTCTCGCGTCGGTCCACAAGCTGAATGATCCGCTGAAATCACAGCAGAACCCCGGCGCGACGAAGAACCTTCAAATCCGCTGGAAACATCAGGCGACCGGAGCAAGCCGAGGCCACCTCAAAAAAATTCACTCGGATTTCTCGCGTTCTCCTTCCGAGCGATTTTAAAAACACACCCACCCACTCGCCAACTTACAGAAAGAGTGGACATTGCGTCAACGCTGGTATAAAGACGAAAACAAAGTTGAGATTTAAGTGTGATTTGGGAGGGGGGGGTGTCAGGTACACCGGTGTCAACAAAGCAGCCTACTGAAGAGCAGATATGCGGTGGATTTATTACGGTTCCTAACCTAATAGGATCCGAAATGTCTAACACCGTGGACTCGTTATTTAATTTGTGGATGTTTTGCAATTGATGAATAAGTAATGTGTAAGCGTTGTAGAGAGGCTCGTTACGGTCATACTCAACTTGTTCCAGGAGTCCCTCCCCTTCCCGTGCAAAGTGTTCACTTCCTAGTAAGGTGTAACGAATCAGTGTGTAACTTCCAACTGTAACTTCCAAATAATTTCCTTGTTTTAGCGCATGAAATAGTTCGCAGTGTTGTTCGCCCCGGCAAACGTGCGCGAGACAGATAAACAAAACTGGAAAAAAGACAGTGAAAGGATCAAAGCAATGTTTCTGTATGCATGGAAATATGTTGTTATATGCATGGAAATCAAATGAAATGTTTACAGCGGAGACCCCCTCCTTTATGCGTTTGAATGTTTTGCGCGTGACGTGAAACTTATTTTATTTTCGCGATGACGCCGAGAACACTGCATAACTGGGGGAAAAAAACAGTTGTACAATCGTAGTTTAATTTTAACACCAGTTTTTGTTTTCGTTTTATAAAACCGCATGCTTGGTACATTCGTGTGAATGGACAACATCCAAACAAGTGATGTCTTCTCCAAAAAGGCAGTTCGTTGTCTTTCAAACGCGCCTGTTTTGTGGGGAGGGAGAAAACAGAACAATTAAAAAGATTGACAGGTGGGTTTTCACTGTCAGAGTGACGCTCCGGAGGGGTGGAGTAAAGAGAGAGAGGCAGGAAAGGCAACTCGATGTGTCTGTCTATCAGTTGAGACTGTCTGAACTGCTCACGCATCCTGAACGCGCGATACATGTTTCAGCGAAGAGCCGCGAGACCGAGAACGCCGCTTCGCTCCCTGGAGTTTTCTTTTTTTAAAGAGTAATTAGTTCACGTTCGGTGCGAGAGAGTGTGTTTTTTGTTTATATATCGCTCTGTAGTAAACGCGTCACGCTCGCCCGAATCAACTGTCCACATGTTTCCCTGAGCATGGACGGACAGTGTGTTTGGTGAATCTCGGGAGGAGTACGAGCAGAGACTCTCCACTGCGCGCGTGGGGAATTTAGTCCGCTGAAAATGCGCACTGAGCTTGAGCCCCATTTGTGACTGACATTAACTGTCTCCTGTCTGCCTGTCTCTTCCCTTGGTTTTGTCCCGTTTTTAGGCTTTCCGCCGAGCGAGAGGACGGAAATACAGTTGGACGGGCTCTCCATAACTGGAAGTTTCTTCCGTTTTGCTACAAACTATTGCCGTAATCTAAGGAGAACCTAAGGGAGCGTTTTTCTCTCCTGTGTGTTTCTGCGCCGTTAGACATGGACGGGAGATATATCTGAGCTCTTGGCAATCATGCTATGACTTATGCTATGAATTATTAAACGTGTCGGCCAGATACACCTACATTTTTTTTTTATTTACAGACTTTTTTTAGTCTGTAAAAATATCTACAACCTCTCAAGACATTTTGACCCCTCTTAGACTTTGCATCGGCTCAAAGTGACTTTTTAAGAGCTTCTCTGAAGAGAAAGGGAGCGTGTTAATACATGCTTTGTATTAATTTTTTTTAATTAATTCTTTTTCTCCGTCACTGGCATTTTGATTCTGTATGAGAAGTCAAGTGGAGGGTGGGACAACAGCATGCCGCGGAGAAAGCAGCAAGCGCCGAGGCGATCTTCAGGTAAGCGGTGCATGCATGTTTTGTTTACTAATATTAGTGCATAGGGAGGGGGAAAACACAAAATCACTTACACTTCTTCATAGTGTTGATTGAAATGCTTGATCTAAATATTACCTGCATTATTTTTTACTTTAAATTTTTTTTTAATTTCTTTTTTTTTTTTTTTACTTTCAGAGAATGTCAAAACAAAGGTAATCTCCTCAGAATGCATTAGATTTGTTTTAAAAACTAACACGCGAGTAACTTTTTTTTTTTTTTAAGTTGTGCCAAATTGAAACTTCACACTCCACCGTGGCCTATATAGTCGAGTGAAAATGTAGTTTCAAAGTGCTCCAGTTCGTCTATTTAGATGCGGATTGCCATCCTTGATTTGATGCTTGATTGATCGCCTGTCATGTGGCCGCCTTTGATCTATTCATTCCTGATAAACATCAGTAAATCATTCACCATGGAAACACGCATGCGCAGTGCGGCCGTAGCCACTCAAAGGACAACTTTTGCCCCCGTCGTCCGGGAAAATAGAGAAAGGAAAGAAGATTTCGGCAGGGTTATACACTACTTTTTTTCGTCATTCAATGAGAGGAAGAGAAAAGGGGGATAAGGGATTGCTGGGGCGTGCCCAGAGCACAAAATGTAGCAGAGAGAACATCTCTTCCCTGATAGATGTCACTGAGCAAGGCCTCTGTACTAAGATCTGTTTTCCTCAGTTCAATTTATTCATGCGAAATGTACCTGTGCTCTTTGATGTTGCAAGAGAGAGCTGATTTCAGTTTTTAATTAATCTTCCATGAAGAGCAAGAGAGCGAACCTCTGATTTGTGATGAATGATGTTGGATTTCTTTTGGGGTGATTAAACGTAAATAGCCATTATATTTGAAACCATTTTGGTGTATTGTACTAAGGGAGTTCTACTTTGTCCTTTTGGCTTTCCTTTTTTCCTTTTTTGTTCCTTCGTCCCCCCATTTAATCTCTGTGACTAACAGGTCCATTCTCTCCCGAATGAAGGCTCTCTTTCAAGTTCAAGCATTAGCAGAGTTACAGATCTGCAGAATTAGGCTCTGATATTTGACTGATGAGGGAACAGCCGACATACCAGACACACTGCTGTAACCGAGGTCGACTAACAAGTGCGATACATAGTTGACGTTTCATTCATTTGCACTAAATAACAATTATTATTCCTTCATTTTTACGCATACCTTTCTGTTCAGCGGGGGGAAATGGTGTTTTTAAGGGATTATTTTGTCTCCCTGGCTGTATGGCGAGACTGACATGGGGAGTTCGAAAGCTCACAGAGGTGAGATGGCACCTGGTAATCTGACCTGGCAGCTCCTCCACAAAAACAAGCCATCAGCCCCCTCCACCTCAGCTGAATATTGATTTAATTTTCTCTATTCTGACAGGCATGTTCATCATTTGCTTTAATGGTCATTCAAAAGTTGGCAGGCTCATTGTTTCCGTTTTTCCCAGAGCCTGACACTTTTCCCCTCTCCATCAAAATAAAAATGTTAGGAATTATTGATTGAGGGAATAAAAAGAAAAGCCGCTTAACGTGACAAGGTGATTTGTTTTTACTAAAACTTCTTCCAAATCATTCAAGCGGTCTTATTATTCTTTTTTTTTATTTTGCGTTTTGCGCTAAAAGCACTTTCTAGCTCCATTCCAATGCTCAACTCTTCCGTTATGCTCCACCTCTTTTAACGGATGACTTTGCCTCAGTTTGGTTGCTATCATTGCCATTGTTTGCTCTGAGTGATTTACATGCATCGGCCGTGGGCTCAGGTCGTTTTGGTGCAGTGGGATCGGAGTGGCCCTCTCTGTGTTGGGCTGCTGCAGTCATTTGTATTTATTTGCTGGCTTTTCTCTGAAACAGACACGGGCCTCCCACGTAGAGCACAGACTGTGTCTGTGAGTTTGAGCTCTAGCAGAGAGGAGAGGAGCCAGGGGAGGACTCGGCGATGAATGCGGTATCTCTCCGCTGCTCCAGGTTTCATTTGGTTTTGTTTTCACAACCTCCCACGCAGATAGAGACACGCTCGGTTTGCGTCCATTCCACTGCACCTCTGTCCTCTGGATAGCCGAGGCATAAACACCGCCATGAGGTGGTTTGCGATGTTTTTTGCTGCTTTTACTTTTCCTTCAGTTTCACTTGGATAATTCTCTTTTTGCTTTCTCAATTAAATTCTATTCACATTCACGTTTAAAAAAACAAACAAAACAGCAGCACACAAACACACTCGAAAGAAGAAAAATAAAATGTGAGGAGGGAGGAACCAGCACGGGGAGTCATTAAAACGCATTCTGTCCTCGGCACCAGAGGCTTCTTAATTATCCAACATAAAGGTAAAGGTTCCTCTGCTGGCTTCATTAGGGAGGAACCCTAATTATCTGAGCTCCTGATGGATTTGTGACAGGCTCTAACGATTAAAGCTGACAAATTCAGCGAAGTGTCAGGTCTGCAGCTGCCTTGATGTAATCAAGTTGATATTATACAGTCCCTTTAGCCTGTAGTGCTGAATTAACTCAATTTTCTGGTGCAGGTGACAAATGGACTTTGCTACCTGACTAATCACGTCACCGTGGCAATGCTGTCTAATGACCTTAGTAATCCAGGCTCTTAACCGCACCGCTGGCCCCAGAAAGCATTTGAGGCAGCCAATCAGAACGGCCCCTGCATTAGCCAATCAGGCCCAGCGCTTGGCAGACACGCCATCGTTCCGTCTCCGTGTTGATGGACGTACCACTGTTCTGTGTCATTGGTCACACCGCAGTTCGAGCTCGGAGTGTACCGACACACCGTGCTCCTGCTGAAAATAATCGCACCACCACGCTCTCGAAATTTGAAAATACTGTCAGAATTTGAGTGCCGTTGAGCGCTCGCTTTGCTTAAGTCTCTCAGTGCAGCGTTACATACAAATCAGTCTGCTTTGAGAGCTGAATTTACAGATTATTTCATGTGCAGGGCTGTTACAGCTTAATTGTGATTTATATGTTTTTGTAGCACGAGTATGAGATTAATATCTTTTATTTCCTCACACAGATTTATTATATTGCGTTAAAGATGTGGAGGTTTTGTTGTAGTCTGTTAAACAGCGTGGTGCCTCTCCATATTCATTCTCATATCTGGTGAGAAATGTGAAAGATTGTGAATTATCATTTCTCAATTTGGGATGTATTTGTATTAAGAGATAGGAGTTGACGGCCATCATTTGTTTTGCGTGTACGGCACAAATGATAGAAATCAATCTATAGGGGTACATTTAGATGTCATGTTCTATCTGTTTCTTTTTCTTTAATGCCTGTTTTCATGCTAGCAGGAAAAAAAATCTATCCGTAAGACGTGCGAATGCAGCGTGACATCTGGGCTCACCTTGTGTTGGCTTCGCTGGAGGGTAGACTCATCCGCTCTCATGTCATTAACAGGTGACATTGACCCATTTAGTCAATATTCATGTTGGGACCCACCACTTACAACTAATAGTTTAATTTGCATTTGGGGATCAAGCCAGTGGCTTATAGGAAATCAAAGCATATCCAGTTATCCTGAGTCCCGAGCTTGCCGTTCCCCTTGTCCGAGATCGTGGAGGTTGAGTTTGATTAATGAAGATCGATGACAGGTTTTATGGGAAGAGTGGATCAAAATGAAAATATGTTGGGTCTTTGCATGAGCCAAGTGTGATGGTACACAGTCTGCGGTAAACAGCGCTCTGCGGTTTTAATGAGCTTAGACACATTTGGGAGTTATCTGGTTTCCGCAAGTTTTGTAAAGTCTGAAATTAAGAATACTTCCAGACGTGTGTTTGTGCGTGAAAAAAGCGAGTGCATCTGCTGATAGTTGCTGAAAAACGAGCACACCGAGGACCGCAAAAAGCTACCGTGTCACCAGAGGAGGTTTGGATTAGAGGTACTGTAGCATTATGGCAACTCAAAACTATCAAAAGGGCCAGCTGTGTTTTTTCTTACTTTTTCTTTCTTTCTCTCTCTCTCTCTCTTCTCGTCCTGTCTGTTTTGATCCCCCATGTTTCATTTCTCAGCTAATTTAGTCCACAGTGAGTCAGAAAGATGAGAGGGAGGGGGAAGAAAGACAAAAGAGAGAAAAGCTCAAGTCATGACCCAGCAACGGGAGTCTCCAAGCTTGAGGAGTACATAGAGGTCAACGTGTACCCAGGGGAGCCCATGTCTGCCTTCTCTCTGTCCTGCCCTGCACTCATCTGTTGCTGCTTTCCCTTGCTTTTTTTCCCTGGCTCACAGGAAGGATGGGGTGTTTTTAGAGGCTCGGCGGAGTTTTCTCATCCCAGTATGCCGTTTTCCTCATGGAGCGCCTTATACATCCTCATCAGATAAAACACAAACGGCTCGGCCAACAGATCCGTGCCGATGTTTATAACGGGCCAGCAGGAGATTGAGCTTTGATGTTTGTGTTGTAGGATCTGAGGAGCGTGTGGCATCGCGAAAAGGATGATGCTGTTTGTGACGTTATCTGATTAGTTGCGTATTTTTATACATGGCTTAGTTATTGTGATATTTCAGTGGTTGACATTTTATCAAGGACGGCCTTGCGCACTAAGGATCAAGCCTTGCGGTCATACATTCATATTTAGCAGCATTAATTTTGACAGATGAGCATGAAACGAAAGGAAGCTCTTTGATGATGTTAAGTGTTTACCCATGAAGCCCCCTCAAACTCGGGGAAGTCACGTCCTGGGACTCACTGTTTCTCCTCCCATCAACCACTGTATTCTCAACTCAAAATATCCTGCCTGTCTGAAGACAAAACACCAGCTAAAGTCAGATGAAAGAGAGAAAACACACTTTGTAGTTTTGTCTGCAGGTCCCTTTGCCTTATTTTCATAAAAGTCGTGCGTTGTTGTATTTAAGGTCGTAGGGTAAAGTAGCGTCTGCGCCAAACAAAACTGCAAAAATATTGACTGTTTTCAAATAAGTTTTCAAAAAGCTTCCCCTTCTGTCACTGGTCAGAAAAAAACGTAGCCCCACCTCCAAACATTTGTTTATGCTATTCGGGATGTTCAAACAAACAAAGTACTTGGTCTCATTCGCTAATAATTGCATGGATAATTGTAAATTTGTACGCACATGAGAACTTCTCACAAAAATATTCTGCCAAAAATATCTATATTTTTGTTAATTTTAAAAAAAATTTTGTACAAAAGTTATTGGTGTACCATGATTTGTTCATGAAAATGTTTAAATGCAGATTTTATGCACACTTGGTGAATGAGACCCAATGTTATGATAGCTTTTTTGCTCCAAACCTGAAACTGGTATATGTCATTGTCATATCAGAAAATTATGCATTTAACTCCTAGAAAGGGCCTTGGGAACAAGACTGCAAAACCAAAGGGTTTAGTGGGAAAACGGTGATGTTCAGAAATGCAGAAAGTAGGGAAAAAAAAGGAAGAAATGGGGAAAAAAAAAAATAAAAAAAGAAGGGAGCGAGCGATAGAAGAAAGGAGTGGTGCTCAGAAAGGTATTAGAGCTGACAGATGAACAGGAGTGGGGAGAAATTCTCCCGCAGCAGCTGGGACTGCAGTCATTATCCTGACAGGTGTCAATTAAGAATTACTGCCTGCCTCAGTCCTCTGCGCAGCCCAGCTGTCTGTGCAGCAGAGAAATAACACTTTACCCTTGTCACTTTGTTAGTTCGTAGCCATAGCCTCCGAAAATGAGTCGCCCCAACGCTAATCGATAACCAGTGTATTAGCAATTATTTTGCACATTGATTTACGAGGGCCAACGACGACTTCTGTGCTGTTATTAGCCCTTGATTAGATCTGCCCGCACACGTGAACGCGCACACACACTCACACACGCATTCATAGCATACAGCCCTGTTGCCAGGTTGATATATGTTTCCTCCGAGGCCTTCGAGGTCTAGAACAATCTTAGTGCACAGTCTTAGTGGCCCTGTTGGGCCTTCCATCACCCGTGGCCGTTACAGAGACAGGCCCCTCTTAGGCCCCATGGACCCACACACACACAAACATGTACAACACCTCTGTGGGGGTTGAAATACAGCCCCATTTCAGACCGGCCCTGGATGAACGCTGATAGGGTTTGAGTATGTGTGTGTGAGAGAGGGGCTTCTAAAAGGCAAGAGTATTAGTGAGGTGTCGTGGTCTGTTTCAGCTAAATGAATGGCCCTTTGCTGTAGAAGGTGCTCCTGGTTACCGAGAGTTATGGCTGACCAGATAGGGGCTTCTGGGTAATGTCTGTGTGAAGGAGCACTGAACCTTCGCTACATTTATTTTCATGCCTGCGGTTATTTAATACTCAACTTTAAAGCCGTCGTCAAGAGCTTTGTAGGTGTCTTCATGTGTCTGCAACAAGTGTGGTTGTGCGAGATCTGAATTTTGGGATTTATTAATTGTTAAAGGGCTAGTTCACCCAAAAATGAACTTTCTGTCATCATTTACTCACCCTTGGTTTGTTCTAAACTTCTTCTGTATGTCCTGAAATAAATAATTTGTCTCCAGAGTTACAGTGCACAAGACCTGAAGCTTTCAAGCGCATAAATTATATACTCCCATTCAAAAGTTTAGGGTCAGTGATTTTCAGAAACGGGGTCAGAAATTAATACTTGTATTCAGCAAAGATGCATTAAATTGATCAGAAGTGACAGTAAAAAACATTTATAATGTTACGCTGAAGACTGGATTAAATGGCAAAGCTGCCATCACAAGAATAAATCACATTTTAAAGTATATGAAAATAGAAAACAGCTATTTTAAATTGTAATGATATTTTATGATATTACTGTTTTACTGAATTTTGATCAAATAAATGCAGCCCTGGGGCCTCATTTATAACCATTGCTTACACACAAAACCATCCCTGAAAGAGGCGTACACCACTTCCTACGCAAAAGTTGGGATTTATAAAAACAAACTTGACTAGAAAATTTGCGCACATGCATGCAAACTCTGACCCATGCGTACGAACTCCTTTTCCTGGAGTGAGAAAATGAATGAAGTAAAAACAACGATTTTAAGCTCTGTTTTCATGTCGATATACACATTTACATTAAATATTCCACTCTCATTAATGGAGATAAGGACTGAAATTACATAAAGTCCTTTACACAGAAGTTAAACCAAAATTATATGAATTTAGACATATTTGTAGTGGATGCGCTTGAACACTTTTCCTCTTTTAATGACAGCGAGGAGTGCTATAGGTGCACAATAATTAATCTTTAAACTAAACTGCAGATCTCATGTTATGAGAAAATATTTTTTAGTGAGAACAATGATCAATGATGCGCACTTTCGATATTATGGTGGACACTGCTGGATTCGGTGGTCGAACGGTCCATTATCCGGATTGAATAGGACCATTGATAATATAGATAATATATACAACTGCAGCAACAACCAACATTAACAACCGTTAATGTCGTGTGAAGGCATCTCTGCAAAATTATGAAAAGTACCGCTGTATTTGAAGGATAGGCTACAACTTGAAGAAAACGGTAAGATTTACACGTTTCCTTTTTAAAATACTTTGTTAGTGCCTCGCCGAGCCAAACAATTTTACACTGCAATAAATATAGGCCTATCTGTTTCCACTAAAAATATGTTCACCTTATCAGCAAAACTGCATACATGTAGTTTGATTTGAATTGTTTAAAACAATTGAAATACTATTTGGCCCGTGTAAAAGAATGAGATCAACTCTATTCTAAAATATTTATCTGATAACTATTCTAAACCATTTTTATTTTTGTATTTACCTTGATATATTTATTCTAAAACATAATGATATTGGATGATTTTAGCAATAAAAAATAATGTATGGCACAAATGGCATTTATACTCCGTATCTCATATTTCCTTAACGTGTTTTATCTTTGACGGTGTTAAAAATGGTGTCATGTGGATGGGAACATGCATGGAAATGATATGCAGATGAGGTTATGCATAGTAAAACTAGGCGTTGTAAGCTCCATATATGGTGATGTCGGGGAGGAGTCGGGGTGGAGATGCACGTACGCACAATCTTCCCCAGACTGGGTTTTATAAAGGGATTTTTGCGCAGGTTCTGGCGTAAAATCTAGCTTTTGAGCGTACGTACACTTTTAGGATGAAATCTACGGAGAGTTTTATAAATGAGACCCCTGGTGAGCATGAGACTTCAAACAGATTTTGAAAACACTTAAAAAAAAAATCTTATCAATGCTGACTTTGTTAGTGTGTATATATTTTGAAACGTGTAAGCTTTAGTATTCGGTTATTGTAATTAAATAGAAAAGATTAATGAGCACAGTCTTCAAACCTTCAGCTTTTGTGAAGCAAGTCATGCGGCTTTGAACCAACACTGAGGTGAGTAAAATGATGTCAGAGTATTTATTTTTGGGTGAACTATCCCTGTAAATATTGTACTTTCACAAGCCGCGAGGTAACTAGGTTATCATGTCACCTGTGAAAACAAAGCTTGGTATTTGCTAGGCTGAGGAGAGTACAACAAACTCCCAAGTCTGAAATCGTCCTCTCACCCTTATGTAGTGGTGGATTATGTTCTTTATGCTTGGGAGTGGGATTCATGTTTGCTCGAGTGCGACCTTTGCCCTACAGGAACTAAAAAGAGAACCTAATCCCTGGGTTCCCCTGATGTGGCATTGTAAGAACGGAGATCCCTCTCCCTCCACTCTTGATCAGAGGCGTTACGATTCTCCTCTATGAGCGCTAAGCCACTGGACACACAATGAGTGGATAAAGATAAGCCTCCAGCTTGCTGACACTCTCATTGAGCCCCATAATGCACTGCTCCGGATCGCTCTCATAAAGACTCGGCTCCCCTTTTTTACGAGCCGTCTTCAAACGGTTGCACAAAATGCCTCGATTTTCTGTGTTTTTACCCTGACACTTTCATTGCTCGTTTTTCGTGCGGTGTTTAAGACCGCATTTGCAGTCCATCACTCCTAAAGCTAGGTAAAGAGCCGCGTGTCACCCCCATCTCCTGCTGAGGGTCACTTTTATTAGCTTCATTGATAAAAGCCTGCCTGCACACATAGACAATAGCTGGTAGATCCTCCAAGTGGCTGTATTTTTTTCCCTTGGTGTTTTATTTAACTGATAGGACACTGGAAAGTAATGAATATCATTTTTTCCTTCTTTTTTTTTTGTCCTCACTTTTATGGTGCTGATAAGGCATCTGGGGGAACTATATAGCAAAATGGTACTGTATCTTTTTTAGATGGACAACCCAGCAGGACGGTTCCCTTTCTCACTATATATCATCGCCACATATGCTTTCTAATCTTTGATTTATATGTTCAATCTGGTCTCAAAATCATCTTCTAAAATACGAATCTCTGGCATTTATATCTCAGGATCTTTGACAAACACATGCAGAGTTAATATCAGTTTTAAAATAACTAATGCGACTAAAATAACGTCTGGTTTTCATTTCATTCACGCACAGAAGCCCTGAGGGATGTGAACTGTATTTGAATCCTCCTCATATCCGTTAATAGACGGGCGTACATGTCGTGACTAGTCTCTCAGACTCAACTTTATAGGTATTTATAGTGATTTGGACACAGTCACATTCAAATGCCAAATGCCACATGTTCTGAGAGGCCTAAAGCTTGTTTGGAGACGGACTCGCCCAGACAGTGTCAATCATAGCTTTGCTAAGCTTTGCTCTGAATCTTCTGTCTGAGAAACCAGTGGGGGGTGTCCTCTTCAAATCTGCCCCCACCTCCCCTCCCCTTCCTGTTTTTGTCCTCTTCTCTACTGGCCACCGCTTTCTTTAAAAAGCCATATGCTTCCCAGTTAGACTTCAGTGTGTGCACGCATACGCAGAGGCTGCGACACGTATGAGGATGCATCATTGATCATTGACTTGTTCTGCTCGGCCCCTGAAGTCTGTGAGCTTGGGAACTTGAGATGAACAGATGTGCTGTAAAGAAGAAAAGTCAGGTGACTCAAAATGAGGAACGCAAACATTTACTCTTCCATTAACAGTTCTGGGCTTTATAAAAGCAAGACAAACTCTATCTAGGGAAGAATTAAATCAACAATAGAGGTTCCAGATCTAAGTACAGATTGAAAGTCTTGACATGTCAGCTCAGAAATTCAGTATTTCAGGCCTAAACCGGTTCTAAACTAAAACATTACGATGTGTCAATCATATTTGGTGAAAACATAGGGAATTTTTTTCATTGACCGACAATAGGAGACAAGCGGTTTCAGTGTTCTGCTGAAATGTAGCATTGGCATATGTGTGCGTCGGTGTGTTTTTGCATGTGCGTGTGTGTGTGTGTGTGTGTGTAGCTCTTCACTAGCGCACCGTCTCAATGTTAAATTGGTTATGGCAGTGCAATCCAGCCCTACTTAGAGCCGTCAGAGCAGCCGCTGTGTGACGAGCCTCAGCGAGGACGTGTCATAAATACTGAGGTGTCGTTTCTTTCATGTAAATATACCTCTGTTTCAAGTATCGTCCATCAATACTGCACATGGGGGGAGATATCTAGCTGCAGCACAAAGTGTGTGCTCTGGAGAACTGCAGCGGCTCCTATTAGGCCTAGTTTTGTCTGGGAGTAAAAGATACACTTTTTAAGGGGGCATATATAGGGTGGGTTTTTTTTTCTTTGCTTTTTAAGCATTTCCCCCCTAAACTCTACTTGGAGTGTTTGTCAAGGATTCTTGCACCAAAAAAAATTTAATTTAGTTTTCCATGACAATTTTCCACCCTTTATCAGATCCAGAGAATTAAAGGCAATATAAATATATACATAAACAAGGTAGTGTCAGCTGAGAAAATTGTTTTAGTTACTAACTATTATAGCCGTATTTTCTTTTGAATTACATGCACTAAATAATTATTCATACTACTAATAATTTTGATTTCCTGTTTTTGCTTATGTACATTTGTTTTATACTTCTGTTCAAATGTTTGTGGTCGTTAAGATTTTTAAAATGTTTTTAAAGAAGTATCTTATGCTCACAAAGTCTACATTTTTTTGATGAATCGAATAATTTATGGATATTTTAATTTAACAGTTACATTGTGAAATATGATTACAATTGAAGTAATTGTTTTCTATTGTAATATTTTGAAATGCCATTTATTCTGCAATGGGAAAGCTGAATTTTCAGCCATTACGCCAGTCTTCAGTGTCACATGATCATTCAAAATCATGCTAATGTGCTGATTTGCTGCTCAAGAGACATTTCTTATTATTATCCATGTTGAAAACGGTTATGAAGCAAATCTATTTACATCTGATACATCCTTGCTGAATAAAATTACAACAACAACAAAAATCTTACTGACCCCAAACTTTTGAATGGTAGTGTATGTAACTGACCTGTTGTGATTGTCTAACCTCTTTGCAAATTTTTCACTTTCAGTTATGACGAGCCAAGATGCTAAATTGTTATTGCTATGTCAGCAGTCATATGTGAATGGTTGAGAAATCCATAATGATTTCTGAATGACCCTTTTTTTTTAGTTTCTGGAATTAATGTTGTATGAACCTGAAGGGTAGTTGGAGTATGTCTATATAGTATCCATTATGCACACTAGGAAAATTCAAGCTTTCCTTGATATGCCCGTTTAAATTACCGTACCTTAAAGGAGTTGGTACAGTAATTTAACCTGCCGCTTTGCAGGTTGAGTGTGACGTTTCCAGCCATTTGCATTCAAAATGGCGGAGTTTTGATGTTTAAGTGAATAGCAGCTCTCAAGCCGAATGTTAGGACACTGTTGTGGGACAGACAGTGCAGGGAGGATGGAGGGAGGAGGGGCAAGCACTGTCTAAAACCCATCACTCATTAGTTAATGATACTCTCCTCTCATTTAGCCACACCATTCTCCCATTCCCTCCTTCTTTTAACCCTTCACAAATCAAACGTGGGGTCATCCACAGTTCACAACCCCCAGGTGGTCACGCTACCACGCCCTCGAAGGTCCGTTTGACGGCATGTGTCTGAGTGTGTGTTGTTCCCTAAACTGTTGTCCAGGTGCTGATTTCTCCACAACTTCATCGCCGCTGCTCTGTTTTTTGTCTCGCCGCCTGTTTGTCTGGTGTCAGTCTCGTGGCGTGTGTGCGCGCGAGGTGTTTTTTGAGCCCGGTGGCAGATTTATTGCCTTTGCGCTGTTATTGTGGTGTAAGAGCTGAAAAGTGTCTCTCTGTTCCTGTCACTAAAATATGTAAGATGTTTTTCCTTCGTCTGTTAAGATGTCTGTTGATTGTAACCCACTGGTTGTATAAAGTTCAGGATTGCAGATGAAGACATCTAAAGAGCTCACCTCGTGTATGTTGTTTGTTTGTAACAGGATTTAAACATGTAATTCAACGTTATATATAAGCCCCGCCCCTTGTGGATATCTGGACTAATTCGCGTTCAGCTACCAGTAAGAGTATGATAAAGGTTACAATGGTTAAAACCATTTTAAATCCCAATTTCCTCAGTTCTGAAAATGTGAAATTTGTCGTCAAATTCAGTTTTGGTTTTGAAAAACGTTAGTCTGCGCTAGACTTGTGCCGGTATTCGGTAATGCGATATATCACGGTAATGAATATGCACGATATTGTTATCGTGGGCACTTCTAAATACCGTGAATAATTATATATTACAAATTATTTAGAATTTTGAATGCATTTTAAGAATACTTTTCCCATCAACTGGTCAAAATGCACACCACCGCTGTATGCTGCGTGAAAGACGCGTGCGCACTCTGATGTAAATAAGCGCGGACGAGAAGCACATGGCGGAACATGTGAGAGACGCTCTGGATGAAAGCGCACTTTCACTCTCTGACAGCAGATGGCGCTAAACTGCAGAAATGTTAATAATAATAATAAAGCGTCTGCTAAATGACTAAATAAATAAATAATAATAATAATAATTCATTTAAATGCAGCCGTTACCCCGGAAACCCTCATTAGCAATTAATCGCAACATGAAAATTTAATACCGGCATACCCCTGCTCTGCGCGAACAATCTTTGTGCGGCTCACCTACGTCCATCCTTGAGCTTTTCCTGCAAACTGTCAACTAACAAAATGCAAAATGAAACCTCTCTCCCTCCCTCTCTCACTCCCTTGCTCTCTCTTCCTTTCCACAGTATCCTCTTTTCTCACACTAAATTTAGGTCACATCTGTAAAGACAATGAGGCTGATTTGAGTATTTCTCTAGTACTTCCTCTGATGTTTGGTTTTTGTCAGCGGAGACTCAAATAGACACGTTTGCATTTGGTGTTTTTATCATAGCATATCATTCTCCAAGTACAGTTCGGTAGTTTCTCAGTAGTGATACTGTGTCTGTTTATTTGTTTCCTCTCAGGTAACGAGAAAACCCAGAGCTGTGGAATTAAAGCATTTTACCCATAATCCATCTGACCTGGGTTTGCTATTCCCCCACCGCAAACCTTAAATCAATCTACAAATTCAGCTCCATGTCCCTGCTCATAAAAGAGTCTCCTTTTTCTCCTTTCAAAAAAATGAGGAGAAAAGAATGGGAGAAGAAAAAACAGCCGTGTAGGAAAGCAGGGACCTTATATAAAGGGCATGGTCTACGTGCATGCCAGAAAAGCCTGATTTCCTTTTGCAGTGCGGCCATACATCAGAGGCCCTCCCAGCTGGACTGTCACACTCTGACAGAATGACATGTGTCATTTATCAAAGGGGCCAGAGCTTGGGAAAACTCATATGACAAAGCCTGGGAGAGTTCATTCCCCCTTATCCACAACACACACACACACACACACACACACACATAATCCGTCTCTCTCGTTCTTTCACTCTCTCACACACACAATTCCCTCCCACCTTTTCGGCGCTCGCCTGTTGCCAAAAAATGGGTCTGTAATATTTCTGTCATCTACACACCAACTTGCTGTTCTTTTCCCCCCTCTCTCTCGCTCTGCTTCAAAGTTTTTGCTGTGTATTATTCTCCTCAAAAGCTGTTTTGCAGTAGCAACCCTTAATCTGCATAATTCCAGCGTTAATTACAGAATCGTGTGTATTTGAAGTGATTAAACCCAGCGTAATGAAGCTGAAGATCTCAGATATCCTATATTGCGCGAGCATTGCTCTGCTGGAATCCATTCATCATTTCGAGCAAACTTCATTCTTAAGTCTACTTGCACCAGCTGAGAGAGAGAGTGGGAAGGAGAGGGGTCAAATATAGTTCACACCGCTGTGTACTACTCTACAGGGCACATTCACCCATCACTCAAAATGTGCTTTCTGTCTCTCACTCTGAGGGGCGGGAATAGATGAATTCCACAGGCTCTCAGCTCTGGGTTCCAGCGCTGCACGGCCGACCTTCGACCCCTTAAACGAGCTCTGAATATGTGGTGTATAATGATCCTCGCGCTGTAAACATTTAATGACGCAAAGACTGTCATGGGAATCTTCGCGTTCCCCACCCAGAGAAAACGGCAAAGAGAAGATCCTTTTTATGAGTTTTAAGTTTTGTGAAGTATGACTTTTCATACAGATCTGTGCTCAGAGCACGAATCTTTGTGCCAAGTACCAATCTTGTGTCTGAATTGGACACAAAACATCTTAACAACAAAGTGCTGGAATCATGACAATTGGGAAATTGAGCTATGCTGCTTATGTAGGTGATACAAAGTTGAATCTGGCTCACTCTCAGTACAAATCTTCTGCTCTGACAAACGATTCATACTCAGATTACCAGTTGTTGGCTTCGAGTGTGAATCTTTTGCTCAGTGCAAATCTGGCTTGCTCTAGGTATGAATCTTCTCCTTGGAGGGAACTATTTGAGCTCAAACATTAATCTTTGTATGAGTCTTCATATAAATCTTTGCTCTGAGCATGAATCTTTGGGCCAAGTACCAATCTTGTTCTGAATTAGACACATAACATTCTTGTTAAATGTAAACATCAATAAAACAAATAAGTTGGCAAATAAAAAAGTAATTTGGCAAATTGTGCTTATGTAGGTGAAGTTGAATTTGGCTCACTGTAAGTTCACTAATGATTTGTGCTCGGAGCAAAAGATTCATATGCAAATGACCAATCTTTTGCTCAGAGTGTGAATCTTTGGCTTGAAGTACAAATCTGAGCCATGTCGCTTATTTGAGGGATTCAGTGTCGAATCTGGTTCTCTCATAGTGTTAATCTTCTGCTCTGAACAAACGGTCTTTTCCTCAGAGCAAAAGATTCATACTCCGATCAGCAGTCTTCTGCTCAGAGTATGAATCTTCTGCTTTGAATGTGAATCTCTTGCTCAGAGTGCAAATCTTTTACATTATACATTAAGCCTTAGTGCGAAAACGAATTTGGCCGATGCCATTCCCCCTTCTTCTCCCATCCGTCCCGAGTACGAATCTTCATTCCAAGTACGAATTAGTTAGAACTAATTAGTTCATTCAGATACTTCATTCGCAGGTCGTTTTGTGAGCTCTTGTCCTCAGGATATGAAAATTATGAATAAAAGATGGAAAGAACAAGATTAAATGAATACAAATCTGTATTGGTACATGGTGCCGTACGACGTCATCTTCCCTTTAGGAGGAATTCTCTCTCTCTCTCTCTCTCTCTCTCTCTCTCTCTCCCCCTCTCTCTCTCTCTCTCTCTCGTATGTCTCTCTCTCTCTCTCTCTCTCTCTCTCTCTCTCTCTCTCTCTCTCTCTCAGCAGGTTGCCGCTCCTCCTTTCACAAATTCTCTTTACTCTCTCTCTCCCCTCCACTTCTCCTCACATTCCCCTCCCTCGCGGTGGCGGGGCAGGCCTTTTCATTTGTCTTCATAAGCCTAATTTATTTTTGCAGCCAGATGTGAGCTGACAGGCATCAGTCAGTGGGGCCGTTGGTCCCCCCCACCATTCTCAGGTCAGCAAAGCAGTCACGTCTCTCCGTTTGACTGAGTCCCCCATCAACATTATACAAGATGGATGTGTCTTTAAAGGCCAGATTGATTGTGGATATCAGAGTTATGGCATCATTTATCATGGTGAATATTATTTAGGTGCAGGGGAAGAACA
>NW_015536540.1:378733-389313 GCF_001515605.1 Sinocyclocheilus anshuiensis
ACGGGGGGGGGGGGGGGGACGGCGTATTGTTAGAGGGCAATTGGAAGGCTGTGAAAGTTTAATTGTGTATGCGTGTGAGCGGAAGGAGAGGACGTTTGTTTCTGGAAGGTTTAGCGAGTTTTGCTATGCTTTCGCTTCTGCCTGGGAATACGTTGTGTTGAGGGATGAGCTTTTTGCACTTTTTTCCCCTCTTTCTCTCTCTCTCTCTCTCTCTCTCTCCCCCACTCACTCGCTCTGTCTCTGATGTGTTGTTATTGATTGTGTGTGATGTGGGCCTCTGTGTGATTTAGTGCTCCTCTCAGGACCCTCCATACACTCCGCTCCTCTCTCAGCCCACTTTCACGCCCGTCACAGAAGCTTCTGGAAAAAAAGAAAGAGTCTCCAGCTCTTTGTGTGGCTGGGCCCAGGGTCAGAGAAGAGTGTTCAGGACACCAACCAACAAATTTATAATTTTCCATCCCTCAGCTTCAGTCTCTCAATGTGTCCAAGCTGAGGTGAGGCTTATTGTTAGATACAGCAACATGTTTTCCTTTCTGCTTTTATCTAGTCATCTTTCATCTCTCTTTAGGAAGGTGGGATGTTCTATAAGACACATAAAGTCCGTATTGTGAAATGTGAACAATATAGAGCAGTTGCAGCAGATGGCACATATTATCTGACACATTGAGCCATGGTGCTCATGTGGGTGACACGGGTTCAGATCTTGATTGTCACTTTTTTTATCCTATTCCATAATTGTTTTTTGTTCCAACTTTTTTTTTAAACATTTTTATTATTGTCTGTTTTAAAGTAGTATATTTTACTATATTTTCTTTCTATTATTGCTATTTTTATGGTCCTTTTCCACATTTTTTACTTATCTCTTTTTATTTTATTTTTGTTGTTATTAGAAGTTTAACATTTTTGATTTAAAAAAATTTGTATAATTCAGTATTTTTTTTCTTGTTGTTACTTAATACACTTATTATTATTATTATTATTATTATTATACTACATTTGCCAAATGTGTTTATCCAAAGTAATTTAAAGTGCATTCATGATATGCATTTTAATGTATGTTTATTTCCTAGTAATCAAACCCATTAGCTAGTGTTGCTATTGCTATGCTCTCTACCAGTTGTGCTACTATTGCCATTAACAATTTTCTATTGATTTAATTTTTTTCACAACAAATACCGTGGCTGGTCCATCCGTTTTTTTCCCTGCTTACCTCACTGACGTCATTGACTCAGGAGCCAGTAGTTGCCCCTGAGCAGACCAAGGGCAAACGTAACACCAACAAGCCCTTCTCAGAGCAGCCGGGAATCGAACGAGCAAGAGAATACGGATGACATCAGACACATCTCTTTTAGTCGTTTAGGCAGCAAAGGGGGTAGACAGTAGAGAGAAGAGCAAAGCAGCATGTTTTATGGGACGATATGGAGGATTATTTACGACAACGACCCCTTTTTTCCCCAACGTGGAGATGCTCTTTGGAGTGCAACCTGATATCCAGTAGTAACAGTCTGGTCTTCAGAGAGCTGCTAAAGTTTACAGTGATCTGACCCTCAGGGGCCTCCATCACAGATCATATAAAACAGGAAATCAGGAATAATGTTTTTAATTCTGTGCTCTTCTAGAATTACAGGATGTTGAAAGGCAAAGTTCCAGAGTGTATATGTGTGAAGGGGCTCTGACTGCCCATATTTGTCTGTAATCTACAGGTTTTCAGTGGTTTCACTATGTATACACGTGTGCGTCCGGGGATCTCCGCCAAACGGCTGCTGCCCATATTTGTCTCTCACATGTGCAGGGTTTCCCGGTCAGGGAAGGGTCAGGCTCTGGGAATGTATGTGTGTGTGTGTTAGCTGAGGGGTGGGATGACGGCACTGGCACGTTTGATTGATGGGTAATTGTGCAACCAGACTCAGCTAGACTGAACTGGTGAGGTCACGGCCCCAGAGAGGAGGTGCTTTTTGTCCTTCTTGCTTTTTCTTGTCCCTTTTTGTGACATTTTGCCATTTTCTTTGTTTTTATTAAATATTAGTAGTTGCTCCTTCCTTTCTTTCTTTCTTTCTTTCTTTCTTTCTTTCTTTCTCGCTTTCTCTCTTTCTCTTTCTTTCTTTCTCTCTCTCTTTCTTTCTTTTCGGCTGACCATCTTCTTTTCCCTCCTCCCCTTCACTGTTTTCTTTGTCCCTCTTCCCAGGATTCCTCCTGTAGATTTTTTTCTTTTTACGTGAATTATTTTCTGTAGTCGCATGTTGATTACGGCCATTCATCATAAGTGTCCTCTTTCAAGAAACTTTTTCGACAAAGTGCTCTCATCGCAATCGCTTTTGTTATGGTTTAGACCTTAATCTATGATCTGCTATCAAACCCTGTTTGTACTTTGCTGCAGTCATATTTTACCCCTCAGAGTTAGGAACTTATCACGCTGAGCGATTGCTGGACACTCTCCTCGCCGCGCTCACAGGTGCTGAACGAGCCTTGCTTCATGGCTGTTTTGCCTCTGATTCACTCCAGATTAGATTACAAACAACCCACCTCTCACCAAACAGCTGCATTTCAGTCACAGATTTGACAGGAAGTCTTTAGCTCATGATAAATAGGACAACAACCACAAACGCGTGTATCGCATTCCTGCTAAATTCAGTTTCTCCTTTGCTACTTTTATAAATAAAGTAACAGGATTAGGAAATGTCACTCACCAGTAAGATTCAAACACAAATTACTGACGTGAGAACCAGGGCTCAATGTGTCGCAAACCACTCAGCCACGGCTCTGATGTAAAGTTTGTTTTTAAGATGCTCATGTTTCCTCAACAATGTTTGGTGTTGACGTCTGAGGCCTTCGAGAGGTAAAGTTGTCTATTATAGCCGAAGCTCTCAGCGGTCTGACAGGAATGAGGGAGGAAGAGTATGAGGCAAGAGCCGTGGAAGACAGGAGCGTGTTGATGAGGGTCGCACTGCGTTCGTACTGCAGGCTCTACTGTTTTTCATCTTTTCTCTTTCAGAGCAGCCTGATTTATGGTAATTATCCATATTTAGGATCATCTATCAACTGGTAGTTGCTAGGCAATGGGAGCAGCTGCTGTGTGTGTGTGTGTGTGTGTGTGTGTGTGTGTGTGTTTGGGCTGGCGAGTTTTCTGTCAGGTACTCGGCTCAGGTGATGGCCTAGTAGAGAGACTGTGCTGGGGGATTTAAAGAGACAAAAAAAAACACAATTCCTTCCTTCATCTTCGTTTTCTCGCTCTCTCTTTCTCCCGCTCTCAGTTTCCGTCATAGCTCCCTCCGCATGGGGGTTCTCTGTCTGTTCTGACATTGTTGTGTGTCTGAGCACCAGGGTGGATGGTGTGTTATCTGTTTCTCGGCGAGGGCACGGCGTAGGGGAGACGCTATATACGGGCGGCGTGTTTGGACTCCAAACCTCCCTGTTTAGCTCAGAATTAGGGAAGCTTTTGAACCTGTGCGACCGAAGGCAAGCAATTTTTCAACTGAAAGAACTGTTTCCCCTGTAAAGGGCCAGATGGGGATGAGACTGCAGTGCTTAGGATATAATGGCCATTGTCTCACGGCTGGGCTGTTCCTATATGACAACGGCGAAAGGTAATTTATTGACTGCGCCTGACGGCACGACAGCCCGCCAACCATTACAACCAAACCTGGATAGAGAGGAAAAAAAAGTCACAGAGAAAGCAAGTACATAGAAACTGGAAAAAAAAAAACACTGCAATGCAGGAACAAGCAGCAGGAGATTGAGGATAAACAAACAATATGAAATATTTGTGTTTATTTTACAGCTGAAGAGATTATTAGAGACAGCTGCATGGATGGTTGGAAAATCACTTATTGAAGTCATTATTGATTGCAACGCACATGCAGGCTTTTTTTCTTCTCCCCCCTCAGATACCAGGATCAAGCAGAACCCCTGGAAATCAGGCCTGTTATATTCATTCTTCTCTCGTCTGACTGCTAGCGTAGCTCTTCAACCCGGTTCAAGGGAACCACAAGTCCTGCTTATCGAAAACACATTTTAATTATGTGTGCGAATGGGATGTACTAACAATAAAATTAAATGTCTGTTTGCAAACATTAATTTACCTCAATTTCATTAATTTTCCAAGCGATTCAAATATTTGATTTGATATCTTTGAATTCTGACCGAAACACACGTGTGTATCAGATGCGTGTTGCACGCAAACACTCTATCAACAGCGCTAATTACAAGAAGGTAATTATTTGTGGAAGTATTCAGGTGAAGATTGAGGCACCTTCAATTACTCAGCAATCACGAGTGCTGTTTAATTAGCTAACATGCACTCGTTTAGCCTCTCCTTGTTTACTCGGCTCTCCGTAATTCACTGTGTGGAGCTCGTGCAATAACAACATGCAGCACAGCTGCTTCACTCAGACTGGAAACGTCTTGGGGTGATTCTTCACTTAGGGGAACTTTTCTGTCCCCTAGGATGAATTTAATGAAAAAAAAAACAATGATTCTATTCTTAAAGGATGTGTTACAGTAGCTTTCAAATATATATATATATATATATATATATATATTTATATATTTATTTATTTATTTTTTTTTTTTTTTTGTGGGTGTGTTTTTTAGCGTTTTCCTAATTTTTGAGAATTAATTGTTATTATTATTTTTAGAATTTAATTATTTAGGCTTTTATTTAAACTTTTTATTTTCAATGTTGACAGTGTTCTAGCTTCCACGTATAGTATTAATGTTACAGACAGGAAAATATTAATGTGCACTTTTATAAAGAACTTAATATTTTAAGTTCATTTGGGGAGCAGGACAGTAGAATAAAAAGTAGAATAAAAAAATGTATTAGTTTTTTTTTTTTTTTTTTGTTTTTTTTTTCATGACGTTTTTTTTAAATAGGCAATGGTTCTTCCTAACTGAAGAAACACCCTTTACTTGAAAAATATTCAGTAATAAAGGCTGGATTTTTTGGTTCCGATTTTTTTAAATTCCATTTTTTGTACTTTGCAAACATCTGATGGAGATGTGTTTTAGTGTATTTTGTTTTATTAATGATTTTAACCAATAATGTACTTTTTTTAAAGATGTTAATTAAATAGTTTTTTTTTTTGTGCTGTATCTCTGTCCTAGTGTGGGTGTTACAGTATCGTCCACTATTTTATGCTCTCCACTTTTCTAGGCTGTTGTAATTTCATTTGATCATGACTTAAGGTCGGGTATTAAATAAATAAATGTAAACCGCAAATTAATTTTTGGTTCCTCTTCCTTTTCTCTACAAGCAGCACAGCTATTCGTGCTATATTTAAGTAGCCAAGTAAACGTGAGCTACGCTATGCACTTCCTCTTCTTAAAATATGTCTGACCTCACCGTACTCTTGCAGGGTGGATTACCTAAGTAAAGTAAATTGCTGTTAATAATCCGTTAATTGAGCCCTTTCATTATTCAGCAAGCATTTTGATATCGGCGTTCAGCAGTCTTGGGGGATGATGGGACGTGAGCGCCTTGTTGTGGTTTGTGCGGCCGTGAGACCTCCATTCACAGGCTGCTCTGAATGAGGACGTAACGGCGGCTAAAGGAGACAGACCCCGTCTCACTCCCCCGGTGCTGCTGTCACCTCTGCTTTGCTCTTCCCTCCCTATTGTTTGAAGCTAATGTAAAACGCACTGTCTATATGACCCATTTTAGCAGCCCATTAGCATAATTTGGCTGTCGCATGGCCACCGAGTTAATGTACTTGCAAATGACAGGGAAAGTGTGTTATACGACCTTAGGGTTTTTAAAAATTAAATGACAAAGTAGGCCGCACTTTGCATAAGTATGGACTTGACATTGGAGCGTGTGTGTGCGTCTGTGTGTGTTAGCGAGTGAGTGAGTGATATTGTAGTGTCAGTGCATGGTGATGTGAAAGCATTTACACAGTAGTATTTTAGTTCATTTGGTTAGGGTTAGGGTTAAAACAAAACAGTTTTTTTTTTTTATTGGTAGAGATACAGAAACCATTAGTCAAAATTGATATTTTAGCATTTTTAATGGCTTATGGACTTAGGAACATCTTTGACGGTTATTATAGTATAACTAAAACTGAAACTAAATTTAAAACATTCAAAAAATATTTTTGTTTCTTGAAATAAAATTAATGCTAACTGAAACAAAATATACAAACTTTTATTTCAGCTGCCAAGTAAACATTTGTCTTTTTAATTAAGTTAGAAAAAACAGCTAAAACTACAACTAAAATAAAAACTGTATAGACATTTATTAAAAAAAGGCTATTAAAAATGACAAAAAAACTAAAGAAAATTACTAAAACTTCTAAATAAAAATGGAAAATATAAAAATGAACTAAACTATATAATATTACCTTAAAAAATCTAAACGTATTATAAAAAAAAAAAACTATAAAAACAATAAAATAAAAATACTATTTTTTTTTTGGTATTGTATTTCTTACCCAAATATTCTAATTCATTTTAAATGTAATCATCAGGGAATCAAATGTAATCTGAAGTAATAACTTAAGTCATTACATATCAGTCATTAGTGCACAGTTATTCTCGGTTTATTCTCGCGTCCTCATCTCCGTTTGATGTAATTCTTCGTGTTTTTAATGGCTCGGTCTGTTGCCCTAGTTATATACCTCCATCCATACTCGTCCGCAAGTATCTAAAGTGAAAAGATGAATTTGGATTGCAGAATGGAATGCCACACCAGTTCTTCAGGGGCCTGAAGCTATTCCGCCATATGGTGGCCTATTCCACATGGAGGATGGTGGGAGGGGGCTGGGCCAGCCTTTTACAAGAGATGCTTAAAGAGGCAAAGCAGATATTAATTCAGAGAGCCTACTCCAGAGTGTCCGCAGGAGCACAAATCACTGTCAGCGGATACGGAGAGGTGGGCAGGGTCCGTGTAAAACGCCCGTCTGCACTTCAAAGCCTTCTTTTGTTTAGTCTGTAATAAAGTTAGATGTGTCTCGCAGAGAAAAGGGACGAAAAAAGCCTGGAGACAGAGCACAAAGGAAGTCCTCAAAGAGCACGATTGTGTGGAAGATGGTGAAAAATGTGAAGGCTTTTCTCCTCTCGTAGGTTCACATCGGGCTAGATAGAGAGACAGGGTGGGGGTCAGATCTACAAGCCAAACCCCCCTCAGAAATCTGTCCATCTCCGCAGTGCCCTTATTATTTTGAACAGCAGCCATCAATCAACGTGTGTCCACAGAATAGAAACAACGGTCATTATTCACACTTCAGAATAAACGGAATAAAGAAAGTAAGCGCGAAAAAGGTTTACAGGCAGGGTCCAAAATGAACACTTGCCAAGTGACAAATGGGAGTAAGAATTGGCATTGGAGATTAATTAAATCAAAGTTACTTGCATGGAACTGCAACATAATACATGGCTTAAATCAAATCGTAGGAATGATAGTCTGACGTGAACAATTCAGCTCAAACCATCTAACCAAAGACAACATCAGTCGTGAACTTTACCTCAGGAAATAACTTACTTTTAGAATTTTAAGATGCCTATTTTTTTTATGCAGTGTTGCAAATCATATTGAATATGTAATAAATGAATATATTAGAAACGTATTAGGATGCAAGTTACATAATAACCTGCATAGTTTGTCACTAATATGCAATAATTTCTGCATTATGCTACCAAATGAATATATTAGAAACATATATTAGGATGCAAGTTATGTAATGACCTGCACAGTTTGTAACTAATATGCAAGAGAAAAAAAAAAACCTAAACACTATTCTCATAAAAACACATTTTGAATTTTTTTTTTTTACCAACAAAATCATTAACGATGTTCATTTTGGACTCTCTTTACAGTAACTTATCCAAGAAACCACCACAAATCACTACACCTACACAACATATTGTCTATCTGTTTACTGTGGTGAACTTAGATTTTTTTTTCTGGTATGTTATAAAACACACATTATGCATTCATTTGTAGAATCGGCGCAGTTGCCATCGCCAGTTTCGCAGACAGCCCTTCCAGATTGCAGCAGGCCATAAGTGGACCGGGGCAGACAGCATCATGCTACCAAAGCCTTGTTTTAACTGCCCTGGAAAAAGGGGAGAGGGAGAGAGAGAGAGAGAGATTGCTGCATTCTCACTGACATGCAGAGCATTACCATAATTGGCTTTTCTACATGATAGGACAGAGGAAATAATAATGTCATTTTATTTACAGCCTTCAGTGTCCTGCCCCTCTTCCCCTCCTCCTTTTCTCTTTCGCTCTCCATCTCTCTCCCTGTCTGCCTTCAGCGTGCTGCGTAGGTCAAAAGACATGGTTTGATCAGCCCTGTCTAAAGGCATCAAAGTTGAGTGGCATGTAATGGAGACCCAGTGACAAACCACATCGGCCAGCCAAATAAGACTTGCCAGTTTTCCCATTAAAATGTCGGGTAAACGGCGCGGCTTTCCTCTGCACACTCCAAAACCACTCTGACCGGCTAAATCAGCCGACTGAGGGAAGGCAGAATTGGACATTAGTAGTGCAAATGACTGTAGTGATTGCACCCTCTCCTCTTCGATAAAATAAATAAATAAGAGGAAAAAGGCGGGGGAGAGAGAGAGGCATCGGTGGGCCGCGTTAGTGACATTCTGGGAAGGAGAGGCCTTCGGCATCTGCGCTCTGTCCGCAAGCATTCTCGTTCCCCTCTTCGAGTTTGAACACTTAGATCTGACACGTCTCAAGCGCACCAGCCAGCCCAATCAGACAGACCTGGTTTTGTCCAGCAGACCGCTTGGAAGCAGCAGAAAGGATGTATTTTTGAAGAACAGCAGATGTTTTTGGCCCGCCAAAATCACTTTGTTCCAAGCTCTGTAGGCCACATTTTGAGGCATCATAAGTAAGCAAGATGGCTATGAAAGTTCTCTAGTGTTATGTGCTTTATATGGTTTAGTGGTTGGCATTGTGCTCTGGGGTGTATATGGGAAATTTGGGTTCGAATCCAGCCTGCGTCTCATGTCCTCTTATTTCAACCCTAAAGAATTATTAAACTGAGCTTTAATGTGTATTTTCAGATTTCCGCTCGCAGAAACGGTTCAATCTCGTCTAGAGTCACGGCTTGCTAATTCTCCACTGTTTGTTGGGCAACTGCATGCGAATCTCAACGCTCGAGTGCTCGTATGTGGGCGGTGTTTCTAAGAGCTGGCACTGGCTGTGTTTGTGTGTGCGGTGTCATGGGTGTCTATAGCAAGAAGGTTCACTCTGCAGCTGATCTTTGTTGGCTGAGACGGTGAGCTCTGCTCGTGTGCGTATTTGTGTATGTCCCACTCATGTCCCGTTGCTGTGTCACCTGTCTAAACTCAGTGAGATCTCAGCAGACACAGTGACAGCTCCGCTCTGGACACAGATGGCCACGCTCTCCTGCACAACACACATACGCACACACACCTCACATCTCGCACACCTCATACATGCACACAAGCACAAGGCCCTGGTGCTCTGGCTGATCGTTTTAGATGTTGGTGGGCACTCAAGAACATACACACCTTTGTTCTTTCTGTCCATACTGGTGTGTGGCGTTTGATAGAACACACACAAGCACAGGGGCGTAAGAATGATTTGAAAATTGTGTGGGGTGGTAGGGGGCACATTTTAAATATTATCAGCCTGGCTCATGAATATTAATTAGATCTAATTAGATTATAATTATTGTCAAGTAGTTTTAAGTGATTTGCTGAAAGGCATGTAAGTGGGCACCATATTAGGAACATTACAACAAAGCAGGCGTCTCGAGTTGTTATTTTTATTTTTTTAAGTTTAACTGAATAAGACATGTATGTGTGTGTGTGTTTTTTTTTTTTTTTGAGTATACAATGTCATTTATAATTCTATGTGACCCTGGACCACAAAACCAGTCATAAGGGTAAATTTTTTTACATTGAGATTTATGCATCATCTGAAAGCTGAATAAACAGGTTTTCCATTGATAGGACAATTTGGCTGAGATACAACTATTTGAAAATCTGGAATCTGAGAGTGCAAAAAAATCAGAATATTGAGATAATCGCCTTTAAAGTTGTCCAAATGAAGTCCTTAGCAATGCATACTACTAATCAAAAATTAAATTTTGATATATTTGCGGTAGGAAATTTACAAAATATCTTCATGGAACATGATTGTTACTTATATTCTAATGATTTTTGGCATAAAAGAAAAGTCGATAATTTTGACCCATACTATGTATTGTTGGCTATTGCTACAAATATACCTGTGCTACTTGTGGCTGGTTTTGTGGTCCAGGGTCACATATGTAGATCTTTTGATATGACAGAAACGAACGAATTGGAAGCAAAACTGTAATGTTTTGTTTTGGCCTCCCAAATTTGATCAACATTTGTTGAACCAGACTTTCAGGCCTTGTTTTGTATCCTATCCTTGGAAAGTGCCTGCTTCACTCAGTAAATCAAACTCTTTTCTCATTCCCCGCCACATCAAAAGCATGGTCTTTTTATAGCAACTATTGATTCGCTTGATTGTGTGTATTCTTAACAAGTTATCTGTGGCATTTTCTGCCGACAGTACAATGCGGGTTTATTTTTGACTGACAAACACAACAAGCCCCCCCCCACCCCCCTCTTAATCC
>NW_015536540.1:389879-390914 GCF_001515605.1 Sinocyclocheilus anshuiensis
CCACAAAACCAGTCATAAGGGTAAATTTTTTTACATTGAGATTTATGCATCATCTGAAAGCTGAATAAACAGGTTTTCCATTGATAGGACAATTTGGCTGAGATACAACTATTTGAAAATCTGGAATCTGAGAGTGCAAAAAAATCAGAATATTGAGATAATCGCCTTTAAAGTTGTCCAAATGAAGTCCTTAGCAATGCATACTACTAATCAAAAATTAAATTTTGATATATTTGCGGTAGGAAATTTACAAAATATCTTCATGGAACATGATTGTTACTTATATTCTAATGATTTTTGGCATAAAAGAAAAGTCGATAATTTTGACCCATACTATGTATTGTTGGCTATTGCTACAAATATACCTGTGCTACTTGTGGCTGGTTTTGTGGTCCAGGGTCACATATGTAGATCTTTTGATATGACAGAAACGAACGAATTGGAAGCAAAACTGTAATGTTTTGTTTTGGCCTCCCAAATTTGATCAACATTTGTTGAACCAGACTTTCAGGCCTTGTTTTGTATCCTATCCTTGGAAAGTGCCTGCTTCACTCAGTAAATCAAACTCTTTTCTCATTCCCCGCCACATCAAAAGCATGGTCTTTTTATAGCAACTATTGATTCGCTTGATTGTGTGTATTCTTAACAAGTTATCTGTGGCATTTTCTGCCGACAGTACAATGCGGGTTTATTTTTGACTGACAAACACAACAAGCCCCCCCCCCCCTCCTGGTGGCTCGCTGAGATAAAGGAACAACTCTTCAAGCGCTGCCTGTCTCTTTTTCTTCTCTTTACTCCCTCCATCTCCTCTTCTGCTCCCCTCTTTTCCTGCTCTGTCTCTTCCTATTGCCTTCAAAGTTGTGCAGGCTGTTGTTGCGGCTTTTCTTCTCGTGTTGTGTTCAAAATGGCTGATAGTAACAATACCGCTCTCACAAAGCGAACAGGAGGCTTTTTTATAGCCGGACATGCTGTGAAGATGTATGCGCTCGCTCGCTCACACACACACACACACACACACACACACACACACACACA
>NW_015536540.1:393051-406543 GCF_001515605.1 Sinocyclocheilus anshuiensis
CAGCTGTAAATGGCACCTTACAAACATCAGGTACGGAGTCCGTTCTGATTACGTGTGCTCAGCTGCACGCTGTTTGAAGCTGACAGCACATCTGCTTCAACCACTGAGACGGATCTTGGCATCTCGGACAGACATCTCCTGGTGGCTCGCTGAGATAAAGGAACAACTCTTCAAGCGCTGCCTGTCTCTTTTTCTTCTCTTTACTCCCTCCATCTCCTCTTCTGCTCCCCTCTTTTCCTGCTCTGTCTCTTCCTATTGCCTTCAAAGTTGTGCAGGCTGTTGTTGTGGCTTTTCTTTTCGTGTTGTGTTCAAAATGGCTGATAGTAACAATACCGCTCTCACAAAGTGAACAGGAGGTGTTTTTATAGCTGGACACGCTGCAAGATGCATGCGCACACTCACACACACACACGCTCGAAAGAGGTACTTTGATGTGTTTCGATGACGGAGAGCTCATTTTGTTTATCTCCCACTGCAGATCGAAACCAGCTGATGAAACAGGAATTTAATTCTACCGCTCCTCATTAAGCACTTGGTCTCATGGACCTTTATTCTCTTTTCATTAAGCGAATTAAACGAGTAGCATTCTCTCTCTCCCTCTCTCTCTCGCTCTTTTTGTCTCACAGCTGTGGGTGCCGACAGTGGGCTATCACTCTGTTTTTTCTGTCATAGCTCTGTCGGCACACAATAGAGTGAAGGAGCTTTTTGTGGCTGAAACATGAAACCTTACATTTGTGAACATTATTGTTCTGTTCCTTTCCCCCCCCCCATGTAATACATCTGACAGTACATCTTATTACCACACATTTAGCTGAGGAAAATAAGCATTTTCTGGTGTGTGGCGTAGGCAACATTTTTCAGTATCCTCTTTTTTTTTTTTTTTTTTTTTTTTTTTTTTTGTAAAAATCAATATTTAATCAGTGAGAATTAAATGTGCACTTAGCAGTAATACGCAGAGCAAAAAGAGCCATATTTGCACAAATATGCATGAATGTGTATTTCTGAACAACATACTCGTAGGCCGATTCGGTTTTCACTAAAAATCAATGCATTAACTGGTTCTTATCAATCCACTGGGACTCTTTTGGTCAAATATCGACAAGGGAGGAAGACATCGATGCCAGTGTTTAGAGAGCAGGTGGCTGATGTAGTACATACAAAGCAATTTAAAATCAACATGAAATCCAAAATGACTCCATTTATTTTATCAAAAGGATAGTTCACCTAAAATTTTAAATATCATTTACTCACCCTCATTTTGCTCCAAACCTGTATGACTTTTCCAACAGATCATATTTTAAAGAATGTTTCAACTGTTTTCGTCCAAATAATGAAAGCCAGTTGGCTCCAAAACAATGGACCATACTGACTTTCATTGCATGGACAATGGGGAAAAAATGAGACGATTTAAAAATATCATATTTTGTGTTCAGCAGAATAAAGTCTTCATAAGCCTCAATTAAAATACTATTTACTGTTAACCAAGATGCTATTTTTCTATACAAGTCTTAACTAAAAGATAAATTGGACACAAAATTGCTGTAATTAAATCCGTATATTTTTAATTTTAAGATTAAGAAAAGAAAATTAACGACAATTTAAAAGTAGATTTTGAGACTGACCCATAAGCAAATCCTGCTAAATCCTATAAGCAGGCATGGTTATCGGTCAGTGATGAAACATTGGGCAATTAACTGGCCTATCACTAGAAGGAAGGAGCACAAAAAATTAGGGATGCACCGAATGTTTGGCGACCGAAATTGTTTGGCCGAAAATAGCAAAAAAAAAAAATTTCGTTGTTCGGCCGAATAAGCGAAAAGGCCGAATAATATTTACCGAACAATGACTAGTGCGATCAAATAGAGGCACGCACTAATGCAGCAAACATGTCGGCAGTGTGAAAGTATTTAAAACTATCAAAGAAAGACGCAGAAATCATTACAAGCACGAAGCACCGACAGCGAGAGACAGTTTAGTGCTGCATCACATGTCTCCGATGAAAAGAAGAGGTGGCTGATGCTAGTGGTTAGGCTACTGTATGATGATTGAAATCGCGAAATGGCCTCAAACGATTAGTAAATAAACCGCAGAATGTTGTATTTTCTAATGCACGCACGAATTGCGTGTATTCTGACAGCGCTGCACAAGCTCGCGGCACCAGAGTTCAAAGTCCAAAGCGCAAGGAAATCTGCACTGAAACTGTGTTACTCGTCAGTTGCTCAGTAACATTTTTGTGAATTTTTTTTAAAGGCATGTGACAATGCGATACGTGCGACAAACATCTTCCCAAAATCGTTATGAGAATCATTTATAAATCTGCATGCTGTTGTCAACAAAAAGAAGCACTGAGATCTTCCTGTGGGGTTCTGCCAAAATTAAAGCCGAGAAAAAGCAAAAACTCCATCAACATTCATAAATTATAGTATTGTAATTTTACTGTTGTTCTATAAAATAAAAAAAGTAAGACAATAATAATGATAATAATAATTACCCTACAACAGCTCTATTAATACATTTATTATAACATTCACACATACTGTTCAAATTGGGATCTGTAATATATTTTAATGTTTTAAAAGAATTCTCTTCTGCTCAGCAAGGCTGCCTTTATTTGTACAGTAAAAAATACATGCCTGATTCAAGTCTCAAAAATGGCCAAAACTGCAGTCCGTAAGTTTTGCCACTTTGTCGCCATCTCTGTTTGAAAACCTGGAGTTGCAGCTGTGTGCGGAATTATCTTGCTTGCGTGGGTTGTGAGTCGGCACGGCTCCAGTGCGGATGAGTCTAATGTTCTGAAGAGTATGTGTGGCAGTCAGTCACCGCACCGGTGTGGATATTTACTGTACTTCGCAATCACAGAATTGATTTCGGATCATTTTTAACCAAAAAAAGTTACAGACTGCAGCTTTAAGTAAATATTTTTAAATTGTTGTTTTGTAATTGATTTTTTATTTGAAAAGCAGGACAAAATAGTAAAAAGCACATTTTGGCTATTTAATTTATGCAATGGTGAAAAAAAAATGGCAAAATAGGCCTACATGGGGGAAAAATGCGAAAAAACGTGTTCGGTATTCAACCTTCGGCCCAGTGTTTCATTTTATTCGGCTTCGGCCAAGAATTTTTATTTCAGTGCATCCCTACTAAAAATGGTTATGTATCCTCTTGTCTTTTCTCTCACTCTCTCTTTTTCCCCTGTGGCTGCACACACTCTTGACTCCCCGAGAGTTAGTACAGCATGGACCATGACAACATGACATGCCATTTCCACTTGCATTTTAGCATGACTCGCTGCGAGAACTTCCATCGCCTCTGCCAACAGCATTGAGGCAAGCTGCACCCCGTGCTGCATCCCTGGCAATAACTCAGACGTAATCTCACACTCAGAGGAGTCTAGCTTGGCTAGTGCATGGGAGAACTGGATCAATGTCACACACAGTCTGTGCCCTCTAACTACAGGGAAAAGGAGGACGAAAAAAGCGAGAGAGAAGTCAATATGGTGGTGTTTATATGGAGTTTGTTTTTTGTAAACAAAAGGGGTGGGGGGTAAATTTTGTAATATTAGATGTAAATGGATGCATTTTCTGCATCAGTTTTGGAATGATATATTTTGCTTTTATTATAATGTTCACAGTATAATTTTGTACAAGCATGACATTACCATGCAGAGTTTTTTTTCCAAGATACCTTTTTTGCTTTAGAGGACTGATTTTCAAAGAAGGACTCTCCTCTGCCCTCTTTACCCTTGCTGAGCTGTTACACGGGATAGCTTTGTTAGTCTCAGCAGTGAAGGGTGCTATCTATCATAGTCAAGATATGGATGTTTGCCACTTTATAATTGCAAACCTGCGTCCTCTGCCAGGACTATTGACAAAAAATCTCTTTAGGATCATTATGTAGGCATGCACGCACACGTGCAATGATACATTTTCCACACCTATTCCATTTAAAGTGAATTTACTTATTCAACAGTCCATGTTAAGTTGCACATTTGGAGGGCTCTTTTGTCTCATCATCTGTTTTTTTCCCTCTGTTTTGTTTTCTCAGCCTATGTGCCGGAGGACGAGCTTAAGGCAGCTAAGATCGATGAGGAGCACCTGCAGGACGACGGACTCTCCTTAGACGGTCAGGACGCAGAGTACCTGTGCAATGAAGAAGACGATGTCCGTGAACAGCTGAGCTACCAGAACTCTCCACTCAGCAATGGCACCAACCCAGACGCTGGCTACGGCTCGCCCCTCAGCGACACCAGTGATCACCTGGCTGACTTCAAAAGCACCTCCTCCAAAGAAGGCCAGGATAAAGAGGAGGTTGAAGACATGGAGACAGATGCTGGACTGTCTTTGCAGGACAGCCTGGCTCAGATGAAAGCAGTCTATGCAAACCTGATTTCAGATGCTTCCTGGTCGAGTATCACAAAGGACATTATGAAAAGCAAGCAGGTTAGTGCTAGTAGCACTAACAGTACTCCAAGCAGCCACAAGGGGAACAACAGCGTTGCAAACAGCCATGCAAGCAGCATTACAAGCAGCGGAGCTAGCGGCAGTAGCAACGCTAGTGCTAGCATGAAGACAAATGTGATGCCAAGCAGCAATTCTACAAAAGCCACCGCATTAAACAATGCCAACAATGGACCCATCAATGGTGCTAACAGTGGGGGTGTTGCATATGACTGGCACCAAGCAGCTCTTGCTAAAACCTTACAGCATACGCCCTACCACCTCATGCCTGAACCAAGTCTCTTCAGCACAGTGCAGCTGTACCGGCAAAACAATAAGCTGTATGGGCCTGTGTTTACAGGTGCCAGCAAGTTCAGATGCAAGGACTGTAGTGCAGCCTACGACACGCTTGTAGGTCTCACGGTGCACATGAACGAAACAGGCCATTACCGTGATGACAACAAGGACAAGGAGGAGGACAAGGGTAAGAAATGGTCCAAGCCACGGAAACGATCCTTAATGGAGATGGAGGGCAAAGAAGATGCTCAGAAAGTCCTGAAATGCATGTATTGTGGCCACTCGTTTGAATCCCTACAGGACTTGAGTGTCCACATGATCAAAACTAAACACTACCAGAAAGTGCCTCTCAAAGAACCAATGCCAGCTCTTGCCTCAAGGCTGGTTCCCTCCACCAAAAAGCGAGCGTTCCAGGACCTGATGTCTCCGTGCTCACCTGAGTCGATCTCTAGCACCCCTGGCATTCCACTGGCAGAGACTGCACCCACCAAAGATCAGAAAATTTCCAACCCATATGTCACATCTAATAACCGTTATGGCTACCAAAATGGTGCGAGTTATACCTGGCAGTTTGAGGCCCGAAAAGCTCAAATTCTTAAGTGTATGGAGTGCGGGAGTTCCCATGACACCTTACAGCAGTTGACAGCCCATATGATGGTGACTGGACACTTTCTCAAAGTCACAAACTCCGCCTCCAAAAAGGGTAAGCTATTAGTGTTTGACCCTGTGGTGGAAGAGAAAATCCAATCCATCCCTCTTCCGCCCACAACAACACGTCTGCCAGCTCCCACTATCAAGTCCCAGCCTGATTCACCAGTACACCCATCCACCATGGATGAAAGGAAGGAGTCAGATGAGGAGAAAGTGGAGGAACCTGAGGAGAAGAAAATCAAGCAAGAGAAAGAGGATCCTGCTGAGAAGGTGGAAAAGACGAAGAAACCCAGCCATTACAAATATCTAAGAGAAGAGGATCTTGAAGAGTCTCCTAAAGGTGGACTAGATATTCTCAAGTCATTAGAAAATACGGTCTCCAGTGCAATCAGTAAGGCTCAGACCGGTACACCCACCTGGGGTGGATATCCCAGCATTCATGCTGCCTACCAGCTCCAAGGGTCTGTGAAATCATCTATATCTGCTGTCCAGAGTGTCCAGATTCAACCAACATACAACGCCAGCAGCTTGAAATCTTTGACCTCTGACTCCAGCACTCTGATCCATTCTCCAAGCAGCCCATCACCACCTCTAAACCATAAAAGCAATGTCCTAGCCATGGAAGAGTTGGTGGAAAAAGTAACAGGAAAAATCCCTTCAAAGAAAGACAGGGATGAAAAATCAACTGAACGTGGCTCCAAATATATCACTGCTGAATTACCCTCCCCTGTTCTCAAAGACCGAAAGGACCTGCCAAGACCAGATGATCTTTGCAAGCCAACAAAAAACGGCACAGTAGATAAAGACCTAGAGCACGTTCCGATTCGGGATGGAGAATACAAGGAAAGCCATGCAGATAATCCTGTCAAGAATGGAACGGATGTCCTCAAATCGCAAGTCAGCAATGGTTGCAGTAATTTAGGAATCATCACTGACCACTCACCAGAACAGCCTTTAGTCAGCCCTCTCAGTGCATTGCAGTCTATCATGAACACTCATTTGGGTAAGGCCTCCAAAACAGTCAGTCCACTCCTAGACCCACTAGCAATGCTGTACAAGATCAGCAACAACATGATGGAAAAGCCCATGTACAATCCAGCTCAGGTCAAGCAAGTCGAGCCCATCAACAGATATTATGACAATGACAACGATCAGCCCATGGACTTGACCAAGTCCAAAAGTGGCAATGGGCCCACCAACTATTGTTCATCCACAGTTATCAGCAACAGCAACATCACAAACAGCACCCGGCCCCTCTTGTCCACGCTGGCTGAATCGGTCTCGTCTCCTCTTCGGGAGAATGCCCTAATGGACATCTCCGACATGGTGAAGAACCTCACAGGTCGCCTGACGCCAAAGTCGTCAACCCCTTCCTCTATATCCGAAAAGTCGGACGCAGATGGCTGTGCTTTTGAGGACGGCCTGGAGGATCTTTCACCCGTTCAGAAGAGGAAAGGCAGGCAATCAAACTGGAACCCTCAGCATCTGCTGATCCTTCAGGCTCAGTTTGTATCAAGCCTTCGGGAAACCCCTGACGGGAAGTACATCATTACAGACCTTGGTCCTCAGGAGCGTGTACATATTTGTAAGTTTACAGGTCTCTCCATGACCACCATCTCCCACTGGTTGGCGAACGTCAAGTACCAACTCAGGCGGACAGGTGGAACCAAGTTTCTGAAGAACATAGATACGGGCCACCCACTGTTTCTGTGTAGTGATTGTGCCTCCCAGTTCAGAACTCCCTCCACATACATTAACCACTTAGAGTCCCACTTGGGCTTTAGCTTGAAGGACCTCTCAAAGTTATCAATAGACCTCATAAGAGACCAGCAAGCAGTCACAAAAATGATCACAGATAAGACATTCAGTGCCCTTGGCTTGACTGAGGACGATTCTAATTCCATATTTCAGTGCAAACTGTGCAATAGGACTTTTGTCAGCAAGCACGCAGTGAAACTGCACCTCAGCAAAACGCACGGAAAGTCACCGGAGGACCATCTGATCTTTGTTACTGAGCTGGAAAAGTTAGAAAAAGCCTAAGGAAAGCAGGCTGGTGGCAGTGAAGTGACTGGATCAAGAATCATTGCACTACATCACTGTACTGCACTGCGCCTGAACTGAGCCTTCAAAATCAGTCCAACTTCTGTCGTGAAACTGCCTGATTGGACCATGATCCGTTTCGACCCCCCCCCTCGTTTTTCAGTCTTCTGATTTCTATCTCTTGCTTTGTACTGTATTTATCTGATATGTGTCGGTTATGTGCATGTTTTTGTTCTTTATTTTTATTTCTGAGTGACTTCATTCAAACAGAATTTACAATTTGTACTCTATTGAATTGGGAATGAAACAAACATGGTATCCATGGGCATGGTCTAAAACAAAGTGGCAAAAAAACTTCTGAATAGAATGAGTTGCGTCGTACTGAACTCTCGCTATACGTCAAAAAAGACTGACTTCATTAAAGCACTCCGTAGTGTTGAATGTTATGAGAATATGTATAAAATGAGACAGAGCTATTTTGTTAATTTGAGCTCCGATTTTCAGATATTGGCTTGACATAAATCAAACTGCAACCCTTTGAAGTGAAAACAATGCATTGTAGATTTTGTTGAGTCTTCTAAACCTCAAAGGATATTGAAGATTTTGACGGGCTGCCTATGATTATACACTTTGGTTTTTCAAAGGCATTTCTTTGTTTTTAATAATCATTGTTTTTTTGTTGTCAAGTATCATTTTATACAGTAGCAATTTGAGACGTATGCTTTGGTACCACTATTCCTCTTTCTATGGTTTTGCTTCTGTTTCGACCTGTAAAGACTTAATTGAAATCTTATATACAGCACATATATTTAAATGATCAGCGAAGATGTGTAAATTTCCATCATCATATCTTGCCAATTGCCGCAGCTCAACATTGTTTGTATGGTGTGCATTCTTTTATATTGTCATTTTATATATACTAAACAAAAAGGAAATAATATGTACAGAGATGTATATGCAGTATATGTGCTGTAGAACCACAATTCATCCTTTAGTTGAACTAAGTTCTCTGATGTGGTAAATATGAATTGACTGAAGGAGTTGCATCACTGTTGATGCATGGAGTATGAGAGGGAACCAAGCAATGCAAAACATGAAATACAGTACATTTCAATGTTTTATCTTGCCATTGTGAAAAGTCCCATCAATTCCCTTAATTAAAAAAAAAAGGAAAAAATAATGTTTTTGTCCCTTAATTGTAAAATAAAACCTGAAGCATTTCTTGATTAATGCTGTTCTCCATTTGGTCATTTGTGTGTTTTTTTTCTCTTTTCTTAATCAACAATTTGGATGTGAAGAAGGTTCTACTTCCACCTCATGGACTTTATTCCAGCTACTTCAGAGTTGAAATATTCGGATGTTCATTGTCCATTTTTGCCTTTGTTGTTCTTTGAATGCAGCACCTTTTCTGTGCTGTATTTAAATGAGAGAGATGTTTCCAGACACAAAACCTAATGGTAAACAGGAAACACTCTCTATCCGGAGCCAAAATGGGCAAAGAACTTGTGGATTTAACGCTTTTCCATAAAGCCTGTATATCTGGCTTCTCAGGACCGATTCTGTAGCATTGATCCAGCCCTTCCTCTCTTTTTTTGGAGGATCTTAGTTCAGTCCCTGTACGTATTCTATGTAAATTACAGCAATCATGACAACTGCGACATTGTGAGTACCTGCAGAGCAGAGTGAAACATCGGCAGATAGACGCAGTTTAAGCAGATTTGCATATTTTTCTCTCTCTCCTGTTCACACAAGCACTCTCCAAGCATTTCACGGGGTTTTCAGACTTTGAAATAAATGCCCAATTTCTAGTGGGAATCAAAGATTTACTCTTTTTAGCTCAATTACTGAGTGATTATACGTGTGGACACAGGGGGCTTGAGGGGAAACGAAACAAGAAGGGAAAGGACTGAAATATGCAGTGTTTGCACAATAATCTCAATCTCCATTTGAAGCCGCTTTGGGGAGTTGCAGTATCAAACCCCTTGTTAGTTGCCCTATTTGAGAGTATCCTCTCACTCAAATTGGCATGTTTTGATTTCCCAGTGGTCCCATACTGAATATTCGGAGCCTCCATCTGCTAGTTTTGCTTTCCTCAATTACTGCAATTCTTTTTCATTTTCATTCAAAAGGCAGGATATCTGTGCAAACTATTGGACTTATTAAGCCATATAAATCCAAAAGTATCCCAACTATTTGTGCATAAATAATTTGTCATCCAGAGAAATATTTTTATACATGAAGGGTGCTGGTTTAGGCTTTGAGTATGTTCTGGAGTAGATTTAAAACTATTAATTTATTCAAGACATGGTTCTGGCGTAACTTTTCCACGCGTTGGAATATCCTTGATATAATAACCCGAAAGCAATATTGTTATTGAAATCAAACCTTTTGAGTATGGAGCAGACTTAAGTGTATTATAAAATTAAGCCTTCCATTTCCTTCCACATCTAGGGTCCCGACGCACACAGAGATAAAGGCGCCATGCCAGGCCTCTCTTAAAGAATTGACTTACTGCCTATCCGCAGATATCACATGCTACGAGAAACAAAAGGTTGTAGAAGCATTTGACAGCATACGTTTGTGTTAAAGCTCCAGTTAAATGCAAATGCAAACACAAAGCTTTAGGTGAGACAATGTTAAAGACGCAAAGGTTTGGATGCCTTGCAACTTTGTAAGTGGCAATAACATTTTTAGCAGTAAACAGGCATGTTTCATCTGTCTCTACGTGTTCCTGCCAAGTACATTTTTACTATGAACATTAATCATGATAGTGATACATTTCTGTTTGAGGAAGAATGCATTTGGAATGAAATTCTTAAAGGTGCTTATTGATTAATGAACAACATGATTGATTAATTAAACAAATATGTAGTTTAGACATCAAAACAGATCCCCCTTTCACTTGTGCTATCACCACCCTAAAATACTAAGATGTTTCATATCAAGACGGGGTGAAGGCTTGAAGGAACACAGACATTTGAATAAGTCTTTGCACGTCAGACATCAGTGTCATTACTGATGCAACTCATCACTGTGATTTCATCAGCTTAACCTTGTGTCTCACGTTTTGTTATTTCACTTCAAGCAAACAGGAAATAAATCATCTTGGTCTGTTCCTTTGCTGTTCGACCTCACAGACGGCGAAGCATAAATATGATGCCACACAAAAGAATTCATTGATAGTGGGACTATGATGGATTTGAACTGGTTACAATTTGCTGTTTTCAAAAGGCAAAGCAGTGAGACTTCAGTGTAATTTAAATGTTCTCTATCGAAATTGCACACTTTATACAGACAGGAATAAGTTGACAGATTGAAAATAATAAAATCTGGAAAATGACACATTGTAGTCTGTGAATGACAGAATCTTTGAATATAAAATGAAAAAGAAAACTTTTAGTCAACATCCATCCAGATGGACTGTTTGGTTGGCCAACATCATTGATTGGTCCTATCACCTTGTCATTCTAAACCTGTTTGACTTTGTGTCGTGTAGAAAACAAATGGAGATGTTTTGCAGACTGTTCATGCTGGTACTTTACGTAATTTTTGAAGCTTGACAGCTCAGGTGCTCTTAAAAATGAAGCTTCCAAAAGAGAATTTTTGCAGTGGTGCCTTAGAAGAACCATTTTTGGTTCCCAAAAGAAGATTTTAAGTAATACGCAGAAGTTTTGTGGAATGGAAAGGTTCTATGGTTGTCCAATAAAGAACCTCACCATTCACTGTATAAACCATTCTGCTAAATGGCTTCTTTCGTGTTCCTCAGATGGAAGAAAGTCATACAGGTTTGGGGCGACATGAAAGCAAGTAAATGATGACAGATATTTCATTATTGCGTTCACCTTCACCGAAAGCCTGAACTTTAAATACACAACTTTAAAAACACATGCAGCTTGAAATGCACCAGCAGTGACACCTTAAAGTGTTCCTCCATTAAATTTGAAATGTTTTAAGTCTTTAAAAACTAATTTGACACCCTGTGCGCTGACTATTTATAGTCTGAATTTGTTATTCTTAAGCTGTCCGCAATGAGGCCTGTGTTTCTGTCAAATGACAGCTGTCAAACTACAAGGCAGAATGTGTAAAATTGAATCACAGTTGAACACTGTAGAAAACAAAGGCCTGTCAGATAAATGCACATGGCAGAATAAATTGTGAGCCCGTTTGATTGGCAGCTCTAGGACGAAACGTACATTTCCGAGAATAAATATGGCTGGAAAACTTCGAGTCCCATCAGGTGATGGACTGCGGGATCATTGCATTAAGACTTATTTGATGCTTCCTTCCCAACGGATGTGTGAAGTGTTGGGGAGACGGCGTCACAAATGGTTGTGTTCCTGTCAAAAGTGAGCCGTGTTTGGAGATGGAACGTCCCGCTTATTCATCTGCGTGCGGATAGCGGCCTGAAGAATGGAGATGTGACAAAATCGCTTCTTTATAGAATAATGACGGCTGACACGAGGCCTAATGGATGCAGTGTTTTTAATCTCTGTGAAGGCTCAGCCCGGTGATGGACTCGGCTGCCAGGCCTACAGGTGTGCTGTGACAGCCTGTCTATTCTACTGCTCATCACTCACACCGAGCAGAGACGACCAGCTTCACTTCAGCCCCATCCGCTCAGCCACTGTATTGGACTCGATAGCAAAGCGGAGGGGAGTGGCACCAAAACCCGGGCTGAAATCCGCCCACAGCTTCTCTGCCGTCTTTATACAGAGGCTAAAAGAATCAAGTCCGATGTTGCGCAGAATACATCAAGTTTGCTATGACAGGAAGAAGAACAAGTTAGCTTAGTCAGGAACACGCTTTCAAGCTGCAGATAAACTGCTGGATATCAGAGGAAAGACATTCAGATCATTCATGAAAAGGATTTTATATATAGTCATGAAACTTAACAGAAAAACAATATGAAATAGTTTGACTATAGTGTTTTGAACATTTATTTTGACATTTGTCAAGTGCCTTTTGTGCCCACTTTCATGACTTTTATATATGACATCCATATACTTTTATGTACAGTATTTGTTAATTTTCAACCTTTTTTGGTTAAGCATTAGTGCGAGTTCTAATAGTCGTGCAAAGTTAATAATATAAATAATGAAAAATTATTGTCCCAATTATATATATAATTGGTGTTATCATGGTTAAAAACTTGTATTTTGAAAATATAAGAAGTTGGGGAAAAGTCCTTCCAAGGTCAAAGTTCAGAGTAAGGAAATGCTGTTCAAATTTGTACTTGGTTTTGGTTGTGGCTAGAAGGGATTAAGCTCCGACCGGAAACTGACAATGAAATTTAATTTTCTACCTATTAGATTGTGTTTTATTAACGTCTACACCTGCCCAAACCCTAAACCTACCCCTAAAAATAGTAATTATTGTTTTTAAAAATTACGCTGTATTGATGTGCGCATGCCCAGTAGTGCCATATGTATCCCTTCTAGCCTTAACCCTTGGTTTTTTCTGCACCAGTTTTGTTGAAAAGGTAATCAATTTGACAAATTTTTAATGGATTTTCTATATTTTAAAATATCATTGATGTTACATTTTTTAATGTTTTATTTGATGTCATGATTTATTGAATAGTAAGTCAAGCATTTTCAGATACACTCTAAAAAATGCTGGGTTGTTTCAACAGTTGGGTTAGTCCATATTTGACCCAACATTGGGTTGAAACAACCCAGCATTTTTTAGAGTGTAATATCGACACCACCTTGGAAAATCTATTCATATTTTATTATATTTAAATTAGTTATATTAAATTATATTTATATTTTAGAATTACTAAGTCATTTCATGTCATGTTTTTCTCTCATATTGGAATTATTAAAAAATAATCATGAATATCCCTTAAAAATACTATAATTAAAGCTTTAAATTGGCTTTATATTACTGTATCACCATGAGTACTGTTTTCATCCAATGTCTGACCTTCTATAAAGATGTCTGTGTGCAGCCATTTTTTGCCATTCACTCAACAGTGAATGATTGAATTTAGAATTTTTGCTAGACTGCTTTGTGAGACAAAAGCTTCTGCAAATGTTGCTGTGGGATTTGTATGCAATTTCAGATTA
>NW_015536540.1:406866-424147 GCF_001515605.1 Sinocyclocheilus anshuiensis
GTAGGGAAAAGTCAGGTAGTGATGCAGAGTGAGAAAAAGAAGGGAGGGAATGAGAAAGATCTGTGTGAATTAATGAGCACAAATATGCTTCCATGCCATTATTATTCGTTGGTGAAAAATGTGTATTCTTACTCCCTGACGGCCCGAGCAGCTGAGAGAAAGTAACTGACTTTGTTGTTAAGTTTCTGTGATTGTTCTTTCAGATTCAGCTGAGTTTCCTCTCAGAGGCTTTCGACTGGCTGAACACATTTGTTTATCTTCGCGCCGTACAGGTACAGTAAGTGTAAAGTGTTTCTTTTCTTTACTACACAGTTTTCATCAACAACAACTGAAAGACTTGGTATTACCATTGCTGAAATGACTTATTAAAAGTACACTCTACAACAAATAACTCTACTAATACGTTTTCAGTGTGGGGAAGTTACTTTCATGGTTACAAGCTAATTATAAGTTACAGTAGCTATTGGCTATAGGCTAGTGATAGCAAGTTAGCTTTGAAAGCAAGATCCCCACCCTCCCAGTATAATCACTCTGCAAAGCCACGCCTCCCCCAAAACAAACGAACGTGCTCCAACAGACCAGTATGGTGACCGGGAGGGGACATGTTCGGTTCACTTAGTTTTGTCGTGGCCACGACATATTAACTCGTGGGAATGTGATAATATGTCATGGATAATATCTTGAGATCCTATGTTGAGGGAACAACATCCATTTGACATAAGGATGTCGTTACCTCAACAAAATGATCTCGTGGCCACGACATATTATGACGTTCCCACGAGTTAATATGTCATGGCCACGACAAAACTACACTCTTAAAAATAAAGGTGCTTCAAAAGGTTCTTCAAGCGATGCCATAGAAGAACCATTTTTGGTTCCACAAAGAACCATTCAGTCAAAGGTTCTTTAAAGAACCATCTCTTTCTTACCTTTTTATAATCTGAAGAACCTTCTTTCGCCACAAAGAACCTTTTGTGATACAGAATGGTTCTTTAGATGTTAAAGGTTCTTTATGGAACCATTTAGACAAAAAGGTTCTTCTATGGCATCGTGAAGCACCTTTATTTTTAAGAGTGTAAGTGAACCGAACATACCCTCCCGGTCACTGTAGATAGAGACTAACCGGTGACACGATGAGAGACGTTGTTGGTGGAGGATTGAATGCAATACTGTCAGATTACCTCATTCACCGGTGAGAAAACATTACAATACAAAGCGCATAATATTACAGTAATAGTGCCTGTCGTTCTCGCTGGAACGCGTTGATGTCATATCATGTCCGTGCAAACAGGGTGCGCAGAGGTATGCAAATACATATTTGACAGGCAGGTAGGACAGCCTATCGTAATGTTCGGACCGAACATTTTGATTGGACGAACAGTTTATGGTCCTACGCCTTCCACAACCTATATAAATACATATAAATCAATTTAGACCACTTGATTGCAATCGGGATGTGAAGAGACTTTCAACCAGCATAACAAAACATGTTTTAAACCAAATCACCTACACTGCCTTTAAATTAACTACATTGAAACTGTGAAATATATTTTTAAGCATATACTTGAGTAATGGCTGCTGAAAATGCAGTTTTGCCATCACAGAAATAAATTACATCTTAAAATAACATTTTTTTTATTTCCAATTGTAATATAATTTCAAAATATTACAGTTTTTACTGTATTTCTGATCAAATAAATCCAGTTTTGGTAAGCATAACAGATATATTTCAAACACATAAAAAAAAAATCTTACCAAACGACTTGTCAGTACTGTTTTTTTCCTCTTTCTCAAAACCTGTTCTCAAAACAGCATTTTAAATGAATGGACTTTACTGGAATGACATCATTCAGCTTTAATTTTACTATAAAACAATTAAGTTTTATAATTAAGTATTAGCATTTATGTAATATATATTATTTATTTAGTTAGTTAGTTAGTTAGTTAGTTTTGCTGTCAAAATGGCCTTTCGTCAAAAAAATCGTTTTTTTGAATAGGTACATTGAAACAAACTGATTCACTAGAATGAATCTGACTTTTGAACGCTACAAATGCAAGAGAATAGTTTAGGAAAGCTTGTTTAAATATTGATTCTTATATGCTTGACTCTTATATGAAATACAGGTTTTGGTTCATTTTAATATTAATTGTTGGAAAAAGGAGCTTGTTACTGGAAAAGCTTGTCTGTTTTGAAAGCAGCATTTACAGTCATGCCAAAACAGTTAAGTTAGTAGGCTAGTGTTTTTACTGGTTTGTTTTTACTTTACCTGTTAGATAATTTGGTTAATGTAGGCGGTTTGAAAAGTGCAAAATGTACCTTTAAGTGTGTCTACAAAAGCACAAAACCACCATTTTTTTCAGTCCTGTGTTCAGTCCAGTCTTTTTTTTTTTTCAGTCAAAATCCAGAAAAGTTTACACAATGTCCTGCCTTACAAGATGTCCAGTGTTATTATTATTTTTTTCTTGTTGTGTTGCAAGGCAGACACTCAAAACTGTGTTCCACCTTCCCACCTTTACAAACAACGCGAGCATGTCCACCCCATCGCCAGCTTAACCTGACACGCGTCTGCGCTGTTTTTTCCCCGCTTGCTTTTTCTGGTTTGGTTTTGTTTTAATCAGATGGAGGGTCTCTTCCGACGATGTCACGTCTGGGCTCAGACACGCACGCTCAGAAGGACAGTGGGCTGTCCGGTGTAGCATCATTAGCTCAGCAGAGACGTGGCGGCCCTGACACATGTCGAGCGGCATGCAGCCAACCCACGGACGAGCACGAGTCGCTCCTGCATAATTTGAAGGTAACGCCGCATTTCTGTACAGGCATGCTGTCAGTGGTCCACGGAGAACAGGGGACACTGGGGTGGGGGGAGGCAAGGAGAGACGGAGAGGGGAAGAAATTTATCCAGAGAGCTGTAGTGGTCTTCCTTATTCCTGCTTCTCCTTGTGGAAAAACACACCTGTGCACTTCTTCTAACACGGCTTGAACATAATTCACCGTCTGACAAGTCAAGAATTTCAAATGTCAACCAGGGCTGATTTGTTTCTTTCTTCCTTTTTTATAAACTGACATTGTTTTCATGTATGCTGATTTTTTAAATGCCAGACTCACTCTAAATGAGAAATTATAAATTCTACCATGCTAAAGCTAACCATTAGCATTCTAACAGTGCTTGCTCGGTATGCAATTTGAAATCATTGAAGTCATCTTTGCTCATAGGTGCTCAGTTCTGCTGCCAGGTCGTTTTGAGCCAATGTCTGAAAATGAGCTGAAGATAACATCATGACAGCGCTGATTGGCTGAAGGCACCACAAAAATATGCATAGTTCAAAGTGCATCACTAGCAAACTATGACATTAAAGGCAGTGGACGAAAACATAAATGTCTATTTCACACAGTTAAAAGCTATCTGAAAACAAATGTTTAAACAAATGACAATATTAGAGACACAATATTACTAGTCTTGCGTAGCCAGACCTTCAGACTGACGGCTGAAGGTCTGGAATTCATGGCAGCTTTCATTGGCAGTTCGTTTCGTTCATAAATCACAGTTCGTTGCGTTCAGCGTCACGTTTCGGGGCGTGGAAATGTCGCCACAATAACAGACTGGTGTGTAAAACTCTCGGACATATTTTAAAGATTATATGCCGCGAACTTTAAATATTTCACATACTTTTGAAAATCCAGCGTTTAGTTGATCCTGATAAGCGCTCGCCGTCACAGTTGTAAACATAACGGCTTTCTTTTTTCATGAGGGGGTTTGGCGTCACGGCCAGTGTTGCCAACTGCTTTCAATTGAAAGTAGCTAAAACTGGTAGCTAAATGTCACTAGATGACATCACAATGGCAAATTCACTGATCTATATAAAGATGAACGTAGATCAGTGGGCAAGATGAGAACTTAGATAAGGTTTGTCCAAGAAGTTGCTATATTTGTCCCTAAACTTTTGAAAAAAAGTCTCAAAAGGGGCGGGGAAGTCGATAAATCTAGCTACAAAGTAGCTAAATTGGCAACACTGGTCAGGGCATCTTTGTTTCCAGGCGAAACGTTAAAGAACGCGACACGCACGTCTACCGGAAATCCTGTATAATTCAACCAATCCGACGACGACTTCGAAACTCCTGAAGTGTTTCCATTTTGTGTGCCATATGCATCAGACGTTTAGCCAACGGTCCTATATATATATATATATTCCTTGACAAAACATATTTGTCAGAATACAGGGCTAATTATGAATGACTGTCTATGGGGAAAGATGCTTTTGCTTACAGATGGTAGGTCTGTAGGTGCGGGATCCACCAGAATGGGCTAACATGGCTATGCTAACCTACAAAACCTTGACCCCTTGGCGGAAGCTCAGTGAGAATGGAGGCAGAAAAGCAACTACAGTGCCCGATTGGGACCCATCATGAGTGATCCATAATTCTATTACCGACAATCAAACTCAATTGTACTTGAGTCATGTCTTCGCAAGAAACCAGAGTCCTGCTTTTACGAACAGTACATTACCTTTCAAGTTGCATCCATGGACAATCGATCAAAGGTCAAAGATACTATTCCTGTTTTCCAGCTCAGTGCTAATATATGCAGCAGTACTGCTCTGTAGGTATTTCACAGGCCTCATCCATCAGTCCATCCATGCATTATGCATATTCGTGGGCATGACGTCTGAGGCTGAGACTACAATATTACAAGATTTATTTATTTTTTTTCAGAAGAGAGCTCTTATGGTTCTGTGGAAAAATTTCAGAAAAAAACAAGGATTGTACTAAATGTATTTTTAGGACTGTCAAAGTTAAAAGTTAAACTGCTCTGGAAATATGTTTATTGTGAAAAGCGCTATATTAATACATTTCAATTGAATTTAAAGTATCTCTCTTTAGGTTTATATATCTAGAATTACTCTAATAATAATGTGTGGAAAAAAGATGAACTTGACACAAAGTCAGTCTTTTCCAGGTATTATTTTAAGTATTCGATAGAAATTTAAATGGCAGTTATTTAATTTTGTATAATATCATGCTTTTTCTCACACAGTAAGAAATAAATTGATAGTGAGAAACTTAAATTTTAGACTCAATATTTCTGGTTACTTTTTCTCTGGGAAGTAAACCGTTTCAAACAAACAAACAAAAAACTGAATTAAACAGTTACAATCCACCACTATACCACAAAAAAAGTGTATATTTAGTATATAATTATATATATATATATATATATATATATATATATATATTCCTTGACAAAACATATTTGTCAGAATACAGGGCTAATTATGAATGACTGTCTATGGGGAAAGATGCTTTTGCTTACAGATGGTAGGTCTGTAGGTGCGGGATCCACCAGAATGGGCTAACATGGCTATGCTAACCTACAAAACCTTGACCCCTTGGCGGAAGCTCAGTGAGAATGGAGGCAGAAAAGCAACTACAGTGCCCGATTGGGACCCATCATGAGTGATCCATAATTCTATTACCGACAATCAAACTCAATTGTACTTGAGTCATGTCTTCGCAAAAAACCAGAGTCCTGCTTTTACGAACAGTACATTACCTTTCAAGTTGCATCCATGCACAATCGATCAAAGGTCAAAGATACTATTCCTGTTTTCCAGCTCAGTGCTATTATATGCAGCAGTACTGCTCTGTAGGTATTTCACAGGCCTCATCCATCAGTCCATCCATGCATTATGCATATCAGAGGTCATATTGGCGGCTACCTCCCCTGCAGAGGCGCTAATCCTTATCTTAGCTGTAATAACAAGATTAGGCAGGCTGAGGGGCTTATTGGGGCAGCTGGGGGTCCTGCTCTGACCGCAGTGGGGTTGACAAGGCTGAACCGATGGGGTAATCCTGCATATTGGGCCAACGGAGCTCATTGATTACTTTAACTTACTAAATTGGCCCCGGGTTGTGTTTGACGCAGTGTATGGAGTCCATCTGTTAAACGGTAGTTAGCTTCACAGGGAATGGGCTAATGTCATGCCAGTGGTGCTGAGTGGAATTTACTTGGACAAGCTGGGATAGAAGTGATGCTTTAGGCAGCTCACATCAGCTTAGGATGGTCATAAAGGTTTATGATGCCTAAGATAATTCTCCTCCGTGGATGTTCAATGTCACCAGCTATGTTTTTCAGTATCCTATTAATTTGAACTACATTATATGGCCAAAAGTGTATGTGGACATCTGAACACTACACCGTACGTGCTTGTTGAACATTTCATTTCAAAATCTCTCGCGATAAAAGCTTTCAATCTTCTGGGAAGGATTTGCACAAAATTTTGGAACATGGCTGAGAGGACTTTCTCTCATTAAAGCCACAAAGCATCAGTTAATATAAACCAAGCAACATTTATTTTAAATAATCAGACTATACCACAAACACATTTCAATCAAAACAGTCCATAGAAAGTAGTTTGCCTGGTTTCAAATTATAAAACGTTTTGGACACTGGTTATCAGAAGCTGTCAGTGGATCATTTGCATAGGTAATGTGATAAACTACATTTACAATACACCTGTGGTTACTCTGCTAGGAAACAAGTCATTTGAAATGCATATGTCATGTAACTATAAGTGTTAGTTTTATGTTTCCTTTTCAGTTCTTATAAACTATATATATATATATATAAACTAAATAAACTATAAAATATAACCAATTCCCGAACTAATGACTCTTACAATCCGGTTGTTCCAGTGAATTACAAACGTTCAGTGCAACCAATGAAGTCCAATTCCTGAACAAAAGACTCTTACTAGATGGTTCTTTTAAGTAAATCACAAACATTTAGCAAAACCAGTGAAGTCTAATTCTTGAACGAAATACTCTTATGAGTCTGTTCTTTAAAGTGAATCACAAACGTTCAGCACAATCAGTTAAGTCTGATTCTCAAACGAATGACTCTTATGAGTTCATTCTTTTAAGTGAATCACTAATAATTAGTGCAACTAGTGGAATCACGGGCCAAATCTTTAAGTGAATCACAAACAGCTCGACCAGTGAAGTCCGATTCCTGAGTGAAGGACTATTGTGTGCTGGTACTTTAGTGAATTTAAAACATACACCATGACTAGTTTGATCCCCGAGGTAAATGCACTTATAACCCTTATATTTTTAGTGAATCACAAACAGTGTGACAAAGTCAGATTTCCAAGCAAGAGTCAGTTCTTTCTAGTGAATTGCAAACACCTTGATAGCAAATGCCACTTGGGTATTTGTATATAATGCAAAATGTGACGCATTTTTTGGTATGTTTATGAAACTTTTTCATTTCTGGCTAAGTAATCGGCCTCTTTCCTGTCCGTGGAGTCATCCATGGCAGTGCTTTGAGAATCCTTCCCGGCGTTCCCCATGACTTGAACGGAGCATCGCTCAGTGCCGTGATGGCCCTATTCACACTCAGGTACGCCCTGCATGTACTTGAGATTCATAAACATTTTCACTGTTAGCAATTTTTATTCCTCAAAAGCACACGTCCCATAACTGTCACAGACAGATGCTTGCTTGGAATGATGTATGAATGCTCGGGATGACATGGCTGGCTGCTTTGAGCGGCAATGTTTAGAGTCTATTAATTTTACAGTGCTGTTTGGAATTATCCATCTGTTTAAAGGTTAACTGCATTCTTGCTTGTGAAGAGTACATTTCTCACACACACTCAAGCTTAACACACGTAAGAACATTACCATCATCGCCGCACGCAAGTTTTACCGCAGTAGCTACACCGTGCACATCAAGCGGCAAAGCCCATTAAAGTGGTATCGGGCGGCGCGACTCTCTCCGCTACTTTAACGGGCCTGCTCGGATGTACACCTCCATATTATCAGGCAAACAATCCACTTAATGCCCAAAGTGAAGTGAAGAGGCGTTTTTACAAGTCTGTAGATGAGCCTCGCTTTCATGGTCGCTGTCCGTACTCTGATTTAGCACGCTAGCCTGCCACTTGACTGTCAGTCGGCCAGAGTAATCTCTCCCCGTCAGCTGCCAGCGAGGGTGAAGTTCATCTTTGCAATAACGTTAAATGCACTGGCGCTTCATCCTTCATGAATATGAATGGCTATATAAATAGGAAAGTTGAACAGCAGATAGATCGGATGGCTGTCACTTCAAACTTCCTAATCATCTCCGCTAAAAGCATACCTTGCCAAGCAACGCGAGTCAGTGGGACTTGTCACGAACCTTGGGTAGGTACTAGCGCTGTTTTGGTTTGTTTTTTACCACGCAACCTATCAAATGTATCTCCCTCGCGAGATTCTCATGGGACGGGTGTATCAGCTGCAACACGCTATGGCGGCCGATTACAAGACGTGTCTTCTCTTTGATAATGCAGCGTGGTCTCCTGAGGGTTTGCACCTACTGTGAAGCACATAACGATTCCTAATTCATTGTAACTCAAAATAATAACCATTGAAGCTTACTGCTTGTTGGAAAATGAGGTGAAATTGATATAAATAATTATTTAGGCACATCAGCAGAGATAGCTAGTATGTCGCCTTTAAAGGAACAATTCACCCAAATCTGAAAATTCTGTCATTTATTCACCTGCCGTCGTTCCAACCTGTATGACTCTCTTTTTTTTCTGGAACCCAAAAGATGCTATTTTTTTTAATCCAATCTCTTCTGAAGTCAAATCTATGGAAGCTTATTTCCACCACAGAATTAAAAATAAAAAAATAAAAACGTAACTGAGACTTTTTATCCCACAATTCTGGCCTTTTTTTTTTTTCAGAAGTGCAAGATATGAGCCCAAAATTGCTAGATATAAACTTTTTGAGAATAAAGTCAAAATTGTAACAAAAAGTTTCAATTACCAGTTATAATCAGTGAGTTAAACTCAAATCAAATTCATAAACAGATCATTGACAATTGACATGTTTACATGTGCAGAAATAATGTGGTTATTTCCACAGGATTCAAAGCGACATATGCCACATATATTGCTACAATTATTGAGCCTAATCATATCAATTTGATCAAAGTATTGTGTTTACATGAGGTAAAGTTTATTTGCAATATTACCTACTGTAAATCTCATTATCGCATTCTAAGGGTGCATGTAAACAAAGTCATTCAGGCAGTTTTTTGTTGTGTACTTGATAAAATTATTCATTAAAAAGACTTGTTTGAGAGCCAATGTGAACATCAAGATTTTCAGTATATGATCAATTTCATCACACAAATCTGTTGAATGGCTTTAGAAGACTTCAAATATAGTGCATGAGTCATATTGATAGCTCTTTTTTCACTATTATCTGGTTAAGTCTGATGCATGCGTCACAGTATCCAGGTCCAAAAGCAAACAAAGTCTCAAAAGCAAACAATAAATAGTGATTCATTTTTTTATGAATTGTTAAAATATGTAATGCTGTGAGTCCAGACATTTAAGTGTATACAGTGTGGTTTCAAAAGCTTAGATATTAATGAATAGTCCTTATAAATGGCTGTTGAGATCATATTCTCACTTGAAATGGAGCAGACTCAGAATTTGGACTCAGAAACGATATTCGATATGTAAGAACTTAACAGGTGGATGGTGCTTTTGTGTCCATTTTGAAGCTTTTTGAAACCTTCGGTCCCCTTTCAGTGAAAACAGAGACCAGTACAATTCTTCAAAATCCTTCTTTTTGTGTTTCCCAGAAAGTCATAGAGGTTTGGAACCGCATGAGGGTGAGTAAACGATGACAGTACATTCATTTTTGGGCGATCTACTCCTTAAGGCTTCTTTCATTCCACCTCTTTGTGGTCTGCTACTGTTTCTATTGACACCCTTTGAAAAACAACAACCACAAGGCAAGTTGTCAATCATGCTCTCTCGTCGCTCTCTGGAGTTGGAGAGGGAGATCTAGCTCTATCTGAAAGCTGTCTCAGACACTATGGTCTCTACTCCGGGGCTGACACGTCCCCATGCTGTTCCCTGTCACCTCACACACGTACACACACACCAACCAGAACATGTGACACCGAGTGCGACTTCTTCCACACACACACTGAGTTAATTCCCACCTGCGTATGTTTCTTCTTCCACATTCGGCTGGTGTTAACCAAACCCATGGATGGCGGAGAAAGCAGAGAGGGAGATGACAAAATAAAAAAAGAAAAGGAAAATTGAGCTTCAGCACATGCCAAAGCCGGGGCTGCCAGTCAGTGACACGTATTTTGACAATCATAGGCTGTCATCACTCTGTGATCAGAACTGCCAGTGGTGAGACAGTTGGGAGACGAGCCGAGGACTGGCAATCCTCACCTTCCTCCCCATACAGCACTGCCGGGAGAGTCACTTTTGTTATTTATACACACACACACACCACTGTGTTGGAAGGCAGCAAATCAAACATGTCAGAAGAGCCATGTGCCACCCGGAGTGAGTGTTACAGACATACTGAGGCGCAGGGAGTTTAGAAGAGTGTTTTGTCCTTACAAATGTCTCGTGCAGAAATTTGTCCGTCAATGTATTTTTGAACTGTACGCTATGTGTGTGCTTCTGTCTAAGCAGGGTTTTTTGGTTGTTTGTTTTGTTTTTAAAAATGTGTAGAGTGATCAGATGGGGGCATTTTCTGACATTTTGCCCCTCTAAGAACTGTAGGATTTCTGTAGCTCAGACAGTAGAGTGTGGCACCAGCAATCCCAAGGTCATCCGTTTGATTTCCTGGAAATACATCAACTAAAAAAAAAATTTGTGCGGTGCAAGTTACTTTGGATAAATGCGTCTGCCAGATGCATAAAAATGTAAACTGCAAAACAAATAAATTCCTAAAAACTCTGAATACATTTTTGGTACATGAAATTTACATGGTATTAAAGGATTACCATGTTTATTTTACATGGTATTTAAGGATCTTATCTTTCTGTTAGTGTATGAAGAAAATAAATTCCATAAATGTTCTAAATAATGCCTTTTTTCACATATGCCTAGTTCTTTCCTGAAAAGATGGCACAGGCTGATGGGTCTTAACGTAACTGATGATATTTACAACGTTAAACGAATTGGCACAAGCTGATTGGTTCATGTTGCATACGCAGCCAATGAGCTTTTGTTGCTTTACATTTCAATGGCTGGTTAGCATCCACTTGAGCATTTTGCAGCGTGCTTTCAGAGTTCCTCTGAAACCCTTCATCTTCCCCAGCTCCACCTGTATAGATCTGCTACGGGTTATTTTATATGCTATTTGTGCAGCAGTAGTATGTCTTAAATACTCACAGAACCATATCGCTGTATGCATTGGCAGTAGTAAGTTCCTGTACTTGCTTGCAGCAGCAATAATTTACAACTACAGCAATAACCAACAGCAGCAGCAATTCAGCAGCAGCGGCTTAGCTAAAATCAAATGTGTGGTTCAGCCAATTAGATTTTGTGGTGGGATTATAGAAAATAACTCTTTTATTCATATTTTTTATATACAATAAAATTTAAAGGTTTGGGGTCGGTAAGATTTTTTTTTTTTTTACGTTTAATGTTTGCTTAGGTTAACCAAGCTGGCATTTATTCAAAAGAGCAACATTTATATAATAAACTATTCTATTGTTTTTCAGACAAAGAAACATTGTAGCCATTAAAGATTTGCTTGGTTTTGTCTATATTTGGTGTGGATCAATAGACATGAAGTTATGTTCCTCAGAAAAATGTCTGAAGCCTGTTTCTGTAAGACGGTATCTTTTTTTTATTGCTGGGCAAGGTTGCAACATTTGGTTACAAATACATCAGTTGTCCGAACTCTCTCTAATCATAATAGTCTTAAGCATAGCAAAGATAAGAGACTGCAGACCAGGTGATGATCACATGACCTCCTCCTCATTGGTGTTCTGCTCTTTCCAGAAATCACTCAGTGCATTCAAAGCTTCATTCAAACCATCCAGATTTACAATCCAAATTTACCACAGCTGGGTGTAGATTAGTCAAATCAGAAAGTGATGTCTTATGACGGAGCCGTGGACCACATATCATGAGTTACAAAAGCTGTTCTGTTAAACTGTTGTTTATATAGTTGGTAATTAGCATTAGCCAAAGTGCTGGAAACATTTTGACTATGAGTTTGTGTCATGAATTTTAACCGAGGTGGGAGAAGATTCCTGTGTTGTTAACCCCAGCAGTGACAGGGTTAATTTGAACAGTCTGCCCATGAAGCTGCGGGGCAGGGGAGCCGCTTTTTGATTTGTGTGATGGACAGACATTCAACAGCACCAGGGCACAGCATGTAACGAGAGAGAGAGAAAGATAGAGGGGAAAGACGTTCAGCATGGCATCTTGTCCATCTTCTGATGTTCCAGCACTCTGTCTGCCGAGTGTTGTGTGAGATTGTCGGTGTGTGATTTTTCTCTCTGGAGAGCAGGTGGAAAGGAAGGGGGGGGATGCCGCACCAGCCCGTTCTGTGCAGCCATGTGAACAGAGCCCTATCCCAAAATGAGCCTAAAGTGGTCATTACATTACAGAGAGAGCGGCAGTAAAGCAGTGGGAATAAAACAAGGCAAATCTAATGTAGTGCTGCACACACTAGAGGTTTGCTAAGAGGCCTCTTCATTTTTTTAAATAGTTTTCAGGACTAAATTTGAATCGTTTGCTTGTAGACGCACACTTCTCAGTTCTCTCAGAAAATAATTTCAGGGGTTATTAGAGTATGCGATGAGAATATTGCCCTTAAAATTTGCTTTTGTTAATCAAAAGGTGTGTCCCAATGCCTATAAAATGGCATAGATGCAAAAAGAGTGCGAGTAGTGTCTTCATACTAAAGAGAACATGAAGAAGTGCACTTCGAATACACAGATGATGCACTTATTTAACCTAGGGCAGAGGCTATTAGACATGCTGGATGTCAAAATAACCTTCTACAATTCATACACTGGAGGGTTGAGTACATATACAAGCATAGCAAGAGTGCATAGTGTATAGTTTGTCACGTGAGACACAACTGTAGTATGCAGCTGAATACTATAACTGCTAGTTAATCGAACTTAACCGTACAAAATTCTAGAACAGTTCTGAAAGCAATGTACACACTATCTTAGTCTGAAATTTTGTAATTGCCCCATTTTCAATTAATAATTTGAAATGTGTTCTTTATAGTCTTTCAGAATATTTTTGTTATTTTGTTGCTTTGGATCAAAGCATCTCCTAAATGAATGAATATAAATTCTTTAGGTATGGAATTGTGTATGATGAACTTGAGAGGTTAAACTTAAAAATAACTGTTTGTCTTACAGTTTCCTGCCTTTTTTTTTATAAAAAAGTTTAGAGAAACTGGATAGCAGGCGAGAGAGATGTGGGAAGGAGACTGGTACATGACCTGCAGTAGGCCAGATTCGAACCCTGGCCCCCATGAGCCAGCAGTGTATATACATGTCGTGGGCAAGTGCGCTACTTATACGTAACACTCTCCAACAGCAAGTTTTAAGAGGTCAGTCTGTGATATTTACATCCCATACTGCTCACATATCTTTTATATGTATTTTATGAATTAACAGAGTTCACCAAACCTGAACTGAGCTGATTTCTTAAAGCAATAGTTTTGTTTTAATTAATATTCTGTTTATCATATACTTGACATCATGTCATTCAACCATTTATGACTTCTTTCTTCTGTGGAACTCAAAAGATGATGTTATTTGGGCTGCACTGGCTTTTATTATATGGAAAAACATATCTTTTGTGTTCTTCTGAAGAAAAGGACATTGTCATTTTTGTGTGAACCATCACTTTAATAAATGTAAACAGAACGCAAAGTGTGACAGGTGCTTTTAAAGATGATCCTATATTGATTTATCAAGATTTTATGGAGAAAGGTACATGTTTGTACCTTTTTTAACCCTTAATAGTTCATGGTAGTAACTTAACGATACCTATTTTATTACTACTCTAAGGTCAATGTGCAACTTTTAGTGGTTTTGAGGTACAACAGTGACAAGCTATTGTACCAAGCTGTTACAGTAACTGTAGTATTTTGGCAAAAGCTACAGTAACAACTCGTTGCTCTTGGAATATATGCCTCCGATAACGGCTGATCATCACTGCAGTAATTTAAATTAACTGCAAATGTCATTTAAGTGAGTCTATGGTTTTTGTATGGAGTAATATTGTTTAAAGCTGTCTTTTCACATCTGGCTTACTGGGCAGTTTGAAACAGATGTTTGAGTATCTTCCGTTTGAATCCCTTTTGTTTTGGTTAATAATCAGAATCATCTGTTTTGTAAACAGTGTGACCTGTATGGCCTTGATTAGCGTTGGAGAAGCAGGGATCTGATCCCAGGTCAGCTGTATTAAGCTGTGAATGAGTGAAGTGCTTCTAATTACCGCAGGTGTGATTTAATGCATTTAGTCTGCGTGATATTGTGTGTCAACAGCATTACTCAGTGAAGGTATAGACAATGTTTAGTCACTCCGTCTGACAATAACGAGGGATTTTAATTAACAGCCTGTCTTATTATCCTCTCACATTGAACAACATATCATCAGAAATGGAAAGAAACACAGCTGACTTCAAGGGCTGTCTCAATTTGTACACGGTAATTAAAATCAAATGACAATTTCATTTGACTGTTTAATTGCTCGTTTAGAACAAACCTCGCAGAAATGCATGCAGGTACTTACAATGGCATGTAAACACAAATATAGGCACGGTACCTGTTTTGCATGAGCATATGCGTGCAGACACACACATACAAACACACACACACACACACACACACACACACACACACGAGACTGACTCACATTCCGCTACATGCCGTCTGCTTTTCAACTTTGATGCAACTTAAGAAGAAATCACCTCCCACTTCTTTCTCTCGCCACCTCATATAGGTGGTGTGAATGCTTTTTAATGCAATAAGAGAATATGAAAAAAAGTCTGTCGGTAGTCGACGCTGGGATGTGTGCTTGTCACTGCGTGTTTATCGAAAACAATCTCATCTCAATGTCTAATTAAAGGGATAGATTCTCACAACAATAAATGAATATGCAGATGAGTCTTGCGTCTGGTGCTAATTTCATGAAGCGACGATAACGAGGCCAAGTTAATCTCCTCTCTTTTAACCCTGATTTAGTTGATCCACCATAACAAACAAACAGGAATAATAATCCTATTATTGTCTTAATAGCACATTTTGTTCTGAGAAGTCTTTCTGAAGACGGAGCTTTGAGGTAATGCTGCCTTTATTGAAACAAACAAAACTCAAAAATCAATTTTTATTTATGCTTTGTCTCTCACATTTTTGCTCCCTACGATATCTTTACGTCTCCTGTTGGTTTATATATTTATTTATTCCTATCCTCTTCTTGTCTCAGCCCTCTGTTTTTACTGTCTGACGTTTTTTTTTTCCTCTGCTGGTCGAATAATGATAATGAACAATACGAGCCCAGGTTGGAATTAACAATAAGGAGCTTATAGTCTTCCAATGTCACATGCATTTACCACTTGCCATTCAACATTACAGTTGTATAGGTTTTACCTGGATGTTTGTTTCAGTGAATCATTCACAGACGGCTTTAAGCTCTCTGGATATGGAGTTGTGGTGTTTGTCCTTTGTCTGGGTTGTTTTTGTCTGTTTTATGCCCATGACAATTTTCAAAGTCAGCATTAAATTAAATTGATGTTTACTTATTGCATTCTTGGTTGGCTGTGAATGATGAAAAATATATGTTTGTCATCTTTGATCAAACTAATAATTTTCCTCTGAAAGTTTTGTCTGATAAAATCAGGCACATATCTATATATATTTGTAGAAAGTGTAATATCTAATATTTTCTATTTAAAAATTGAATTAATTACTTTGTTTTTTACCCATTTTCTGAAGTAAATAAAAAATGTATAATTGAATTATAAAATGTAATAATAAAATATACTATTAAAAATGATTTATTATATTAAATAATAATATTGAAAAAATATAATAATAATAAAAAAACATTTTTACCCATGTTACTGTTGTACATATAAAATATTATACTTAAAATATTATAATAAATATATAAAATAAATGTAAAACTACATTTGGCTCCAGAATCGCAGGGGGCACATACCCCCTCAGTTTGAATGGGCACAGCGCTTCTGGGCGACTGCAAGGACTGACGAGTGCCAGTGTGACAGCATTGCAGGTGTGAGAGAGGGTTGGCATTTTGAAGGGCACAGTGGGTGAGGCGGGAGAGCAGCCAGGACTCACAGAGAAAGGCAAAGTGGCATACAGTGCAAGGCTGGGTGGACAGAACAGCACTTCCTATGCGAGCGACAAGGGGAGGGACGCTGGCACACAGAGAGTACAGAGTATTTATAGAATGCAGGCAAGATGGTGCCATAGCAGACGCTGCTGACTAACATATGGACTGATCTGTTATAGATCAGGGAAAAAAAACTTTGAGTGTTTTAGCTTCCTAATAAGCAGCATATTTAAAGAAGATGGGCTGATTGGGCTTGTATGATCTAAACAAAGCTCTGCAATATAACTTTGCATTGTTTTCTTGCTGTACCTTTGAGGTAATGCATTCTGCTCCTGTTGTGTGCAAAATGAGCAATAAAAAATTAGCATTCAGTCCTAATTTGTGTTGATCAATTCATCAGATGAAACAACATCATCCTAGTCTTTTATTTACAAAACTAAAAACACTGAAATCTTTGCATTTGAATATCAAACTAAATTTTAAAATATTCTCCCCATCCATTGTTCAACCAACAGGTAGTCCCTTCCCTGTGGAAGTTTGTTACTCAGTTTGTAACGAAGTCAAAAATAAATGATTAAATAAATAAATGTAATAAAAAAAATCAAGTTTAAAATAAGAAATAATAGGATGTGATTGTGAAATATTGTCGCATTGACAATCAGTGTTATTTTAGTATTATTTATATACTATTATAGTTTTTATTAATATTTTGAATTAGCTTTTATTTTTGTATTTTCAGTTTTCATTTGGGCATGTCTTTTTTTCTTTTATGCCAAAAATCATTAGGATATTAATTAAAGATCATGTTCCATGAAGATATTTTGTAAATGTCCTACTGTAAATATATTAAAAATAAATTTGTTATTAGTAATATGCATGGCTAAGAACTTTATTTGGACAACTTTAAAGGCGATTTTCTCAGTATTTAGATTTTTTTGCTCCCTCAGATTTCAGATTTTCTTGTATCTATTCAGAATAGTTGTATCTTGGCCAAATATTGTCCTATCCTAACAAACCATATATCAATGGAAAGCATATTTATTCAGCTTTCAGGTGATGTATAAATCTCAATTTTGGATCACCAGGGTCACATATGTGTGTGTGTGTGTGTGTGTGTGTGTGTGTGTGTGTGTGTGTGTGTGTGT
>NW_015536540.1:424329-442794 GCF_001515605.1 Sinocyclocheilus anshuiensis
TGTGTGTGTATATAAATAGCTTTATTTTTATTTTAGTTTGAGTAATTTTACTACTTCAACTTAAAATTCTTTAGTTCAGTTATTTGCCAAGTCTAATTTCCATTCCAGTTTTTCCTTTATATTTTATTTTATTTTATCTGTATTTAATTAGTTTTAGTTAATCATAACAACGCTGATGACAGGATATAAAGTTAAAATGGGAAACAAAATAAACATTTTTGAGATTAAAAAGTCACATTTGGGAGTTGCAGTTATGAGAAATGAAGTCACAGTGCTATAACCTGCTAATTTATCTTAATCTGAAGCAAAAAAAAAAAGTGCGTCCTTTCATCCCAAACTCAGTCCATTGGACATTAAACTCAGATATGAGAAAGTATTTTAACAATGAAAAGTTTTAACACTGAAACAAACTACACAGTCAATCAATAGTGAATGTGAATGATCAGAATGTGCTGTCAGTTTGAGCGTCTGTAAGTGGGGCAGGGGGTGGGTCTGTGTATCACATTCGGGGGGCATGGGTGGGGTTTGGGGGGATGAGGGGGGTAACTCAGGCCTAAAGGCAAATCTCATATCAACATCCACAGTAATAACATCTCCTAATTACCATAATAGCCCAGCTTATCTGATGCGTTTAATTATGTGGGCATGTCTGCTATCCATTTCAAGCGGATGTGTGGCATCAGTGGGCACGCATGCTATCCGGCTCCATCTGACTTTAGTGCTAAAACATACTGCTATCGAAACCCACGACACATCCCCCACTTTACCGTAGTCCAAAGGCATTTATATAAAATGTACATCAATTATGACAGCCTGGACCAACACATGGCGCTGAGAATGAAGTGGATGTTGAATTGCATTGAGCCTTTTCCATACGCAGCATGGGTGTGCAATAATAGCCCGGCCTTCAGGCGAGGAAATATAGCACATGACTTGTCTCTTGATTCCTGAGGGCTACATTAGCTGTTATCAATCTCTTTTGAAAGCCTTTATTTGCAGATATCCTTAAGCCCTGTGCAATGATTTACATGGCGTAGCAGTGCGGGAGATTGTTCCTGAATGATAGCCTGTGGTAAGTCTTCCAGTCGTCCTCAGGACACGACCATCGACACATTAAAATGGAAATCTTTCTTTTTTTTTCTCTCAAAGCATTGATGTCGAACATGTCCTAGTCTCTTCTCGTTTTCAGCCCTCCGTCTCTCGTAGGTCATTCTCATTTTGTGTCTTTATAAACTGTGTATATCTAACACGTCTCGCAAAGACAGTGCACTTCTCGTTCTTCAGTCAGCTCTCGGAAACGCCTAAATGCTCGTTCTCTTTCTTCTTTCTAAATCTTTAATATCACCCTTTAATCTTCTTCATTAACAAATGTCTCTTAATTGTCAGGGTTGCTTCTCAGACATCAGATTTAGCGTAAGCCGATTGCAATAGCGGATGTTGTTGGACTAATTTGCTAGCATATTGAGAGTTGATGATCAGAGTAGGACAGGGCCCCTGGCTGGAAATGGGATTGAAACTCTTTGATATGAGCAGCACCCTGCTGACAGGAATGTGGAAAAGCCATATGGACAGAGACCAGCCGAGTCCTTGGACAAACTGCAAAAACCCCACACTGACCGGGGCCGGCTAGGAAGGGGAAGAACTACTTATTCCCTCAGAGCTCGTATGTTTTTGCACAACCTGCCCTGCGGGGTTTTGAATGCACAGATTTAATGAACGTTGCAATGATGTGTGTTTGCAAAATTACTCGAGAGTAAGTCTGGAACAAGAGGGGGAGATGAGAGCAAACATGTGTTCACTTAAAGACTAGAAATTTCCATTCATCTGTGCAACAGTTTATGTTGCCAAGCCAATTAGCTAATGTTCAACCAGACAAATTTTGCTCTACAAAAATTACCATCATGGATTATTTATGGCCAAATGGTGAAATTATCTTACAAATTTTCTCTAAGGAGGATGGAGAAAACCATTCTATAAAACAGCTAAAATGTGACTATTTTATATGAATTTTGTTGAGAGGACATTGGTCCTTTTTGACCGTTTTAGAGGCTATAAAAATGACTGTAAGGAAAAGAAAAGGTTGGTGTGGATTTATGTTATTTGTAATATATAATTATTGTTGTTGTTGTTATTATTAGTATTATATTTAATATCTGGCATATCTGTGTAATCACTTTCTGCAGGTTACTCCAGTAGGTTTGGACAAGTAATTGTCTTTTTCATAGAATCATTAATTTCTGATTCATTAAGGAACAAAATCATCAAATCATTCACACAAGCGATTTGTTAAAAAATGCAGATTTATTCAGTTATGTAGCAACTGACTTTGTCTTTCTAAGTAAGTCTTTGAATCATTCAGTCAACTGATTCATTCAAAAACGCTAAATTATGCAGTAACAAAAAAAAGGACTGTTTTTATGAATTCATTCAAATCAAATTCAGCTACTGTTTGTTGCACAGAAATGCACAGCGGTTCTACTGCTGCTTTTTGCTCTGGCAACATAAATACTTAATCAATTAGCATCATTGTGTGTAAAATGTAAGATTTATTTCACTTTCTCTATATCTTATTAAATCATTTTCATTTGTATTTCATTCACATGTATATATGTTTTTTAATAATTATATTTTATTATATTTTCAAAGACATGATCACCATGCTAATAGGTTCTTACGTACTGATAAAATGCATACCTTAAATGCACTGTAAGTTTCTTTGCATAAAAGCGTCTTCCCAATAAATAAATGTAAATGTACTTTTGACAAAACTGCAACAAGAGCTAAAGCATTAAAATGCTTCATTAAAGGAACTCACAAGTAAAAATTGCTCGCTGGACAAAGTGAGCTGTCATAAAGGACAACAACTCGAATCAATGACACTTTGAGAGGTCTGAAGAACGGACATGGCTGTGAGCAGCAAAAAAAGCTAACATGCTAAAAATCCTGATACCTTTGACACCGACAGCCTCGGCCCTGAGGTGTTTTACACAGCACTTTTATTGCTTTCTGTCAGAGATGAAAGAGATGAAAAAACGGACAAGCAAAACATTTTGTAGGCCCGATGCTCGGATCTGATAACATTTCAGTCTTCACTAACACCCCAATTTCTCTCTCGCTCACTCGCTCTCTCTCTCCCATCTTGTTCAGGATTAGATGATTCTACTTATCCTCCAGACATAGAGACAGAATAACATGTGAAAATTACAATACATCAAGTAGGAGTCATTACGGGAACTGCTCCCTTACTGATGTTCTTTGGGCGGTATTGGATGGACTATCTCGGGCTTTTAATCAATGCATATTTTTTCCACTCTTCTTTCTTCACTCCTTCCTCATTCTCTGCTCTTTAATATAAATGTTTAGAGTCCCAGGCGCCTGTAATGTATTTGCACAGAAAACGCTTTGACAGAAGCAGTAGTTATATTATCAAACATTACACCTTGGGGCTAAAAGAGTATCAGAGGCTTTCACGCACAGGCAATGCTGGGAATTACAAACATGAAGAGATGACTGCTGTACCCTCACTGTAAGGGATTGCCCCGGCTGTATATAAATCAGACGTGTTGAAAGCTAATCTTTCTCACTCACACATGTAGTGTATACTCTATTTATAGATTTGTCTTGCCTGAGAGAAGATTCCAGGCCATGTGAGGCCTTTATCAGTGGTAACAAGGTTGTTAATGTATCTGAATATGCTGTACATCCTCCATCTTGGCTCGGCATGCGCTGTTTGGGCATGGCTAAATACAAGCCAACCGCATCCACATCTGTCTCCGCCGTGACATTATCTGACTAAATAGGGATGGTTGAAAAATCCACTACTAAATGTTGTGGATGCTGCTTGGACACAAGCTAATCAAGTTAAGATACTCCTTTAAAAGAACAGCTAACTACATTGAAGCTACTGTATATAAGGATACAGTATCTCAATGTAGATGTGTAACTGTCAGAATTCTGCAACTACAGCAAAACAACTTTTAACTTTATTAAAACCACTAATTTATTTATTGCTCATATATCCATCAGAGATGTAGATTGAACAAAACAGATTGGGTGAAATTTAGCATTACATCACTTGCTCGCCAATGGATCCTCTGCTGTGAATGGGTGCCATCAGAATGAGAATCCAAACAGCTGATAAAAACATCACAATAATACACAGTCCATCCTTAACATCTTGTGATGTGAAAAAGTACCTGTTTGTAATAAACAAATCTATCATTAAGGGGTTTTAACTTCAAAACTTCACTTCTGGCCAAAATACGAGCCCATAAATCCATAATGTTGCTCCCTCCAGTAAAAAAAAAACATATTGTGATAATTTTGTTAGCTGTGTAGACTTTCATTCTGATGGCATCCATTCACTGCAGAAGATCCTTTGCTGAGCAAGTGATGTAATGCTGAATTTCTCCAAATCTGTTCTGATAAAAAACTCATCTTGGATGGCCTGGGGGTCAGCAAATTTTCATTTTTGGGTGAACTACTAAAAAAGAAGACACATGGGTTACATTTTTTTATTTTTTTTTTGGATGAAAAATTTATGTGAACAGTGATTTATTTATCTACACGAACCCTACGAATGAACTGATTCAGTAAAATGAGTTGGAACAGCCCCTATCTATTAATTTCAAGTCAGGAATAAAATCCGACAACTATTATAACTATCATAAATTGTTCTTCTTTAGTATTATAAAATTGTCTTATTTTTCGTAAATTGTGTCTTCAAATTTCTCAGGCTAGTCCAGCTAATGCACATGTGCATTCAAGAGTAAAACGACAGATGATGCCTTTGAGAAAAAGATGATTGGCTCTTGTAGATGTACGGTTGGACTACATCTGTGTTACAATTTCTCCCATTTATTTTTTTATGAGTGGACCATTTTCTGCCTTTATGATGTCTCTGCTTTTAGTTACTCCCCAACAAGTTAATTCCAGGTAGTTTAAAATACATCAAAAAATGCATTTTTATAGATTTAGGACCTCACAAATTGGGTGCAGGGGCACTGAATCCAGGTGCCTTTTAGGTAATGAATCCACTAATGAGAGATCATCCCAGTATCCTGCTGTCTTTTTGTCTCTCTTCTGTCACACTCACAAGCACACAAATTTTCCTCTAACGGGCCATAGAGTAAATTAGCAGGTAGGGCTGCAGTGGCTGATTGAAACAAACTGGTGTTGATTGCTGATCAGTCAGCTGTGGAGCAGGATAAGAACATGAGCTAATGGAAAAGAGCAGAAATACCCCCAGTCTATCTGTCTTTCTCTATTTCTCTCTCCCCCAGGGCTGTGGTTATGCTATATGGTGTTAGAAATGAAAAAATAAAAGAAGCTGAAGATATCTGCATGATTGGTATGACAGTGATGGCAGCACAGAATGCATGAATTACCATTCTGGTCCTAGCTGGTTTAGGCTGGTTTAGTTGGTGAACCATCAGAACTGTACCAGCACAACTAAGGTCTTGTAAAATATGTATTTATCCAAAAACTTAATTATTAATTAAATAATAATTCAGGGTGAATTAATTCATATTAAAAAAATGCAATAATTTGAAATAGTGAAATAGTATTACAATTACTATTGTATTTTTTTTTATACAATTACTATTACTATTGTAAATACAATTAAATACAATTACTATTGTAAATACAATTACTATTGTATTTTTGTATTTATTATTTTTATTTTTTACTATTGTATTGTATTTTAATATATTCTAAAATGTAATTTATTCCTGTGTTCAGTGTCACGTGATCTTTCAGAAATCATTCTAATATGTTGATTTGGCGATCAAGAATATATCTATTTACTATCAGTGTTGAAACAGTTGTGCTGCTTAATATTTTTGTAGAAACAGTGATATGTATGTTTTTTTCAGGATTCTTTGATGAATTGAATGTTCAAAAGAAGAGAGTATTTAATATATTTTTATTTTTTTATACTATTTTATATGTTTTTTTAACTAAATATCCATAAACAGTAACTGTATGTTTCACGTTATTTTGAGTTTGTGACATGAGTTTTGTTATATGTGATTCTTTGAACCCAAATCAGTGCAAAGTCTTTCAGCTAAACAGACTATAAAGACCCCAAAATGACGGGCTAGCATTTCTGAACTTCTCTTTCACCAGAGAAGGTGCTTTACCTCTGGAAAAACGGCAGGGTTAAAGTTTACGCATTTCGTAGCAGCCTCCGCGAGTCATTAAGACAAACCATATCTAGAGAGAAGAAGAAACCTTCAAAATTGAAGTCATAAATTACAGACTCATGACCTGTACACAGAAAAGCAGCCATTTAGTCAACAGTGGGCTGTTAGCATGCTACGTAAGTCTGCCCTTAGCCCATTACCCAGACACCACCATTCCACTCCCTCTGTTCTCTCCGGTTGACAGCGCCTGTAAATTAGCAAAACAGTCATTTTTTTAATACCTTTGAACCTTCTGGCAACACTTTTCGATCAATTAGGAGGCAAAGCATTAATTCGCCACTCTGTGACTGGTGTCTGCTGGCGTCTTCTGCTCGTCATTGATCCTGGGAGTGATCTCTTTAACCTCAGAGTGATGGTAATGGCATTAGGAGATGAGACCATTACGACGCCTTCTTCCAGCTCTTCACCTCCGAGACAGGCAGAGGGCAGGGGCAAATGGGTGGGGCGTGGCTGGGGGCTCGGGCGGACGAGTTGACGGGGGGCGCAGTCAGACACCCCTAGTCTCTCGGCTTGTTGCGCCGTATCTCCTCGGAGGCAATTTAAGTATAAATTAGAGTCGGCGAAGGCCTGGAGAAACACGCTGACAGCCACCCAACACTGAATAAATCACTTTTTATTGTGAGGAAAACTGCGCAACCTCAGCTGACATGATGGCGTTTACATTTTAAAGGGAAAAGGTTTATTTGCTGCTGCTTTCCTGCCAGGTGCTCTCAGGGTTTAAGCAGACACTGTCAGTATGTGTTCCCGCCTAAAGTGACCGTTTTAAATCAAGCTTTGGACACAGCTGTCGCCAGAAACTGACCTGTTTAAGTCTTACTGGGTCCTCTTGAAAAAGGCTTACGGACTGGTTAATGCGGCGTCTTCTTCGCCGAGCGCTGCTGTGATACCTGAGAGCTGACCAAGATATGCCAACCGAATCAATATAACTGACGACTTGCAAATTGATACGCTTATACTAGAAACGAAACCCTCTCAGATTCTGAAAACAAGGCTGATGCTGGGTTCCATCCAACTCGTAAAGACTTGGAGAGGTGAAATAGAACACCATTCGAACTCTTCGCAATTGAAGATTGGCTTCCTTTTAATGAATGGGTGGGAATTTGAATTGAATTGGTCACACTCCACAGGAAGCTGACTTGGAATTTCAATTGGAATGACAGGTGGAGGGATTTACTGAATGGCAATTCAAGGAAATTCAACACAGCTAATGCATTCCAGCCTGCCTTTGTCAAGCCAACATTCAAACTTTCAAAAATTACAGCTGATCAGAAAGTGGTCTATTTTAATTTGACTTTCATGTGTTCAAATTCAAATTGGAATTCTGCATCCTGTTTGCTATCTCAATTCAAATTAAGGAGCTGAATGGGAATTTAAAAATGCATTTCTGAATGTTGCAGGTATGGCATCCAAAGACTCTTAATTTTTAAGCTATTAAAATGCACCAATAAATCTTGGTTTCTACATTTTGTAACAAAAGAAACTGGATGTTAAATTAAGACTGATCTTTCCTCAGTTCAACAAAGGCCATTTTGTTTCTTTACACATAATTTTCCAAGCGCCATTCTATCTAGTCTGCGGTCGCCTAGGAGTAGGAGTGTCTCACATCCACCTTAGTATGTAATGCAGCATAAATCCTCTTTAAATGAGCAAATTTGACAAAAGTCCTAAACTTCACAGTCGTCTTGTGTCCTATTTAGTAAGTGCTGGGGATCGCGGCTTTTGCTGAATTGCCCTGTTTGTTAATCACTTAAGGGATCTCATTCAGTGCTGTCCCCTTTCTACTTTTTCCTTTCTATCCTAATGAAGCCTCTGTTAATTAGCCAGTATGTTTGTCTGGGGTGAGAGTTGTTCAGATTACAGTGTCCGAGAGACTCAATTAGTCCAAGATGGAGTAGTGACTTCTGTCGTTCCATCAGATATAAAGTAATAAGCACCTGGCCGTTACTCCTACAGTCCCCACTGACCTGATAACATGAAATGGGGTGGAATCAGGACTAGTGGAACTAAATAGATATGTAGCAACTGGTTCAAAGCATTTGAACTAAAATGATCGTATTGGGGCAGTGCTAAAGTTGGGAAGTTTTTGCTTCACTTGTTTATGGTGGGTGAATGGAAAAACTTACCAGCTGTTAATATTTTTAAGCCACAAATCTGCAGTTTGTATTATTTGATGCATATATTTACATTACCGTATAATGTTTTTGGGTTGGTAAGAATTTTTTTATATTTGTTTTTGAAAGAAGTCTCTTATACTCACCAAGGCTGCATTTATTTGATTAAAAATACAAAAAAATCAGAGTTACAATTATTATAACTATTTTCTGTTCTAACATATTTATGAAATGTATTCCTGTGATGGCAAAGCTGAATTTTCACCAGCCATTATTTCAGTCTTCAGTGTCACATGATCCTTCAGAAATCATTTTAATTTGCTGATTTGGTGCTTAAGAAACATCTTTTGTAACATTATAAATTGAATACATCTTTGATAAATAAAGGTACTATAATTATTTATTTTTTTAAATGAATGACTCCAAACTTTTGAATGGTAGGATATATTTTGTTCTAATGCCAATGCAGTTATTTAGCTATTTCTTTGCATATTTGTGACAAACAGCACAGTGTGCCACTCAAAGCATCACATTTGAAATATGGAGGTAATGTAAGGTCTGACACAAATTGTATTATTTCAGATGACTTTATTTATGTCGCACTACAAAGTCACACAGAGACGGCGAATAACAAGCAACATAATACAAGCTGGTATAGCAATAATGAATGGGTCCAGCAAGACAGCAATTCACTTCGGGGACTATACAGTTCAACTATAGTAACATACATGCACAGCATGCATATTACAGTGAAAAGCAAAGGTATAACCAACTATAAATACCTCTAAACCAGTTTTGCGCACATTTATTTTCCTAGTGAGTAATTAGATCAAATTCGCTCTGATTTGAGCCCAGCTGCAAAGCATGCAATCAGCAGCACCACAATTTTTTCAAAAAGTTTCTTGTTTTGGTTGCAAGGAATATTCAGCATATGTGTTGCCACATGGAGTTCTGAAGAAAAAAAAAAAAAACTTTAGGCACGCTTGATGAACTTATGATGGTGAATTTTCCAGTGAGGTAAAAGTTAGCAGACGTGTGACAAATGTTTTCTTTAGCAGACAGTATGTCTTTGATTTGAATAGCTCCTGTAACTTCCTGCAACTAGAGTCAGATAATTATTCTTACAGTTTGAGAACGTATTATGTAGCGGTTTGTAATAAAGTTGCCAGCCAACTAGAGAGTTTTATTTATTTACTCACTAAAGGCAATTTTACATGCGTTTGGCACTTGGCTGGTTTTAATTTTGGACTCTTCCTTTAGTACTCCCATGAATGCAGGTTTGGAGTCTGGACTGCATCATGTCCTGGTCCCATTGTTCTCCTTTTCCTCTCCTCAATAACTATCTTTCATTATTCACGTTCTGTCTGCGTAAAGCATGTAACAATCAAATAAAAAACCTTTTTGAGCAAAAGAGTTTCGTGAACATTGTGGAAACTTTATTACTATAGCTTTCAGTTGAACACATTCATGTAGCAAATTCTTTATTATTTTTATCAGTTTTTTATCAAAATATTTGTATGAGCAAAGACACATTAAATTGATCAAAAGTGACATTTGCTTAATTTTAAAAAGGATTTCTGTTTCAAATAAATGCTGCTCATTTGAGCTTTCTATTCATCAAAGAATCCTGAAAAAAAAAAAATGTATCAGGTTTTTTCAACATTGATAATATGAAATGTTTCTTGAGCACCAAATCAGCATATTAGAATGATTTCTGAAGGATCATGAGAAAATGAAGACTGGAGTAATGGCTGCTGAAAATCAGCTTTGCCATCACAGGAATAAATTACAATATAAAATATATTAAAATAGAGATCAGTTATTTTAAATTGTAAAAATATTTTTAAATATTACAATGTTTACTGTATTTGTGATCAAATAAATGCAGCCTTCGTGAGTAAAAGAGACTTCTTTAAGAAACATTAAAAAAACTTTCCCACCCCAATAAACAATTCATCATACATAAAAAAATGCATGCATATAAAACAATATACACTGATTTATAAAGGCTTTTTGTAGTCTCTGTTTAATGCTTTTCTTGTTATATCTTCATTTGGGTTCTAGCAAATATCTATTGACAGCCCTAGTTTGAAAAATTGGAGTGATGTTCCGATTCTTTTCAAACCAGCTCTAACAGGAAGTGCCTCGGATGCCTCTGTTTGGACAACAGCTGTGACCGTTGTAAAAAATGAGATCCAACGCAATCTATCGCTGTGTGTGCTTGTGTGTGTGTGTGTGTGTGTGTGTGCATGTGATTTAAAAGTACTTAATCAGATCAAACACAGAGTGTCCCTCCCCTCCGTGGAAAGACAGCCACACCCCTCGCAGGCCTCCCTCATACATCCTGGCCACCCGAGACAGTTTGAATTTATTCAATCAATGCGACTCATCTAATTGATATCTGAAAGAGCGGCCGGTGATTTATCGTCAGAGAAATGTAAATGATATATCCCGGGCAGATGTCTTATATTTTCCGACCATTTATTTTGGGGAGTGAGTGAAAGGAAGGCAGCGTGTTTAATTAAAATTCATGAGGGAGGAATGTGCTGAGTTGCACTGGCCTGCGCTGGTCTCTTTGGGTTCAGTCTGGGGGGGATGAATGATGGTGGACAGGAGAGAATGTTGACAAGGGCGAAGTCAGGAGCGTCCTGGTTTGATCACACACACTCGCCCTCACACACACACACACACACACACACTCGCCCCTCATTCACTCCCAGGCTCATCTTAAATCAACACACACGTACGTTTAATATTGCATAAGGGAGGTGTTAAACTCACCCCGCCACACTAAAGTGGCTTTATTTGGTTTTAAGGGTGTTCTGAAGATCCTTTCGCTTGATCTGGTCCAAACCTTTAACGTAACCCCTCCTCTAGTTCCTCTGAAATATGCTTAACCTAAATATTAATTGACAGTTATCACACTGTTATGCACAAACAAAACGGGCCACAGGACTGTACAGACTCTCAAGTGTGTGCAACGAGAAAGAGAGATTAAAGGAATAGTTCATCCAAAAATGAAAATTTGGTCGTTATTTACACACCCTCATGTCATATTATTGTCATCTGTGAAACACAAGTGGAGCAGTTGCCCATACAAGGAAAGTGGATGGTGATATTTTTTATACTGTGAAAGTTCAAAATGAAGTGGGAAACAAGCCAAAAATATTACATTATTCATTGTTATATTATTGTTAATTACACGGGCTTGGAATTAAATGAAGGTGACTAAATATATGTAAATAAATACATGTTTACCGGTGCTGCTCAGAAGTTTGGAGCTAATAAAAGCTCTAGTGCTCACCAAGGTTGCATTTATTTGATAAAAAAACACAGTAAACAGAAATATTGTGAAATATTTTTACAATTTAAAAACTGTATTTTATTCCTGTGATGGCAAATCTATTTTTCAGCAAACTTTAGTGTCTCATGTTCCTTCAGAAATCATTCTAATATGCTGATTTTTTAAATATATTTCTTATTATTATCACTATTTATAATATTTGTGCTTCTTAATATTTTTTTATGGAATATTAATATAATTTCAAGATTTATTTTGAATAGATAGCTCAAAATAACAGTTTTTGTTTGAAATAGAAATCTTCTGTAACAGTGTAAAGTTTTTTTTTAACAATTTAATACATCCTTGCTGAATAAAATGATAACTTCTTTCAAAACAAAAATCTTACAGACCCCAAACTTTTGAAAGGTGGTGTATATTAATTTGATTTTTTTTTTCACAACTCTGTGTGGTGACATATGTTGAATATTGCTTGCATTAAAACAAAAATATCAAGAAGAAAATCACATATTTTATATTATGCAGATTACCCTATGTGCTTTGCGGTTGGGGTCAAATCAGAGCAAGTTTGATCAAAGGACAAATGAGTGTAAAAAAGGTTTATGGTTGATTGTAATATTGCATTTTGTGTATGTTTGTCACCACTGTTGAACTGTAAAGTCAAAAACATTGCTAGAAGACACTGAATTGAATCTAAAACAAGCAACAACAAAAAAACTGCAGTGTATAAAATAGTCAGTTTTTAATTGAATTAAACTGCTTTATTGATACTTTCTAAGGAATGAATCATTTACTTGGCTGCTTTTCCTTTTACCAAGCCTTTTTGCAATGCATTATGGGATTGCACGCCCCGCAAAGTATACAGTACATGTGCTAGAATTCGGCTCATATTATGCAGCATAACAGCCTCTTAACATCACAGGTGTATTCGGGCCTGGTCTGCTTACATGGCTTTCTGTCATTTAGGGTGGGTTACCACACATAAATACACCTACGTCAATCCCAAGGTCACACGCACATTCTCACACACTCATTGTGTTAAAGGATTGCCGCCTGACGTGACCTTGGTGCCGGGTGAAAGCAAAACATCTCAGACAGTCTGATCTGCCACCCAGTGTATCTTTTTTTCCCACCTTTAGAGTAGGAAAGAGCCGTTTGTTTCCCATCAGCAGTCAGTCTCACTCTGTAACTCTAAGCAGCTGGCCAGTCTCGACTGCATTATTCATATAAAGAGAGAGAGAGAGAACGCACACTCTTCACCAAAGTTACAAGATTTATGGCCCTCTGTTTAGGAAATAATTCAAAGTTCATACTCACATACATCATATTTTGAAACACATAGATTATGGGGTGGAACACATTTATCATATTGCAACACACCAGCACATGCACACACACGAACGCATACAGATACACACTCACAAGTGCACATGTTCTCAATCTCTCTGTCTCTGTCTCTGTGATACACACATTCGCACCATTTGCACCGGGGCCTAATTTCACAGGGATGCGTTTGGTCTGTATGAAACGGCTTTGTATTAGCTTTGTCACTGAACCCATCAGCAAAACAAATGTGTGTGGTTTTTATCGTGTAATGCTTTTGATGTACAGTACTTTAGGAAGGAGAATGGTTTTGCACCCAGAGGGACATTTAAGGAGTGTGGTTTTGTCCGAGCCACAGACTATAGGTTAGCTTTAGTGTGTGCCACAGCTAAATATGAAATGAAAATGAATTAAAACTCTTTTTTTTTGCATAGAAATTTTTTTAAATGAAAAGCTGAATCCTAATGTCTGATTTATAAAAGATATAAGCCAAACACACACACAAAGCAAAGCCAAAAACAAAACAAACAAAAACATAAAGCAAAAATACAAAATAAAACAAAGTAAAGCAAAAAACAAAAAGCGAGACGCAGCAAAAGCAAAATAAAAATAACAAAGTAAAACAAAACAAAAACAAACTGAAAGTAAACAAACAAAACAGACAAAACGTCTGTCCAGGTTATTATTGTAAACTAAAACTATTAAACGCATTTTTTGTTTATTGAATTAACCCTGAAATAAAATCTAATATAAATATTAAATGAAAAACTAAGTGAAATTGGCAACTAAAATAAGTAAAAACTGAACTAAAACAAAACAAAAATAAATTAAAACTATAATTATAGTAGTAATAGTAATTAATAGTAATAGTGATTCATAAAAATTACATTGTAATGTAATTACTACAAACGACAAAATTTGATAAAAATTCAACTAAAATAAAATGGAAACAGGAAATATAAAAATAACAGCTAATTCAAAATATTAATAAAATGATAATAAATAAAATTAAACACTGGGTCTGTCTGAAATACAAGATGGTTTGCTGTTATGCAAATATGAATATGTATTGAACCAATTTTTATACGACAATATTTATTTGACACAGAAGGATCAGATTTATTTGATGGAATTTACTTCAACCTTTTTTTAAATCACAATTATAATAAAGTATTAATTTGTTTGATTCAGGACAAATCCACTAAATATGTGATTATGATGGGACGATTTAGTCTCACTCAGTTTAGTCATGGTTGTCCATATCCCATCTAAACAGAAAAATCTTCTCATTAGGAACGCAGAATGACATTAATCACATAGGGTGGTAATTTTAGTATGTATTGTGTTATTTGAAGCCTAACCCACATTTTGAGACACAGTTTTTCAAAGTCAAAATCATGCCTTTTAAAGAGGATGGTTGGCATTGTCTCTTATTAAAGGACGTTATTGACAACACTTTAAATGAGGTTACCAGTGGCAAGATGCAGTACGGTGGCTTATAAAATCCTTTCCAATAGCCTACAGTTCCAGCAATGAAAAAGAAACAGTGTGACCCTCAGTCTAGGCCCTCCAGACTCTTAGATACTTTCAAAGTGACTGAAAAAAAGGACATGTCTTATTTCTTTTATTTAAGGAAAATACATTTTGCTTTGTTTATGCTCCTCCTGGATAAACGTTTAATTATGAATAATTTCCAGTAAAAAAAAGCTATAAAGAAAATGCAGAGGCGTGAGACAGCCGAGAGACAAAAAAAGGGAATACAACTTATTTTCAAAGAAAGACACTTAGCTGGGGGTGGTAAGTCACCTCAAGGTGGTAAGACCTCTGAGGTCCCATTAATTACAAAATGCATTAATATTTTATTAGTCCCTTATCAGTAATTAATCAAGCACTTTGATGTAAAGTTCAGCTTACAAAAGCAAGAGGAAATGGTTCCTCAGATATTCGCCCCGCTCTCAGAGATGCCTCAGTATTTCACAAGAGACGGTTAATCCTCGCATGCCTTAAAAGCATTTTTCCCCTCTTAAGCCTTGACATACTGCAAAAGAAATAAGAAATACACGCAGTGGCTGTAAGGTGTCATGTACAATACAGGGGTGGGACGGTGGGGTGCTGTATTTGTAGACAATGAGCTCCCTCAGATCTGATTTGGCGAGGCGTTGAAGGACACCCAATCACAGTAAATATTATTCTTTGTGCTATGCCTCTAATTAACATGCTTAATTGCAGCTGTCAAAAGGCTCTTCAGATTGTTAAGGACATGAGAGCTGGAGAGGGTGTGTGTGTGTGTGTGTGTGTGTGTGTTAATTTCCAGTAAAAAAAAGCTATAAAGAAAATGCAGAGGCGTGAGACAGCCGAGAGACAAAAAAAGGGAATACAACTTATTTTCAAAGAAAGACACTTAGCTGGGGGTGGTAAGTCACCTTAAGGTGGTAAGACCTCTGAGGTCCCATTAATTACAAAATGCATTAATATTTTATTAGTCCCTTATCAGTAATTAATCAAGCACTTTGATGTAAAGTTCAGCTTACAAAAGCAAGAGGAAATGGTTCCTCAGATATTCGCCCCGCTCTCAGAGATGCCTCAGTATTTCACAAGAGACGGTTAATCCTCGCATGCCTTAAAAGCATTTTTCCCCTCTTAAGCCTTGACATACTGCAAAAGAAATAAGAAATACACGCAGTGGCTGTAAGGTGTCATGTACAATACAGGGGTGGGACGGTGGGGTGCTGTATTTGTAGACAATGAGCTCCCTCAGATCTGATTTGGCGAGGCGTTGAAGGACACCCAATCACAGTAAATATTATTCTTTGTGCTATGCCTCTAATTAACATGCTTAATTGCAGCTGTCAAAAGGCTCTTCAGATTGTTAAGGACATGAGAGCTGGAGAGGGTGTGTGTGTGTGTGTTTGGGGAGGGGTGGTACTGGCCTGCAGCATGACTGAAGCTGTTGTTTCACTATTGAAAGCTCACATAGATCACAACAGATCTGCTAGTAAAAGGGGTTTACAATGAATTTCGTTAATTTCTTTGTATAGACTTAATGTACATATTCATTTATAATACAATAACCCAAACAGAAAATACATATTGTTCTGATTTTGTTGCTTTCTTCTTTGGTCTCTTTTCTCTTTCATAAACAAAGAGTTTAGAAAAACAGTTAAAACAAAGAGGCCATGCACAAAAAATAGTCAATCATTTTGTATAACAAAACTGCATTGATTTGATTTAAATAAATGTATAAATAAATAAAAATCCATAAAATAAAAATAAAATGACAAATTCATGAAATGAATATAAAATACGGAAGTGAATTAGGGCCAAGCAATAATAAAAAAATAAAATCATCTCGAAATTAAAGTCATTATAATGAGAGATTAAACTTGTTAAATTTCAAGAAAAATGACAAAATAAAATGCTGAGAATGAACTCATTAAATGTCGAGAATAAAGTCCTTTAGTCCTAAAGTCCTCAGTAAATTTTGAGAAAAAAAAGTCTAAATAAAATGTTGAGAATAAACTCATTAAATTATGAGGAAAAAAAGTAGTTAAATTACGAGAAAAAACACTTGTTAAATTTCCAGAAAAAAGTCTAAATATAATGTTGAGAATAAACTCTTTAAATTACGAGAAAAAAGTTGTGTTTCGAGAAAAAACTTTTCGAAAATTTGAGAATAAACACATTGGTGTCATGTCAACATTTCATCTTGTTGGACAGTGTCAAACAACATCTGTAGTGGCGTAGGTTGCACGTGGATGTAGCATATAATGCGATCGACCAGGGCTCGAATCCGTCTTTTGCCGAACTCACTTTTCTTCCTTTTCTCATCACGTATCACATTGTAAAAGTGGAAATGAATTGCTTAACGGGTGTTTAATAATAATGTATTAATAGGTAGGCTATAGGGAGGGCTTTGTTGTCTCAATAAGGCAGCATTTATTTAATTATTTTAATAAAATCATTTACACTGTTACATCCTGTTAATGTACACTGAGGTGCAAATAGTATCTGTCACTATTTATAAGTATAAATAGCATCTAATTAGCAACTATTTACACTTGGCTATTTTAACTTAGTGTATATAGTACATCTCTAAAAATGCTGCTGTTGTCTCTTAGTGTAAATAGTATATATCACTATTTTCACTGTAAATAGCATCTATGGCAGGGGTGTCCAAAGCCCAGCCTGTGGGCCAAATACGGTGCGTGGATGAATTTCAAACGGCCCCGCGGCTTGTCTATTGAAATGTAGCCTATTATTTGTGGCCTGCCAATAATAATTTACAAATCATGCAGTTTTGCAATATCAACACAAGGTGACAGCATTAAATTTTAGGCCAGATGTATCAGTAAAAATGAGTTTTTTCTCGAAACACGACTTTTTTTTCTCGTAATTTAATGAGTTTATTCTCAACATTTTATTTCAACTTTTTTCTCGAATTTTACGACTATTTTCTCGTAATTTAATGAGTTGATTCTCAACATTTAATTTCGACTTTTTTTCTCAAAATTTATATATAGTATATATAAGTTGACGTCAATAGCTGTGTGGCTAGAGCAGGACTTTTTGTGTAAATATGTAAAAAGCAATGTTCCAAAATCTTCAGGGTGATCTGAGGACAGCAGCGTGACGATGTGAAATCTGTGCAAGATAAATTCCCACGGACCCCTCGCACTCACAAAAATGGAAATGATTTAATCACCCACGAAATCTGATATGTAGGTGAGGCTGAACTGAGGACAGAGCATAATTAAAAGATCAGAATTTATTCCCTTGGACACACACACACACACACACACACTCATGGAGGTTGCAGTGTGACTGGAAGGTCAGTGTGCTCTTTAATGGATAGCATTGATCCTAATGTCTGTGTTTCTGATTGGCCGAAGCTGAACTTTCTCTCCCTGCAGCACCTCCCCCTCTGGCCCACTGATGGATTGACCCACCTGTAGGCCCTCAGGCGGAGCTCCACCAGGGGGCTCATGTCCACAGCGCGGCTGTATTGCAACACAAGGTGACAGCATTAAATTTTAGGCCAGATGTATCAGTAAAAATGAGTTTTTTCTCGAAACACGACTTTTTTTTCTCGTAATTTAATGAGTTTATTCTCAACATTTTATTTCAACTTTTTTCTCGAATTTTACGACTATTTTCTCGTAATTTAATGAGTTGATTCTCAACATTTAATTTCGACTTTTTTTCTCAAAATTTAATGAGTTTTTTCTCTGCATTTTATTTAGACATTTTTCTTGAAATTTAATGAGTTTAATCTCACATTATAATGACTTTAATCTCAAGATGGTTTTTTTTTCTTTATTATTGCTTGGTCCTAATTCTCTTCCATAAAAAAAGGAATGAAAGCCATAATACTTTTCCACGATTCTTTGATGAACAGAAAGTTCAAAACAAAAGTGTTTATTTGACATATAAATGTTTTGTATCAATTCAAAATGTCTTTACTGTCACTTTTAATCAATTTAAATGAAATAAAACACACACACACACACACACACACACACACACA
>NW_015536540.1:443890-445541 GCF_001515605.1 Sinocyclocheilus anshuiensis
GCGCGGCTGTATTGCAGCACTACAGCACATGTGGCAGGTCGTCTCTTTCTCTCTCTCTCTCTCAGAGCCGAAGAGTGACCGTCCCATTACTCCATCAGAGGCCCTGAGAGCTTGATGAGGTCTCTCTGTATCTCTGCTGTCCCTGTCTCTTACACTGAGGGCCAGGACACAAGGGAAGAACTGTACTGCTGGTCCTCTCCTCTGTCCCAGTCACCAGAGAGCTACATTAGGACAGACAGTACACAAAAAATAAATTAGGTACACCGGGGTTGTTCATACTGAAAAAGCATAAAAAAACATTAACAAAATATAGATAGGAGCTAGTTGTCAGTGTCACACAGGGAATTTATCACAAGGGATTTATCTCATTGACTAAAAAAGTTCAGTTGCACAACATGTGTTTTAAAGGATGTAAATGTATATACATAATAAATTACAAAATTTGTTTGCCCAAACAATGGTTTTATGGATATTTTTTTTTAAATGTACAGCTTTTACATTTTTGCTGTTTCATGATTTGTTTTACGGTTTAAACTGGTGTCAGGTTTCATTGTGACAACTTATACCATATAGTGTGACAACAATATATATTCTGAAATTGATTTTAAACCTTAAAATATTTTCTTATTTATATATTTATTTACTTACATGCTTGCTTATTTTTCATTTTTAAATACATTGGTGTAAATAAAAACTTGCTTTGTAGACTGTTTTAGAATAGAAAAATGTTAAAGCTTATATGGTTAGAAACAAAATATGATTAAAAGTGATAAGCCTGAAATCAAGAAACATTATATAAATATATGAATATTAGAAATAATGGAAAAAAGTATAGCAATCAGTAAACTATGGAAGCCATTTCCATCATGGAATAAAAAAAACGTACCTGCAACTTTTTATCTTACAATTCTGACTTTTTTTTTTCATAATTGCGAGACAAAAAGTCAGAATTATAAGATATAAATTTGTAATTCTGAGAACTAATTTTGTCAGAATTACAAATTTATATCTTATAATTCTGACTTTTTGTCTCGCAATTATGAAAAAAAAGTTGTAAGATAAAAAGTTGCAGGTACTTTTTTAATTCCATGATGGAAATGAAGTCTGAATTGCGAGATGTTAATTCGCAAATGAAGAAAAATCCAAAATGTGAGACTTGTCAGAATTGTGATATAAAGTCCAAATTAGGAGAAAAAGTCCGAATTCTGAGTTTATATCTTGTAGTTATTAGAATAGTGCGAAATGAAGTCCAAACTGAGATAAAAAGTCACTTTCTTGAATTCTGTGGCGGAAACTGCCAGAATAGCTGAGAAGTGGATCACATGCACTAAAAAAAATATCAGATTGTTTGAAGCAGTAAATAAAACTCAAATGAAAAAACTATGAATGAATGAATACTCTTTTACACTTTCCTCCCAAAATCCTCCATCATTATCTTTATGTTTATTTTGTTTGTAGATAATTTTACATTTTTCCTGTGTGAGTGCGCACTATGTGGTAAATGCAGTGTAACTCACGGATTTGTTCTATAAAACAGACATTTTGGGATAATTAGCTAAAAAAAGCAGTCGAAGTGCATATGGCTCCCCTGCTTTGGCTTAGTTCTGTTCACATATGGCACACTCTGCTGAAGCTTTTAGCTGTTTGCCAG
>NW_015536540.1:445699-449476 GCF_001515605.1 Sinocyclocheilus anshuiensis
CTACACAAACCTACATACACACAGGTCATGGAGCAGCAAAGCATGAGACACACACACACACAGGCCGTGGTGTTGACTCCTACACCTTTGGCTTTCATTCCTTTAAAATAAAGTCATTTATGTCCTTTCATAAATGTTACGTTTTCACGGTTAGCAGAGGAAGATGACTTTCTGTTTTGATGGATGGCACAAGACGTAAAAAGAAACCTGCTTTATTTGGTATCGGCGAATTTAGTACGGCTCATAATTGTGCTGTGCAAATCGTGCAAATTTAGAATAGTGAGAAATCAAAACTGAGCTCACCAGCCCACTAACACATCGCCCTGGCAAATATGTTCCTGTTCCATAATTTGAGTAGGTGGCGTTACAGAGAATCTTCGGCAGCTCTTGCGGCTCACACATTGCCGTTTTAACAGCAAACACACATGCAGATTACACCGTCATTGTACCGATTACAACATTTGCCGTTCGCGTCAAGATAACAGTGATTAAAATATCTGTTTTCCAACCCCCTCGATTATCTTTATGAATACTGCGTGTTGTGTGAAAGCTCAGGAACACATGCTGAGACATAGTGTTGTCCACACAAACACGTCTGCGCCCACATAGTCACACAATATATTGTCTTTATCAATGCCGTGGCGTTCAATGAGGCCTTGCTGTACTGCTTGTTTGAGAGCGATCATTTCTGCATCACAGCTTCAATTAACCTTGTCTTGCCAAAAAAGCTGAACAGCATCAAAATTAGCACAGCTCAACTAATTTACACAAAATTCAGAATTTGCACAAGTAGGTTTGTGTCATATTAACTCCCGTGCTTGGGGCTAAAAGGCCATTTAAATAATAATTATATATATATATATATATATATATATATATACAGTATATATTTATTTTAACAATGTAATCAATATTATATTTATTAAAGTAAAGTATGAATCTCATCACGTTACACATCACATGTACTGATGTTCAAAAAAGCCGCACAACGCATTAAGAGACGGGGGGTGTAAACTTTTTGAATTGGATGATCGGGGTAAATTGTACTTATTTTGTCTTCTGGGAAACATGTAAGTATTTATGTAGTTTCTGAAGTCCAGTACTAAATGAAAAAATATGATCGTTAAACAAAATGAGAAGAATTTTGTCATCATCATCCTGTTCAAACGTTTACACCCCCGGCTCATAATGCATTTTGTTGCCTTCTTGAGCATCAGTAAATGTTTTCACCTTTTGTTATAGTTGTGTACGAGTCCCTCAGTTGTCCTCAGTGTGAAAATATGGATCTCAAAATCATACAGTCACTTTTGGAAAGGGTTCAAATATGCAGAAGATGCTGGAAAGCTAAAGAATGTGCAGGAGCTGGAGGATTTTTCTGAAGAACAGCAGGGAGTTGAACTGCTCAGGACCAACAATCAATTCGTGAACATAATATAAAAACATCAAAAAATATAAAAACAGTCATGGATCATCCAGGAAATGACACATAGTATTAAGATTCAAGGGTATGTAAACTTTTGAATGGGGTCATTTTTATACATTCAGTTATTATTTTGTCTTGTGGGGTATATGTAAACATCTGTTATGTGAAATAGCTTATTCGGGACAGTACTAAATAAAAAATAACATGCAATTTTTATGATCCCTCTTATTTTGTTTCAATTATTAACATTTTGCACATTCTGCAAGGGGTATGTAAACTTATGAGCACAATTTTGTGTGTTATACAGTCAACAATGTGTTGACTGTATAATTTGTCTGTACATTTCTGCTTCAGGGTTTAACCTGTTTCTCCTTTCACACATAATCAACAGACAGAAGCCCTGCTGGCCTGAGGGTCACCTCTCCATGACCCCTGACCACAGTTTGAACCAAGACCCTACAGTTCATCCACATCTGCGGCTGTAGAGAAGGTCACTGGAGAGTTCATGGCAACCTGCCTTTACTGTGACATAACACACAGAATGAGGTTTGTTATTACAATGTGAAAAGTTTGTTAAATCAGAGTTTGCGATATAATTAGTTATAAGAATAATCAGCTGTTTTACAAAATAACCACTCATTAATTAGGCTATCTATCTATCTATTAATAATCTATCTATCTATCTATCTATCTATCTATCTATCTATCTATCTATCTATCTATCTATCTATCTATCTACCTACTACCTAATCTATCTATCTACCTATCTATCTATCTGTCTAAAAGAGACCTGTTGTACCCTATTCTAAGGTACTATGAATGCATTTTAATATATTAAGAAATAAGAATACATTTGTAATAGATTATATTGAGTAATCATAGAGAAGAGTTCTTATTTATTGGTCATTTAACCATGCATTTTCAAGGATTTGTAAGCAATTGACTGTATTTTCCAAGAATCCAGTTCAAGCCCCCTGATAAGTTTCCTTATATGTTCACCCTTTCTGATGAAGGCCAACAACTAAAAGACTCCTTAGTTGGCTAAGCTGTTTGTTTAAAAGCCCTAATGGAATATTCAGAGCTAATTCAAATGCGTTCTGATAACTTAAGACGGCTTGCGGTGTGATCTCTCTCCCTCCTCAAAATATTTGCCATGAAGGACTCGTGCTTTGAAATGTATAAAGTGCACCCGTTCAGCGGAGCATATCTGTGAGTGCACATCAAAGTGCTGTGAAGTGCTCAGATCTGCTTTGCTCAGTGGAATATGTGTGGATGTGAGAATCTGCCTCTGTTATTGGGATTCAGGACATGAATCTCTAAACTAGCTTGATATGCACGCCTGTTATTTGTAAATACACTTCAAACATCTCAATGGTAGTTTGCAACATAGGGGAGTAAATCACATTTTATTTAAAGTATTTCTACTGTTGGATGTCCTCAGAAGCATTCTCACCGCGTTACACCATCTCACTCATCTCACAGCCCGTTCCCCGACGCTTTCAAGAGGACATCTTGTTTTAGAAAACGGGATATTTACAGGTCATCAATTCGGTAGCACGTGTTCTGTTTAACAGGGTATTTGGATCTCGGATTGTTCTCGCCACCTCAAATGCCCTGCTGCTAGACGCAAACATTCGGACTTTCCCTTTCTCTCTCCATCTGTCAGTCTATATCTCTTTCTCACTCTCGCTTTCTGCGCGTGTGCGCGTGTGTGTGTGTGTTTGTACAACTACATTTGTATGTGTGTGTCTCTGGGACCGTTCTGTAATTCTGTACTGGAACAAGGCTAGGATAATGTAGAGGGTAATGCCTCCCCAGAGACACACGGAGGCTGGGTAACACCGAGTCCAAACAGCCCAGGCTCGAGCCTCCCATGCGGGTTGCTGTACAAATACAGCCTTTGATGTGTGATTTGGAGAGACGAGGGGCTCAGAACACCAGAGTCTTATACTCAATTCAGGTTAACCTGAAGGTGCAACCCCTGTGAGTCTATGAGTGTGTGTGTGATTCTCAAAAATCTATATTTTCTGCAAGCTTTTTTCAAGATAAATTTAGATGTTTTTCCAAAAAAGGACACTTAGAAACTCCAAAAGGACACCAAATAACCAAATGATATAAGGAGCCCATAAGCGAATTTTATAGTATGTGTACAGTGCAACAGCAAAGAGCTTTTTTACATTTTAGAGAAGCCAAGTTGCGATACCAAACAGGACCACATGGAGATGCCAAAAAAAAAAAAAAAACCTAAACCAATCATCTGCTGACTGCATATATCTACAGTACACGGATCCATTCCGTATGACTAAACACAGCAACATAAACATGACAAATCAAAACATTATCGTGAATGTGTG
>NW_015536540.1:451425-454241 GCF_001515605.1 Sinocyclocheilus anshuiensis
ACAGCAACATAAACATGACAAATCAAAACATTATCGTGAATGTGTGTGGAAAAAATGTGAATGTACGGAAATGTCTGTGCCTGTGCATAAATACAATGTGCGATCAGTGCGTCAAGAGCACTCATACACGCATTATTATAACGAACTCACGCGTGCTTACTGAACGACTCCTGTATGCCACCGCAATCATCTTTACCTTGATTGCAGTCTTCATCCATCAAAACTTTACTAGCGAGACTGGTTATCCAGTCGAGAAACTGTAGTTTGCGTCTCATCTGGCCATACAGCGGTGGGATGTGTTGACAATCCGTTCAGTCTGTACTTCACACACAGCGCGTGTGACGTGTGAGGGCTCGCACTCTTCAGAGACAATCACAGAATATGACAGAGCTCGTGTTTAAAAGCGAAACACACTGGAATGAATAATTCACTGAAATCGCAATGTGAGTCTCTGTTTTCTCTGCAATCTCTGATGTAATCAGCCTGGTTTCCTTTATTAGCGCTGTTTTGGACGGATTGTTTGAATGCATTCACTTACTGGATCATTGGACTGAAAACTTTCCCGGAGTTTAGCGAACCATTATAATGATAATGATTATATATCATTATATAATCATTATATAATAATTTTAAGCAAATGATCTGATCGCAAGCAGAGAAGCAAAATTGGGTTAAAGGGTTAGAATAGAAATTGTGCTTCGTTAACTTTGCGTTAATTGCGTTAAATTATTTTAATTATGATATTAAGTATGATTTAATAATGTATGATATTTAATACACAATTGCTGTATATATGTATATGTGCATGTGTGTGTGTGTTTAAAATTTAATGTATAATGTTTAAAATGTAATATTACATTTGACAAATAATTGTTTGAAATATAATACTTACAATTTTATATACTAATTGTATACATAGATATAATATTTTAATATATTAACAATATAATGTTTTAAAATTTGTACACACAATATATATTTATATATTCCATATAGGTTCATATTTTATACACACAATACATTTTTTAAATAATTTCATTGATTTTATTTATATAGTAAAACTAAACTGTATAAACAATACAAATAAATAATTATCCAAACAAACTGCACCCTAATGGAAAAGCTACACTGTTGTGAAAAAGCTGAGTTATTGTCACACGAATGAAAAATGTGGTAACATTTAAATCACTTGACATGATTGGCCATTTCAGCTGAGTTTGAGCCCTCACATGAGCATGTAGCCCTGTGCCGTCATTGAGCCCCGTTAAAATAATTAGGGAATAAATAAATGACAATCAGGAGATGAAATGAAAACGTGACGATGTGTTAAAAGGTTTAAAGAGAGACGGATTGGGAAGGACTGATTGGAGAAGAAAGAGTGTGGGAGGAACAGAAAAAGAGAGAGATTCAATGTCCTCCAGGTGCCACTACTCGCATGATTTCATCTCAGGGCCATAATCAACCCCCTTAATGAAATACGTAATTAACATATTATAATTGTGGTAAGGATGGTTTTGACAGAAATCATTTTCCATATCTAATACTATGCTAATTTAATCTGTTCCTCACTCCCCGACATGACCCTCACTGATTAAGTTTCATGGCAGATTTCTTCCTGTGCCTGCCATCGTGTGCGTGTGTGAGACTGAAAATGTGAGCCTGTGCGCTTGTGTGAGCGGATGTGTGTGTGTGTGTGTGTGTGTGTGTACACCTGTGTGTGTGGTCAGATCCTGATGGATGGACGTTCTGGTGAAGTCTCTGTCTCAAACATGGCTGTCAGAGTGAGCTGGGACAGACTGCAGCAGATGGCAGAGAGAGACAGGAGACTGGGAGAGTTACAGCAGGTCTGCCCTGCTCCACGTGGGAGGTGGAGAGCAGAGGAGAGGAAAAAGGATTTTAAAGTTTGGGGGAACAGAAAGGAGGGGGGCCTCTTCTGTTTCTCCTCTTAAAACGAATGCTTGCAGTGGCTATTTAGAGAGGTATACACCCATGGCTGTATACTGCTGGGCAACAGAGGTGGCACTACTGAGCTCAAATCAGTGGTGAAATTGTCAGATGTTAACTGAAATGAAACAACAAAACAATTTGCAGGTCAACTTATAGGGAATTTTGAATGGGTTAAGATAGTGTTTTTCAAATTCACCGATTTTTGAAATCGTTATGTTCTCCAAAGCCAGTAAACTTACATGCTTGCAATAGTTGTAGTTCTCATTTAGCATATGACAAAACACAATACTGTTTAAAATGCACTTTTGAGATTTGTCTGTGCATAATTCATTTAAAATAACAACCTTTTAATATTATAATTTTTTTAATCTCAATGTTTTTCAATTCATTTTAATTATAATTTGAATAATTTTGATACTAATTAAGTAAAAAAATTAAAAATATTAATTATGATTTAATAATTAAAATAACATAATATTATTTATAAATTATTTTTTTACTATTGTTTTGTTATTTTTTTTATTTTTAAAATCAAATAATAAATATACAAATATTTTTTACCATTAGTTTTACTAATAATACTATTAATAAAAATTAAAGTAAATTATAGTAATAATTATAAATGTTATTGTTGTTTTTGTTTGTATTGGCAGTAGCAAAAATTCATTTTTGAGGTTAATCTGTGTATAATAATACTATTTCAGTTTGTTTTGTTTTTAATATAAATATTTTTTTAAATATGTATTCAATTTATTCATTATAATTGTAATACTCTTTAATACTAATTGAAATTAAATGAAAAAATTTAAATTAAATTAAAAAAAAAAAGAAATATTACTATATAGATTTATAGACTAGATATTACTATT
>NW_015536540.1:455661-460819 GCF_001515605.1 Sinocyclocheilus anshuiensis
AAGAGTGTGGGAGGAACAGAAAAAGAGAGAGATTCAATGTCCTCCAGGTGCCACTACTCGCATGATTTCATCTCAGGGCCATAATCAACCCCCTTAATGAAATACGTAATTAACATATTATAATTGTGGTAAGGATGGTTTTGACAGAAATCATTTTCCATATCTAATACTATGCTAATTTAATCTGTTCCTCACTCCCCGACATGACCCTCACTGATTAAGTTTCATGGCAGATTTCTTCCTGTGCCTGCCATCGTGTGCGTGTGTGAGACTGAAAATGTGAGCCTGTGCGCTTGTGTGAGCGGATGTGTGTGTGTGTGTGTGTGTGTGTGTACACCTGTGTGTGTGGTCAGATCCTGATGGATGGACGTTCTGGTGAAGTCTCTGTCTCAAACATGGCTGTCAGAGTGAGCTGGGACAGACTGCAGCAGATGGCAGAGAGAGACAGGAGACTGGGAGAGTTACAGCAGGTCTGCCCTGCTCCACGTGGGAGGTGGAGAGCAGAGGAGAGGAAAAAGGATTTTAAAGTTTGGGGGAACAGAAAGGAGGGGGGCCTCTTCTGTTTCTCCTCTTAAAACGAATGCTTGCAGTGGCTATTTAGAGAGGTATACACCCATGGCTGTATACTGCTGGGCAACAGAGGTGGCACTACTGAGCTCAAATCAGTGGTGAAATTGTCAGATGTTAACTGAAATGAAACAACAAAACAATTTGCAGGTCAACTTATAGGGAATTTTGAATGGGTTAAGATAGTGTTTTTCAAATTCACCGATTTTTGAAATCGTTATGTTCTCCAAAGCCAGTAAACTTACATGCTTGCAATAGTTGTAGTTCTCATTTAGCATATGACAAAACACAATACTGTTTAAAATGCACTTTTGAGATTTGTCTGTGCATAATTCATTTAAAATAACAACCTTTTAATATTATAATTTTTTTAATCTCAATGTTTTTCAATTCATTTTAATTATAATTTGAATAATTTTGATACTAATTAAGTAAAAAAATTAAAAATATTAATTATGATTTAATAATTAAAATAACATAATATTATTTATAAATTATTTTTTTACTATTGTTTTGTTATTTTTTTTATTTTTAAAATCAAATAATAAATATACAAATATTTTTTACCATTAGTTTTACTAATAATACTATTAATAAAAATTAAAGTAAATTATAGTAATAATTATAAATGTTATTGTTGTTTTTGTTTGTATTGGCAGTAGCAAAAATTCATTTTTGAGGTTAATCTGTGTATAATAATACTATTTCAGTTTGTTTTGTTTTTAATATAAATATTTTTTTAAATATGTATTCAATTTATTCATTATAATTGTAATACTCTTTAATACTAATTGAAATTAAATGAAAAAATTTAAATTAAATTAAAAAAAAAAAAGAAATATTACTATTATAGATTTATAGACTAGATATTACTATTTATATATGCTTGTATTAGTATATTAATATTTATATATACTACAGTACTTTTAATAATACATATTTAATACTATTAGTCTTAATAATAATTGTTGTTGTTTCAAAATTCATTTTGGAGGTTTGTATGTATAATTAATTAAAAATAATACTATTATAAATTTTTTAATATAAATGTTTTCCAGTGTGTATGCATTTTATTATAATTTTATTTATAGTTAATAATATACATTTTATAATAATTTTAATGCTCATTAATAAACAAATATTAAATATACTAACACTAAAATGTTTTAATAATTAATATACTATTATTAGTCTTGACACTATTAATAATAATAATTGTTGTTGTCTGTGGTACCAGTAACAGCAGCAATATCAGTTGCGGTACATATTTATTTTTATTACATGTTGTATAAATAAACGCTGTTTACACAGGTGAAGGAATCCCTCTTTAACCTTCATAAACATTTTAATTTCTCTCTATCTGAATCCAGTTGAGTTTTCTCCTGCTCTCCACAGCTGCGCGGCCGTCTACGCAGCGGGCTTCTCTCTCTCTCTCTCCCTCATGTGCGCTCAAAAGGTCAAGTAACGAGGGAGAAGAAGTGAAGGAGAAGTAACACGCAACAGCTGAGTGTGTGGGGAACGGGAGATGAGTGACAGCATGTTTGCCACTGCATAATGAGTGGTGCTCTTTCTGTTCTCCGCAACTGCCTCCATGCCCCCAGGTGCGCTCGGGCCCAGTGACGCTTCACCTTAACTCCAGTCAGACAGCACATCGGAAGTTCTTCAGTGAGGTGTGGCCGTCCAGAGATGCCACTTAGTGTTGGCATCCCCCTGGGGACGCCTGGATGTCTTTTCCAGTCATTTGTAGTGAGTAAATGAGACGCAGAGCTGACAATGTGTGAGTTTATGTGCCCTGTTCTGACAAGAGGGTAAATCGCCAATGTCTACTGCTGCTCGCTTAAAATATTGGATACATTATTTTTGTCTTGATTAAATTATGTTTGTCCTTGCTAATCGGGTCTATGAAACATCACTGTCCACTACAAACATGCCTTGTCCCTTTAATATCCCTTTGGCTATTTTTTTTTTTTAAGTTTAAGATTATTATCTTGTGCATTTGTGGGCTGCCTTTCTTTTGCTAATTTTATTTTTTTCTTAAGTAAATATAATACATAAAATAAGCATTTCGTTTGCACACGTTAACCCTATAAGGTCTACTTTATCATATTTGACACAGAAATTTTGAAGGCCTCGAAATTAACAACATCTTTGCTGAAAAACCTGTTGTACATAATTGATTAATAATAGATACCTTTTTAGTATAAGGCCTATAATTTTTTTAAATCTAAAAATGTCCCACTTCAGTTCATATTCATTTTTTATTTATTTGTTTATTTATTTATGCATGCTGCACAATCATTTCTGATTTTTATATAGAAATAGAATAACTTTTATATTGTTAGTAATATTTTAAGATGAACACTTACTGGACTGAAGCAACTTAGGTTTACTTGATAATCCATATATATATATATATATATATATATATATACATGGTGTGTGTGTGTGTGTGTGTGTGTGTGTGTATGTTAGTAAAGATTTATATTGTTAGAAAATATTTATATTTTGAATAAATGCTTTTCTTTCTAACTTTTTATTCATCAAAGAATCCTGAAAAAGTATCGCAGTTTGCAAAAAAATATTTGGCAGCACAATTGTTGCCAACATTGATAATTCTAATAATAAATCAGCATATTAGAATGATTTCTTAAGGATCATGTGACACTTTATACTGGAGTAATGACTGATGGAAATTCAGCTTTGCATCACAGAAATAAATTATATTTTAAATGATATTAAAATAGAAACCATTATTTTATATTGTAATAACATTTTGCAAGATTACTGTTTTTTCTGTATTTTTGATCAAATAAATGCAGCCTTGATGAGCGTAAGAGACTTCTTTTAAAAACCATTACAAGTCTTACTGATCCCAAACTTGAATGGCAGTGTGTATATATATATTTATCATGTTAAAATGTGAGAATCAAATATGATCAGGCTTTTGAGGTTCTCTTATTTGTTCATCTCTCAATTATCATTGTATTAATAAAAACTACAGAGCTTTGATCATAAAACTAAGCATTTAATCATACTAAGATATAAGTGACTGAGATTTTCATGCATTTTTTTGTAGTCGGCTATACAAATATCAATATCCCATTGATTTATATTACAAGCTATCAGAATCTTACTTTTTGGCCATATAAATATCAGCAACTGCATCAAACTGCAAATATTGGCTCAGTTTGGGCCTCTGAATAAAATTGAGGTTTTTACTCCATATTCTGACTATATCATACTATATGAACCATAAAAGCCTAATGTATCAAATATGATACTCAACCAAAAACTAAACTAGTAAAAATACTAAATACTACAAAAAATTTAACTAGTCAAGTAAATTCTTTCGGCATGATTCACTTGATTTAACCATCATTTTTTACAGTGCAGTCACACACAGTTACACTCTCTCTCTTATTTTTCATGCGAATGGAGTTTCTGCATTAGTGCGGCCCATCTGCACCCACTCTCTTTGATTGACAGGTGTATATGGATGCCACATCAGCTGCCAATACCTGGAGACAGTGATGTCACAATGGCTGGTCTCCCGGGAGACCCTGCTCTCTCGTTCTGTTTTCACACATGAAAGAAGCCATTTCAGGTGACAGGAAATGGGGTGGGATAAAAGGAAAACATTTGGACTCCATGGCACTCTGGGAAGCCTGAGGGTGCAGCTTTGATATCAAATGGATCCGCAGACATGATTAAACGCAGCAATCTGAAACCAGCACAATACTGGAGAACCAAATATGTGGCACTGGACAGCTAGTCATTCTCTCATACCTCGTTTGATTGAACACTCCTATTCTTTTTACCTCCCGTTCGGTCATAAGAGAGTGGGACTTAAAGGGATAGACCCAAAAAAGAAAATTCTTTCATTTTACTCACCCTCATGTGGTTCCAAAACCTGTATGACGTTCTGTGTTCATTGGAGCACAAAAGCAGTTATTTTGAATAATGTAATTGTCGCTCTTTTTCCATGCAATTAAACGGGGAACTTCAAAAGCTTTAGAATGAAAGAAAAAAAAAACAATATATGTATGCATGGACAAAAGTTGTCCATATGATTTAAGTGATATATTTCAAGTCATGCTGAGTCTTCTGAGTCATTGATTTGAATTTAAGAAACAAATCCGATTCTTGAATTAGCAGCTAGTTCCTTAAGATGATCTGACTCAAACAAATGATTCATTTACATGTCGGACATCAGTGCTTCACTTATGAATGTGAAAATTCATTTTCACTTTTGGGTGAATGATTTCATCTAAATGGATTAAATGGATTTAAAATATATATATATATATATATATATGGAGATATGGAGATGTACATTTCTAAAAACCCATACAATGTTCACTTATAAATTTGAAAATTAATTTTCACTTTTGGGTAAACTGTTCTTTTAAAGGGGTCATATGATGCGATTTCAATTTTTCCTTTCTCTTTGGAGTGTTACAAGCTCTTGGTGCATAAAGAAGATCTGTAAAGTTGCAAAGACTAAAGTCTCAAATCCAAAGAGACATTCTTTATAAAATTTCAGAGTCATCCACACCTACCTAAAACGGCTCGTTCTAACACGCCCCCACAT
>NW_015536540.1:463760-478198 GCF_001515605.1 Sinocyclocheilus anshuiensis
CTGATCCTGGGAGAGTAGACTACAATGCCGGCTGTTCTGACTCAAAGACTGTAAGTACGTTTTTTATATTTAAAGAGTTTTTATATTTTTTATATTTAAAGTGAGTTTTTTGGGCAGTGTAGAGTAGGGCTTGTTGTTTGTCATTTCTCCGATCACAAATGCAGACATGGTTTTATGTTTACGCGGCGCGATGCAACGCATAAAAAGACAGTATAAGTCATTATAATCAGTAATTATGTCCCCACTGGATGCAACAAATGCCTCGTTTGTAATGGGTTTTAATGTTTTTGTCTCGTCGCTCCGGCCGGACACGGCATCAACAGTATGGTAAGGGGCGTAACATTTCCGTCTCACGCTTGAGGTATTCGGCCAATCACAACGCATTGGATAGCTGGCCAATCACAGCACACCTCGCTTTTCATACCGATGAGCTTTGTAAAAATCGACGCGTTTCAAAAAGGCGGGGCATAGAGGAGAAACAATAATGTACAGTATGTGGAAAATAATGTGTTTTTTGAACTTTAAACCGCATAAACACATTTCATTACACCAAATACACAAAATAATGTTCTTTTTAGCAGCATCATATGACCCCTTTAATTTAAATGACTATTTAAAAAACTACATATACATTTCTAAAGCACATCCAGAAATTGTATAATCAGTTTTAAAGTTCTCTAGATTCTTTGTGGATTTTTCAAAAAACTTCCTTGAATGTTTTTTTTTTTTTTTTTTTTTTTTAGGGGTTTTTGTCTCTTTTGAAGGGGTATTAGCTGCATAATTGAGGCTGTGAATAATCGTACTTGACGTATTCATTCATGTTAATTAACTTACTGCAAGGCACAAGGGAGTTGAGTTATGAGGTAACAAAGAGATGTATTTAACAGTGAGATCTACCCCAGGAACAAACAGAGTCTCAGGCGTATGTGTGTGTATGAGAGCATGTGTTGCTATGTTGCCTCCAGCACTGTGAGCTGAATTTTATCAGTGTGTCACCTGTGTGATTAGTAGAGAGCGAGAGAGATGGAAATAAAGAGAGAGACGGGAATATATATTTAGAGAGAGAGAGAGAGTAAATCAAAGACTCCGTCAAGCATAATCATAATCCATGCCCTACCATACCAACTGAAGATGCGATGATATCTCTGAATGGGCCTGTAAGGTCATTGTCATGTGTCAATCTCTAATTTCCTTTACGGCGGATCTCCTCCTCTTCCTCTGTGCCTCTGGATGTCTTCATAATCTAAAGCAGACATGATATTAACCCTGCGCTCAGCGATTCGTATCTCCGGCGATTTGTCGCCCTGAGGCTGAGTGGAATGACTGAAGTTATCAAACATCGCTGCCACCTCCTGAGGACCCCACCCGTCAAAACTTTCTGATCGCTTAGCAACACAGCCTACCTTTATACTGCCATCGTCTGTTAGAACCATCAGTACATAGAAGTTTTACTCAAAACTTTGTCCAAGGCATCTTCATAGCATCAACATGGTCTGATAATTGTTTTAACAAGGGAAATCTTTGTTTGGATGATTTTTTTTCATTGTCAAGGCAAGTTCACAACCAAAAAAGAAAAAAAAAACTGAACACAAACATAATTGTTTCTTGTGTGTATCATGAAAACTTTCAATAAATAATAATAATTGTTAGTAATCAAGTAAATAAATAAATGAGTAACATAATTAAATGTGTACCAAATATGACAGTATCACCATTTTATTTTAGATACTGTTTGAAAATCCTGATTAATCACATGTATTTTATTCTATTGATACCATAGTTTTATATATTTATAGAGAGAAGAGAGAGAGTTAAGATTTTTAACAGTATTTTTAACAATGGTGAACAGTAAAAAATAAAATAAATATATTTAGAATATATATTTTAATATACTAATGATGATAATGTAATACTTATATATTTTACAATAAAAATAAATAAAATAAAAAAATCAAGATTTTTTTTTTTAAATACTGCTACTAGTAATAATAATAATACATTTTATTTCTTCAGGTTTTCAACAGCAGGTGCTCAATGTTGGGTAAAATACAATAAGAGATAAGAAAATAAGAATGGAATATATTTATAATTATTATTATTAGTAGTAGTAGTAGTAGTAGTAGTATGAATGTTTTCTTATGCATGAAAATATATAGCTGCCTTTATATTTTAGGAACCCCCTTGCAAGGGGATCATCATGTTTAGGGGTGAAAAAGTTTGAAAAGAAGGATTGGAATATAGCTCGCAAGCCACAGAATGATCCATTTTGTATTCTCAAAAACAGATTTCAAATGCCATGAGCATGATTAAATGATGACAGCATTTGCATTTTAGGGTGAACTATCCCTTTAACATGTTTTAGAAATGTTCATAGATTGCACGAACAGCATGACCAACATTTTAAAGGGGGATTAGGCCCAAAAAGTGTCTAATTCCCCTGAACACGACATCTCAATAATCCAGGCCTCTCCAGCCAGAAGAGCCACATGTACAGCTGTGTAGAGTAACACAGAGCTGTATGGAGTGATTTAGAGCAGTATGAAGAGCGGCAGAGAGAAATATAGGTTTCGAGGAATGGTACAGAGTGATATACAGACCATTTTTGATTGGTGTTCAGTGGCACAGAAAGACGTAAAGCGGCAAAGAGCGGCGTAGAGTTGTTTAGAGCAGCGTAGGGCGGTGTAGATCAGTGTAGTTTAGCACAGCTCCCTTCTCCCACTATCTGGAGCAGAGCGACAGACTGCCGGGCCCATGGGGCAGATTCTCTGGCATTCATCCACACTGTGAGCCTGCTGGAGGAAAGAAAATGGAGCTCTTTGGTAAAACGGAAACCCCCCTTTTTCTTTTTTTGCTGTTATCTCTTTTTTTCGCAAATGCTTGTACCATTATTTTCCTGTTCTTCTCTTTGCATAGTAATAGGGCCGATAGATCTCCCTCATTGGACGAATTGCCAAAATCAATTTTTCTCTAATTATCATCCGTTCCTTTTTGTTTTCTTCTTTTATCTGGCACAACATCCTCTCTCTGCTCTTCATTTATTCTCGTTATCTGATCCTCCCCATCTCCAATGTGTCTCTTTCTCGTTTAACTCTGTTAAACTGTTAGCCTTTACGACAGCCTTAAAAAACCCATCTCTGTTCACTGGTGTGTTAACGCTCCTCAGCACATCTCTGCGATGACTATGACCACAGACTGGGGTGGAAGTAATGTTTTTTTGCAGCTGAAATCAGAAGCAGATGGATTCAGGATGGCTCAAATTAGCCTTTCTCTCGTGTTCTGCTGTTGCTAAGTAACAGTTGACAGACAGGGGGTGACAGGCCAGTGATGGCAGCGTTTGATGGCAATATGTCTTTGGCTCAATGGCTCCGAGCTAACATTGAAACAGTGCCTCATTTAAATCAGAGCGAGAGAGAGAGAGAGAGAGGGAGATTTTTGTAAGAGTCTGCGAGCAAGCAGATGAGCCAAACCTACCACACAGATAGCCAAAATTTGTCACTCATGTCATATGTGAGAATACAATCATGTTGCCATAAGGACATCTGTTGTGTGCCAATGAAATATGTTGTTTTAAGGGCATTAACCAATCAGAATGTTGCCTTTCCACTGCATTAGATCACTTATTTGACTGTACTTTAAAGCTGTCAGGCTCACAGAGACCATTCAGAAAAACAAAAGGCGTAGAAAAATAAAGAAGAGCATGATTACAAAATAGTCTCTACCAATTTTGTATCAGCTATTATGTGTCATGTTTTCATTTGTAAAATTATTTTATTTTCCTTAATAAAAAGCTGTTAATTTTGTATAGAATGATAATTTTCCATTTAAACTACTACATAAGGACTACAATGACTTGCTGATACATCAAGCATGTAAACTTGCATCCTTTGAGTTTTTGTGGTCTTTAGGTAGCAACTTGCTAACAAAAACAAAATGGTCTTATGTTATGGTGTAGCCTATGACAAAATGTTTTAGTCTGCAAGTACAGACTTTATATTTTACTATATAATTTTGTTTGCCACTTTACAGCTCACTGCATTCAAGAACATGTTGCACTTTTCTCCAAAATGACAGATGGCAGTGCAGAGAAAATATCAGCTGAAACAGCAAGAAACCGCAGTAAACGTGATGACTTTTAGAATCATTTTATAAACACTGAAATTGTCATAGTGTGGCAGATTTCACAGTTTATGTCAAAACTTGATGCTAGTTCTACTCTGTTTTAAAAGTAGGCTCACCTCCTCAGGCAACCTAACTCCACGTTTGTCCATTAAAATGGAAGCTGTTACTTTTAAGTCACAAAATTGGGAGATCTCGCAGCCAATTTGTTCTGCCGGAAGTGTGTGATGATGACGTAGTGGTTTTGCGCGCAGAGTCTTGCGTGCTCCGTGCGAGCGCGTTGAGTACTGTACAAACTAGGGGTGGGAATCGCAGGGTACCCCACGATACGATGCGAATCACGATACATGGCTCACGGTACGGTAATATCACGATACAGCGGTTCTGCGGTAATCGGTATATTGCTAGACAATCCTATAACGATACATCACGATATCTGTCTAACTATGAAAACAAAATGCCTGTGAAAAGGTTAAGTGCAAGTTTTCTCTCTTTATTCAAGTCCAAACTGTTAGAAAACAGCACAAAAGTTCTGTAAATCAAATTTAACATGCTAAGTAAATTAATCATTTTATTCTTGGACTTATTAAAAGCGGTGCCCACTGAAGCGGTGTCAGTGCCCACTGCATAACGCGCACTTGCAATATCTGAGAGAGAGGGAGAGCATCCAGTTTTGTTGACATAAAACTAGACGTGCCGGTGGCACTCTCTCACTTATAGTTAGTGAGGGAAATCCACCTGTGATCCGAGCTGAGAGGTTAGGCTACTCATGGACTGATTATGTGCAGTAATAACGTGATCGGTGCCTATGGTCAACGCTGATAGCTGTTCCGGGGCAGTTTTTTAGTTCTCATTTCCATAAACATATATATAGCAGTAGAGCTAATACAGTGGCTGGAAATCCAGTGGCTTCCCCATCTTCATAGAGAACACGGTTCATGGTTGCTCAGAGCAGTTTGGAAAGAAGGTGGAAATGGTGCGACCACGATTTTCACGCATTTTTAGACACTGGGAGCAGGGAAATCTATATAGAGCGCCTTATTGTAATAATTAAAATATCGATATTTGGTGCCAGATATCGATTCTTGTATCGCATGGAGAAGGACAACTATATATCGCCATATCTCTCGGTCATCCAAACTGCAGGAGCCAGTGAGTAGGAAGTGTCAAGGGAAGCTGTAATAAACAGAAGTAATTCTTAGAAATGTATCCACTTTATTCTTAGCCTGAAAATGGGCGCGGCCATTTTTAAATTTTATGGGACTTGCTTCCGGTCTCATTTGCTTCCAGCTATTTTTAGCTGTACAAAACCACTAGTTTTGCTGCTTGATGGCCTACTGCAGATTGGTGTGTCTTACCATATTATTTTAGTGTATTATCTTAATTATTGTAAGGGAAACAGGTCAATTTAGCTCAAAGGGAATCATTTAAGATTTTAAAGGGAATTTGGACAGAATCACTGTTTTACGGCTGATCACTGAGATTGTAATGCAAACAGTTTTACCATTTACTGCATGTTGATATTTTTCCTCATTATTTCCCTATTGCGGTTAATGAACCGGAAGTCTCGCCCATAGGCTTACTTCTGCATTTAGGAATAAGGTGGATATGTATCTACCCAGGTAAACATTTCATTTGTCATCAGAGAACTCACTGGTAAACTTTAATTTCTCACTTTTTGTTTGACAAAATAGTAACTAGTCTCTCTGACTCGTTCAATGTTGCGTTTTTACAGTTTTGTAAAATCAGTATGTTTTATTTTTCAATTCATGTTATGAAACATTTTATTTATAATTTCTTTATTGTCTCATGACATCAAGAGCTAAGCCAGAGCAGCTTAGAGTGGCATGGTTAAATGGAAATTTCAGAAAAATTCAGATACTGTCACATTTCAATTTTTCAGCTGTTAGATACAGTGACAACCCACATACAGACTGGCAAGAAACCTTATATTGATAAAGACAAAGCAGAATTATGGATTGCTGTATATTTATAGCAATTATTAATATAGGTTAACATAAATTTCCTATTGTTTATAGCTAATTCCTATACATTTATTTTATAAATTCAGTTTATAAAACTAGACATGTTAAAAAACCATTTGTATATGTAGATATCTTCATCTTGATTTTAAAAATGCTATGAAAATGTTGGTTGTTGTTAATTTTGCACCTTACAGTACTTACAGTAAGATTTTTGCACAGAATAGTAAATAGCATACGTTTAGAACAACATGAGTAAATAATACGAGAGTAAATTATGACAGAAGTGTCATTTTTGGGTGAACTACTCCTTTAACCCTTAGGTGCTGCATTTTCCTCATAGAGTTTGAAAACTTTTTTTTAATTGTCGAGACTTTTAAATAATAAATTGAACAGTTTTGTTATGTACCATAATCATATGTTCCCTCATAAATTCATTCATAAATAAATTCCTAAATGTATTTTATTTTGATGTACAGTGCAATGTTTATTATATTCTTTACAAGTATGTACGTGTCATTCTAGCAATATAAAAAAAGAGAGGGTCTGATAGAGACGAGATAGAGGGAATAAGAAAGAAGCTCAGGCAAAGTATTAGCTAGAGAAGGTTTATTATTCTCTGCAGCACTCAATCAAACATTGGCCCTATGAACAGAGAGTAATGCTAGAGAATCAACCTCAGGGCTTCTGTCTGTCTCTCTCTCTCTGTCTCTCTGTCTCGCTCTCTCTCTTTTATTCCTTACAGTGTGTGAGTGGTATCCATCTGTCAACTGTCAGTGCCAGTGAGAGATATCCAGAGCTGTCACATCTTGTCAGCTCTCTGAGCTGATGCCTTTTGCAGCTGCCTGGCCAACACACACACACACCGTCCCCAATGATGGCCAGCATGCAGGCGCACTAAATGGGGAAATAATGTGGCTGAAAGAAAAAAAGCAGATAAAAGCCGCATAAAAAAAATCATGAGCCGGAAGAGGGATGGAGGGATGGCAGGAGCAGACAGATTGTACAGAGGGACGATGAGTCAGATCCAGGCTGTAGAACTCTGTGGATGAGAGACTGAGTTGGAGAACCATCAAAGTGCCGTGGACGGGGGGTTAGACGAGGGGCAGTGGGCATCCGGGCAGCGTGAGGAGGATTAACACAGAGAAAAGCTCAGAGATGGCTGTTTCAATGGCCATGAGATGAAAGGGATGAGTAGATGTATAACGGATATATAGCCTGTCCCTCTTCAACACGCATTGGTTGTCCGTTTCTCCTTCAGTCTGCAGATTAATGTTCTCGATAGAGTTTCAAAGACCCATGTGACTTTGGCGTTAGTTTGAATGGCTGTTAAATGGCTTGATGTAGCTATTTGGCTCTAGTCCCAGCTCTTAAAAATGATCTCCTTCTCCTTGTCTACTTTCAATCATTAGTGAAGATCTTCATAAGGTCTGGATGAATAAAAGCAAGACAGCTTCGGATCCTTCAAAACCACTGTCGTTTTCCAGCGTCTAAAGACGAGGGAGGAAAGGATCTTTTTGAAGTTTGGAAAAGCGCCAGTTGAGTGTTGAGAGATCAGAGCAGGACATTCCCGCCTGACTTCCTGTCTTGATTTCACTCAACAGGAAGCAAGAAGTCAGGTGTGGCGGAGGGAAACAAAGCTACAGCTTATGTTTAAGACATCCATCTCTGGGGCCAGATTTGAAGGATTAGTTCACCCAAAAATTAACATCCTGACAAGATTTACTCACCCTTATGTTGGACTGAACCTGCATGCTGTTTTTTTTCCATGTTAAATAGAAAGTTGCTTGTCTAGATTCTTCAAGTGGAACAACATGATGATAGCATGTTGATTTTGAGGTAAACTCTCTGATATTGAAAGACTAAAGACTATTGAATGTCTTCCCTATCTGACACAACATAATGATGAGAAGTACTGTGTTAGTGCAGAAAATGGGCACGTGTGAGAAAGAGAGATAATTAAAGATTGAGAGATGTTGTTGATGTATATGTGAATTTTGTGGCACTTGACAGTTTCCACATTTGCATCTGTTGCATCTGACAGTTTCCACATTTGCATCTGGAAACTTTACCTCAGTAAAACTGATCTTCACCACTCAGAGTAAGGTGTGTGTTTCTTACACTGGCAAATGTGCGGTTGTACTTGATATTAAGGGATTAGTTCACCCTAAAATTCAATTCAATTAAAGTTTATTTGTATAGCGTTTTTCACGATACAAATCGCTGCAAAGCAGCTTTACAGAAAATTAAGTTTCTACAATATATTTAGTAGTAGCTTATCAGTGGTGACTGTCAATTTGATGTACATATGGCAGAAATGTACCTTAAAATTCAGTTAATGACATAATCAAACAGACGATGGACACTATTAACATCAATTATTATATGTTGCAATCAAACTTGTAGCAAAATTTGGTAGTTTATGTTGTTTCAGGGTTGGCATCATCTGAGGTCCTCTAAGGGGTTTGCATCATCTCTTCTCAGGTGTTCGGTATCTCAGGTCTTTGTAAGGGCTGGATCCAGACTGAAGCTTGTGTAATTCCTAGTTACCGTGGCAGAAACAGAGAAACAAATAGAGACATAATTAGTGTAGCTGCTGTTCCAACCGAGCAAAAATTATTTGTTCAACCCAAGCTAAGAAATAATAATGTGCATTTGATCAGATATAACTGTAGTACAAGATTAGTAATATGATCATAAAATTCAAGTACTGTCATCATTAACTCACCTATTTATCTATCATATGGCTTCAGAAGATTGTAATATATGTATGCATAACTTTCATGGCGCTTCTCTTTTTCGGTGCTTAAGAATTGAAAATTACCTCAAACAAATGGCTTTTCCTTTTGTGATCCACATAAACAGGTGAGTCATTTTTTTTAACAATTGTGAGAATTAGAGTTTGTTGGTGAAATCATGTGTAATTGTGCATATTTTCTTACAGGTTCACTACCTTTACGGTGCTTTTTTCCTTTTTGGTGTTTGCTATTTAAAACCGCTATCCACTTTCATTGTATGTAAATGCAAAAACAGCAGCTCAGACATTTTGCTAAATTTCTCCTTTTATTCTCCACGGACGGTTTGGACGCCACGGTGAGTAAACTTCAGTTTTGAGTGAACTATACCTTTAAAGGGGTCATATGATGTGATTTAAAATTTTTCCTTTCTCTTTGGAGTGTTACAAGCTCTTCGTGCATAAAGAAGATCTGTAAAGTTGCAAAGACGCCGGCCGCGTCGTTCTCAAGCCCACCCGCTTCTGCTCACTCAAGCCGGCCTCCGCTCACTCTAGGCCGCGGCTTACTCTAGGCCTCCGGCCTCCGCTCACTCAAGGCCGTGGTGTGTGACGCTGTTTCGTTGTGAAAGCGAAACTACTTTGTTTGGCCTTCCAAAAGAGGACACGACTAGAAATCAGTGGTTAAGTTGTATTTACAACACTGTTCCAGAACAGTTCAACCCAAATATTCAGATGTGTCCAGCGCATTTTATGGAGGACTGTTTCCTGATCCTGGTATAGTAGACTACAATGCCGGCTGTTCTGACTCACAGACTGTAAGTACGTTTTTTATATTTAAAGAATTTGCCACTGACGATTCAAACGCGAGTTTTTTGGGCAGTGTAGAGTAGCGTTTGTAGTTTGTCATTTCTCCGATCACAAATGCAGACATGGTGTTATGTTTACGCGGCGCGATGCAACGCAACGTGTAAAAAGACAGTATAAGTCATTATAATCCGTAATTATGTCCCCACTGGATGCAACAAATGCCTCGTTTATAATGGGTTTTAATGTTTTTGTTTCGTCGCTCCGGCCGGACAGGGCATCACAATATGGTAAGGGGCGTAACATTTTCGTCACACGCTTGAGGTATTCGGCCAATGGATAGCTGGCCAATCAGAGCATACCTCGCTTTTTCAGACCGATGAGCTTTGTAAAAATCGACGCGTTTCATAAAGGCGGGGCATAGAGGAGAAACAATAATGTACAGTATGTGGAAAATAATGTGTTTTTTTAACCTTATACCGCATAAACACATTTCATTACACCAAATACACAAAATAATGTTCTTTTTAGCAACATCATATTACCTTTGAGGTTTCTGAAGATTAAACATGATGTTTTGTGGTTTTCTAAATTAAAAAGTAATTATTTTAACAATTGAGAGAATTAGAAAGTAGTAAAGATGTTGTTTGTGTGGTTTGTAGGTGGAATAATGTTTTTTTACAGGTTCGCAACTTTTATGGTGCTTTTTTTCTTTTTTCGGTGTTTGACAAAATCGCCATCTTTCATTGTATGTTTTCACTTTCATTGTATGTAAATAAAAATCAGCAGCTCAGATGTTCTGCACAATTTCCCCTTTTGTGCTCCACAGAAAAAAAAAAGAAAAAAAAAGTCATACAGGTTAACATTGACATTAGGGTAAGTAAATAATGACAGTATTTTAATTTTTAATTGAGCTATGGACCTTTTTATTTCCGGGGTTCTCAGCAGCGGAAGTCATCATAGCTGGGTTTACTTGAAGAGCAGTGAATGGGAGAGTACCACAAATATATTTTTTTAATTGTAATATGCTGTTTTCATGACTTTCAAAAAAAAGGGAAAAAATTGAGAGAGGCTAGTAACGGCAGTCAGAAGACAGAACTAAATTTACCCATTCCCTCCCATAGATGCTGCATTAGAAACACCCTCGCATTAGCGTTAACTCGTTTTTTTTGTAATTTGATGCAAAGGTGATATAATACAAAGTATAGTGTTATAATTGTACATACATTTAAAAAAAAAATCAAAACATTAAAAACTTTTGAGAATTTACGATGCTGATGACCGCTAAACGCGTCATCACAGTCTTGTGAAAAGGGTCAATCCTTAGAGTTTCTTAAGATTAAACATTGTTTTGTTAAAGTTAAAGCCAAAAAGTCCACACAAAATTAGTAAAGCTGTTGTTAATGGGTTTTGTAGATGGAATAATGTGTGATTGTGTACATAGTTTTTTTTTTACAGGTTCACTACATTTATAGTGCTTTTTTTTTTTTGTGCCTGACATTTAAAATCACCATCCACTTTCAACAGCAGCTCAGATGTTCTGCAAAAATTCTCCTTGTGTTCCCCAAAAGAAAAAAGGTGAGTAAATAATGACAGGTATTTTCATCTTTGAGTGAACTTATACCTTTAAGGTTTCTGAAGATTTAACATGATGTTTTTTGAGAGTTAGAAAGTCTGCAAGAAAGTAGTGTAGAAGTTGTTTGTGTAGTTTGTATGCGGAATAATGTGTGATTGTGCACATTTTCTTGCAGGTTCACACACACGCACCAGGAGGGATCTGAAGCCCACGCGACACAGACACCTCAACCAAATGTAAAACAAACGCACTCGATTTCACTCTTCAAACAGACGTTCACCACCTTCAAAGCCTTACGACGAAAGCGGAGCGGAACGCTCCAAACCAGGCAACAAACAACTCGTTTATACATTCTCCTAATTCCTCTCCGACGGGCCTCGATGTCTTTCTTCAGCAACAGACTGTTGGGGATCACGGCTTCAACGTTGCGGTTTTAAGACAGTCGTCTTCCCTCCCCGCTCCTCCGTATCTCTGTGATAAACGCCGGAGCAAATTCAAAGCCAAACAAACACGGATTCAAAGAAAGATTTTTGTGGCAACTTAAGGAAAGCGCATGTTCGTGACAACGTGTCGCCGGAGAGTTTGTTCAGTCGGTGCTCGCTCAGATAGACCCTGGCTGCTCATCCTGAGCAGGGAAGTGCATTTGCTTGCTTATCATTAAAAAAATAGAGATTATGTCTTCAGAAGTCAGAGGGGATATTTATCAGACTCGCAGTTGGAGATGTGATGGCGTGTCTCTTCTAATAGAACAGTCTCAAGGCTCTGGGCCTGTGTGCGCAGGTTATGATCCCATGAGAAGTGAATAAGTAAAGCGCTGACTGATCACATGTATTTACTTCATGCTTGCCTTTTGTCCTGTAATGAATATCAATGAATGAAGCGGCGAATGTGGATGGGTAACGTATGCTATTGGATGGCATACGTATTAATGCAACGTAAAGTGGCGCAGACTATATGACACAAGAGATAAGACTTTTTATCATTTACATTTAGGCCTACCATTATAAACCATAGTTCATAAGAAAATAAAACAGTAAATTCATAATAAACTACTAAAGGATATCTTTCAGCAAGCTGAAAAAAGCTGCTTTGCTGGTCTTAGCTGGTTTGAACTGGTCTTACAGCCTGCAGTAAAACTGGCTTAAAGTTTCTTAAAGCAGGGTTTGTTGAAACCTTTTCAACATTCGCCTGTTTGCAATCCATTTTACTTCAGTAACTGACATATTTATGAGTAAAAATCATATTCACTGAGAACAAATGGAGGCAGGATATTTTATCGTCTGGGATTTGTGACGTGAGCTAAAACCGAAAGTCATTTAAACCAATTAGGCTACTACATTTGGAGAATGTTTGAAATTTTGATTTTAATATATAGGCCTACTGATGAATCATACACCGTAAAACCAGGAACGTTTTAATAATAAATGCTGATACCATGGTGATTTTTCTTTACCATGGTATAGGAATTGTTTGGGGCTAAATTTAAGATCACATGTTTGTGAATGAGAAATGAATTTATAATGATGTAATCAAAGTTAGGAAGATTTACAACGATTCCTTTTTTATTACAAGCTGCGTTCTCTTGCAGACTAGACTGTGAAAGCACCATAAATCACTCTATTTTTATAGGTGTATATATTTATTTTATTTCCACGACATACTTTTACTACTGCTTGCTCAAACTTCGTACAAAACAAAAGGAAAAACAACATGACCTGTTATCAGTTTTCATTCAAAATCCCATACCTGTCTGAAAGCAATTGTTCAGACAGGAAAGAAAAGCTCACAAAGACGGAGAGGAGGGAGCGCCGCAGGAAAGTTCCACATGCAATCTTTTTTGTTTGTTTGCGAGTGTAAACGCAGTTGTGATGAAATATTGATGCTCCCTTCCAAACTGTCTTGTAAGTCGTCTCCGTTCTTTCAGGCTTTCCATCTGTAGCACCTGAGGAAGAGGACGGGAACGCCGGGCTGTCAGGAGAGATGAGCTCACGCTCTCTGAGGCAGGCTGGCAAATGCGACACATCCCCTTCAAGAGCAGACACAAGAGCAAACTTCCGCTACTCCTCGATCTTTGTCTCTTTCTCTATCTGTGTCGTTATCTTTCTTTCTTTATCTGTTCTTCTCCTTTGCACTTTCTATTCGAATTGTAGGACAGTAGCTATGGCAGACTTGTGCATCATGACTTATGGAATCAGAGGTGTCCTTCATTTGTAGGTAATGAACATTTTTTATGGAAGTGATTGATCAAAAACAGTTCACCTTGCTCATTAAGGCACAAACAGTTTTATGGGAGCAGGGCATTATGCCCGGGGTTTTTTTTTTTTTTTTGAGGAAGCACTAGTGCCAGTTCTATCTTATTTGGTGCACGAGTTGACATAAGACCAAAGAGTAGAAAACACCAGATTTTATATATACACCAAGGTAACATTTTCATTTAGTTTAATGATGTACTAAAATAAACTGAAATAAAAATTCATTAAAAAACTATATAGACATATTTAAAAAACTAATAAAAATGACAAAAACAACAAAATCACTAAAACTTTAAGTAAAATTAAAATGAAAACTAAAATGTAAAAAAAATCTAGTGCAAAATATTAATAAAAATCTTGGTGATACTAATATAGCATTATATTATATTATGGATGTTCAGGTATATTATTGTTACTATTAATATTTTGCTTCACTGTAAACAGTCTTAAAGGGGTCATATGATGCGATTTCAATATTTCCTTTCTCTTTGGAGTGTTACAAGCTCTTGGTGCATAACGAAGATCTGTAAAGTTGCAAAGACTAAAGTCTAAAATCCAAAGAGATATTCTTTATGAAAGTTAAGACTTGTCCATGTCTACGTCACTGTGTGGGAAGATTTGCATAACACCGCCCAAATGTTCACGCGAAGAAAGAAGGCGTAACTTTTATTCTCGCTGTAGTATTGTTGTTGCCGCTGCCGCCATGTTGTGGAGATGCTGTGTGTTTCGTTGTGAAAGCGAAACTACTTTGTTTGGCCTTCCAAAAGAGGATGATATCTGCTTCTTCATGCCTAGAGCTGATCCATGCTGGTCGCTGAGGAAATACATCAACTTCGCGCAGTGGTTCGCTGGATCGGCTTTCACCGTGGATGAAGCGGAGTCCAGCCCGGGGTCGTCACATGTGGCTGCCGCAAGCCCGCTGGACGCTCCTTCGTCGAATCCGCCAGCCGCGACGTTCTCAAGTCCGCCGGCCG
>NW_015536540.1:478473-498365 GCF_001515605.1 Sinocyclocheilus anshuiensis
CTGGTGCTTCTGACTCACAGCCTGTAAGTAAATTTTTTTATATTTAAAGAATTTGCCACTGATGATTCAAATGTGAGTTTGAGCAATGTAGAGTAGCGCTTGTTGTTTGTCGTTTCTCCGATCACAAATGCAGACATGGTTTTATGTTAACGCAACGCGATACGCAACGCAACGCGTAAAAACACAGTATAAGTCATTATAATCAGTAATTATGTCCCCACTGGATGCAACAAATACCTCATTTATGATGGGTTTTATTGTTGTCTCATCGCGCCGGGAGACACAGCATCACAGTATGGTAAGGGGCGTAACATTTCCGTCACACGCTTGAGGTATTCAGCCAATCGCAACGCACTGGATAGCTGGCCAATCAGAGCATACCTCGCGTTTCAGAACGATGAGCTTTGTAAAAATCGACGCATTTCATAATGTTCTTTTTAGCAACATCATATGACCCCTTTAAGTTTTGAGCAACATGGCGGCTGGTGTGACACTATTTTTCCATGTAAAGTAAATGATCTGTGGAAAGTGTGAATCATTTGGACTTATCCAATTTAGATTTATGTAAAAGAATGATTTCTGCCACAGTATTTTACGCATTTTTTATGGTGGTTGCAATAATCATGCAACCACTTTTTTTTAAAGATACAAGTAATTTATTAGAAGTAAATTCATTTAAAATTGACAAATGTGAATGTGCATGAAGCTTCTGAAAAGTGTCAGATGAGGAATGAAATTGTCGTTGATCTTTTAGGAGTTAATTGTAAATTGTAAATGAAAACATGCTGTAACTTTCAGAAAAAGACCATCTGTTGAAACTAAGCTGCAAAACACGTCTCTTTCTGATCTTCCAGTCACATTTGTTGCAGTCTTCAGGATATTCAGGACAGAAGAAAGAAAGACGTAAGGGTTTGGAACAATATAATGGTGAGTAAATGACAGTTTTTCATTTTTCATTTCATTTCCTTTTAAATTAAGAACAAAATAGGTATTTTTCAATAGAAATGCTGATTCAAATATTAAGTAATTAGAAACAAAAAAGACATACTTGTTCATATACCTCAGCTCTCCTGACATCTCTCTATTTTATTTGTTTGTGCACTCTGTTCTATTACTGCCGACTATCATTTGCAAAGTGTTGTCTGGCATTTGTGGCTTTCTCTATTGGCTTTGCATGCTTGGCTAGCTGCGCTTGAACCTCTCAGCAGAAGAGACCTAGGCCTTTTTTAATAAGGTCCCTCATGAGAAATCTTCCTCATCTGAGCAGGAGCATGTCTAGAGGGCAGTTAAAGAAGAGAAATAGAAGAGGTAACAGAAATAAAAAGATGAGGAGATATAGACAGAAAGGAGGAGAGACTGATGAGGGAAGGGGAAGAACGTGATGCGTGATTGAGTTTGTGCAGTCTGCCTCTATGAGAGGTGAGAGCTGCTCTATCAGGAGACAGGAAAAGGCATTCAAAGTGTCACATGTTTGTCACGGTGGGCGACATTGGCATCTGTCACGCAACCTTTGGCAACACTTGCAATAAACCTCCCCGTTCCAGAGAGTACGAGACAAAAAGAGACTTTGAAAATGAGAGAGATTTGCAGAGTGCTGCAGTGCTCACGGGGACACAGGTCTGAATCCACCCTGTCCTGTCTGAATAAATCCGTTCCTTAAAGCCTCAAAATTTGAAAATAAATGTTAAAGTAAAAAATAGATCCCTTGCTTTTGTATTTCCCAGTTCTATGGTATTCACATTTGGCACTTTGTGTTTCGGAATAGGACAAAAGAATCAAAATGATCTGTTTCCTTCCTAATTCATGGAAATGGAGAGGGGGAGGAGGGCTCCTGTCAGGAGGGAGACATGGAGCGCTGGTCAGTATATCAGGGAGTTTTAATTAACAGCTCAGTGATGAGGATTGAAACAGCCCTCATGCCGTTTACCACTCTACGGGACCGGATCAAACCAAACTCACCACAGCGGGGTTGATTTGGTAGGTCCGAGAGTGTTCGAGTGTTCAGAATGTACCATCATGTAACTGAATATATTGGTTATAATCATGAGACATTGCCCAGGTCTGTTTATTATATATATATATATATATATATATATATTCATAATAATCGTAGTACGAACAACTAAAATTACAATTAGTGTAACCAGAAATAATAATATTAATATTAATGCATATTAATAATAATATAACTCTAGTTGTAGTTTTATTTGGTTGTATTATTATTATTGTTATTATTATTATATTAATAATAATTATAGTATAAAAAATAAAACTACAATTAGTGTAACCATGTGTAATAATAACAATAGGAATCAAATTTTGCTTGTTTATATTAGTGTTAGTATTAGTATTAGAATTTTTTGTACAGCACTTTGGTCAACTTTGGTTGTTTTTAAATGTGCTTTATAAGTAAATATTGTAATAATACATTTATAATAATCATAGTGTGACGAACAATACTGCATATTAATATGAATAAAATAGGACTTTAGTTGTAGTTTTATTTGTTCATATTACTGTTAATAGTATTATTAAAAAGGAAAAATAACATTGTAAAAATAAAATCAGTTCTTTCTTAATCTTTCTTGAAGTATTGCTAATTATCATTGTAGTAGACTTTTCTGTGTCCATTCATCCTAAATAGTTTAAAAAGTAAATAACGCCACCTCCATTGACATCTCATTCTCTCTCTCTAGGCTACCTTTATTACTACCACAGAAATCCACTGTCAGCAGACAAGCATACATCACTGCATCGAGGACATACAGTACGTGTATATCTGCATTAGTGTATGGTCCAAAAGAGAAAGATGGAGGAGACACATACACTCAAACTTACAGTACATTGTCATACATTATTGTAATGCACCTGTTTGTTTATTTATTGGGACATTTGTAGTGCCACTAGAATTATTATATTTCTGAATGCAATCTTCAAATATCTGTCATTAAGAGGAGCTGCATTTGTGTGCCCAAAGCTGCATTTGTTTGTCCTTTCTGTACATTTATTAAGCAAGAATATTCAATAAGCTGTGATATGTTGTGAATAGCCAATGGCCTGTAACCCATTCAGTCATGAATATATTCACAATAGAGCACAGCAGGGTCTTATTGCTTTTATAAAACTTTTACTAGAATATAAACATTTGGACACTAATTAAAAAAAAAAAAACCTAGAATAGTTCACAAAAAAAAAAATGAAAATTTGCTGAAAACTTACTCACCCTCAGGCCATCTAAGATGTATATGATTTTTTTTCTTCATCAGAACAGATTTTGAGAAATGTAGCATTAGATTCACCAATGGATCCTCTGCAGTGAATGGGTGCCGTCAGAATGAAAATCCAAAGAGCTGATAAAAACATCACAATAACTCGCAAGTAAACCACATGACTCTAGTCCATCAGTTAACATATTGTAAATCGAAATGCTGCATGTTTTTAATATACAAATTCATCATTAATATGTTTTTAACTTTAAACCATTGCTTCAGTCTAAAATACGAATCTGCCATCCATAATATATATATTTTTCTCCAGTGAAAAAGTAATCTCGTCTTAATTTAAGAGAGAAATATATGCACAGATAAAGCCTCTTTTACAAGTGAAAACAGTCCAAAATGATTCTAAACAAATATGCCGGTGGACTCACAAATCTGTTCCAAATCTGTTCTGATGAAAAAAACCGAACTCATTTACATCTTGGATGACCTAAGCGTGAGTACATTTTCAGCAAATTCTCATTATTGGATGAACAATTCCTTTAAGTAACTGACCATCAGACTGTTTACACCAGTGCAGTGATGTGTTCAAACACACAACAGTGCATTTCTGTGAACTGTTCATTGTGCAAATATCATACACGTACACATACATACAAAAGGATGTAGTTTGCAGTCATTGTCACTCAGTGTTGGGAAGGTTACTTTGGAAATGTAATAGGTTACAGATTACAAGTTACCATACTTAAAATGTAATAAGTAGTGTAACTTTTCAATTACTTTATTAATGTAACTGATTACATTTGATTACTTTTTGATTACTTTTCTAAATTTCTAATGTTTTCAACTGTTTATCATTTTCAAACATGTAAAAATTCCGTTACATGTAACTAGTTACTCCCCAACACTGTTGTCACTAATAGTGTTTGCTGTGTATGCCCCGGAGACGGTCTGATCATTTACTGACAACATCATTATCCGGAGCTTATTGATCCTGTCATACTGCAGGGAACAATAGCACACACACACACACACACAGTCACTGCTTCACTTTAATTAATAATTAAAGCGACACTGTTCATTTCAGAAATTGTCAGTAAACATCTTGCTCATGTTTTCATTGTCGTCAGTGTTAAACACAATCATTACAGACATTCAAACCGAGACACAATTTTGTATATTCTGCTGTGACTTATATTGCGAAATCTGTCAATATCAGCAAAAGTCAGGTTGTCTGCACTGTTGTGTGACTGTCATATCACTGGCCTGTGGTGACTATCCATTCAAGTTTCATGCAATGAAAGTGTTTGTCAGAAAGCATCATTTAGACAAAGCCTTTTCATAGATTTTTTGTTTTGTCTTGTCAGAGTCATTTGAGGCTTCAATAATAATTTAATATAATGAAAGTTCAATTTATGTAAGGCATAATGTACAGTTCTTCAGTTGTTATTATTACAAAATAAACCCAGACATGGTGATCAGAGCCATGCAATACTCACATGTCAATATTCACTGAGAAGACTGAATATTCAAGTAAGAGATTGAATAGATGAAAAGTGTTAAAAATCAATATATTGTTGGCATCCTAAAATGCCTAAGTTAAGAAGTTGTGTGTTTGTGTGCAGTTTAGAAAGGTGCGTTGCCTGTAATATGTTGTCTGAAGCTCAGTGGGATTAAATTATATGATGATTTTTATATATATATATATATATATATATATTCAATATGGGGTGCTGTGTGTACATTAATGAGGAAAAAAAATGAACTTAAATGATTTTAGCAAATGGCTGCAATATAACAAAGAGTGAAAAATTTAAGGGGGTCTGAATACTTTCCGTACCCACTGTATATATATATGTAATTAATTGTACAAAATGAACCATTACATGTAGTTCTAACATTAAATAGTCAGCATAAATAATTATAATGGTTATTAGTTAAGACTGTAGCTCAGTGATTCCCTTAAGATTTGATGCATTTATTCATTTAGCAGCATATTATATGCAACATATTATAATATGAGCAGCAGCGTAACAGCTGTTTGGTTTTCAGCACGTAAAGGAGGCACACATGCACTCGTCACCAGTGTAACGCCTCACTGGACTTATTATGGGATTGTGTTGCTTTAGAGTCTGCCCTGAGTCCTATATTGCCTCAGCGTTGTCGCTTGAAACCTGCGCTCATGGGACTCCAGTCCAGGAGTCTTGCTATTAATACACACCGGAGAGTTTTACTAACATTCATTTACTTTCTCTCTCTGTCTCATTCTATCTATTCCACCTAGACTAGTATCTGTAGGATTGAGATGCTTTCTCTCTTGCTACTATGAATATATTCTCCTATATTTGTATTCTGCTCTGTCTGCTATCACTGTAACACATTTTTAGTAATTTTATTGGAAAGTTAATGTAAATGTACTTAATTTAAAAACCTGTTAATTGGTTAATGGTAAAACAATTTTATATTTAACAAGTGAATACATATGTGAAGCTGTAAATTATTAGGCACCAAATTAAATGTGATGCGTAAGGCTTTTCTTGGTTATGTTTCTTACTTTATCACATATGTACATTTGGGATGCATGTACATTATTGTTAATGTAAAAGTTTGCGGTCGGTAGATTTTTCAAAAGAAGTCTCTTATGCTCATCAATGCTGCATTTGACCAAAAATCCAGTTAAAACAGGGATGTTGTGAAATATTATTACTGCTCATAAAATAACTGTCATATGATCCTTCAGAAATCATTCTAATATGCTGATTTGGAGCTCAAGAAACATTTCTTTTTATTACCAGTGTTGAAAACAGTTGTGCTGCTTAATATTTTTATGGAAACCATGATACTTTTTTTGCAGGATTTTTTGATGAATAGAAAGTTCACAAGAACAGCATTTATTTGAAATCAAAAGACCAGTTTTGATCAAATTTATAATGCATCATTTATGGGGGTATCAGTTTATCGGTATATTTACAATTATTTAGGTTGGTAAATTAACATTATATAAATTATATAACAAAAAATATGCCTAAAACATTGTTAGTACATTTTTACAGTGTGCAGTCTCTCATCATCTCTCTTCACTTTCTGTCCCATGTTTTTTTTTTGGATCTGTCCTCTTGTTCATTTGCACGCTCTCGTTCATGCTCCCTCTATCCTCTTTTCTTGCACTCCATTTGTTCTTGGATCTCTCTCTCGTTCTCTTTCTCTCTCCTCTAAATGGGAGAGAGGAGAGCTCATGGCCTATATAGAAATCCCAGTGGGAGTGTATGAATTGCAGATCCTCTCTGAGTAGCTGTTTTGTCATGTTTTATATCATTCAACTAATAAAAGGCAACTCCGTTTGTTAACGACTCGGCGTCCCATAAGAGCATTGTTCTAAATGTACTGCAAACACAGTTGTTTGCTTCAGAACATGCTCTCTCTTTCCCCCGATTTCCCCTTCTTTGCGCAATTTGCAGTCACGCTCTCTTTCTTTGTCTCGCTCTCTGATTTTCTCTCTCTTTAAAGTGCGGCACTGAGATAAAGCGTAATTGAAGAGTACTGAGCTACCACCATCCTGCCAGATGAGGAGATTTGGCTCTGGAGAAAGAGATCTTTAGAAACATGCTCGCTTTTGGAGTGGAATTATCTTGTCCTTTTGTATGTACAACTGTTGTGTGAGTTTTGCTCCGTTTCCTGATTGGCCGGCCTTTCGGTCCTCCAGGGCATGGTCAAGATCTGCTTTTTGAAATGGGCTATGATGTCGTTTGCCCTACAGACTACATTCATATGACGCGTCTGATTATTTGCAAAGCAACAAACCGAAGTGAAACCTTTCTGAAAGACGTTAAACAATATTCCATCATTCCCAGAGGAAAACTGTCTTGCTCTTTCATGGCTGAGGAGATGTAATGGAGTTTTCAGTTATGTTTCCGTTAAGCTTGCACTTTGTTTCAGATGTTTCTCCTATTGTAAATGCATTTTGATATATGTACACTACCATTTAAATGTTTGGGGTCAGTAAGCGAAGCGAAGATGAATTAAATGGATCAAAATGTCATTAATCAAAATGTCATTAAAGGCATTTATAATGTTATAAAAGATTGTTATAAAAGACTGTTCTTTGAGTTTTCTATTCATAAAAGAATCCTAAAAAACATCATTAATAAGAAATGTTTCTTGAGCAGCAAATCAGCATTTTAGAATGCTTTCTGAAGGATCATGTGACACTAAAGACTAGAGTAATGATGCTGAAAATTCAAGGAAATAAACTACATTTTAAAATATATTAAAATAGAAGATAAGTATTTTAAATTTTAAGAATATTTTACATTATTACTGTTTTTACTTGATTTTTGATGAAATAAATGCAGCCTTGTTGAGCATAAGAGACTTCTTTCAAATCTTTAAAAAAAATCATACTGATCCTAAACCTTTGAATAATATTTTAATATAGGTATAGCACATATAAAAAGCCAGTACTGGTAAATAATATACTCTGAACTTTAAATAGCATCAAGTGTGCTGATTTGACTTACACTCACAATATGTGCAATAGTGCAAATCAAAACTATTTTATTTTCCACTTGTGGTCTTTGGCACTTTTTGCACTTAAAAAATAGTTCTATTCAATTTGATCTTTTCTATGGATTTTCTATTTCTGTTCAGGCCTTTTCTTTCCATGAATTTGGAGTCTATGGGATTGAATTGCTGTTTATGAGAGACTATTGAGATATTAAAGTGAAGTGTGATTCTGTCGCAGTGATTCAGCATTGAATTGCTTGAACTAACAGCTCTGTCCTCCTCAGAATTCAAGAGAATTTACTTAAGGACACAGAGAGATAGACAAAAAAGCAAGAGACCAGAGGAGAAAGAGGGAGAGTTTAGATGCAACCCGATCGATACGTCAGTCAAAGGCAGATTTGATTGATTTTTTTTGCGTGCACTAAAATGTGAGGGAATGCATACAAGAGCACAAAAACAAGGCAGAATTTCTCAGAACCTCAAATGCCCTCCTAATCCACTTAACCCAACACCGACTGCGCTGAGAAAACCTCGCAAGACCCTTAAACGGAGAGTCTCTGGAAACACTGTTTCCACACCTGTCCCCATTTCCATTCGAACCAGGTGTGGGATAAAATCGGTGCTTCTCTGTCCAAGTGACCCTGAGCTTCTCTCCTGTCTCAGCGGCGGTTTTAAAGAGAGCTCCGAGAGCTTTATTGCTAAGTGGGCCTCGACACACTAAAGTGGCCGGTGACTGTGTTTAACAGGACCATTAAGAACAGACAGACCGATCAATAAGGTGAGGGAACAGGAGAGAAAGGAGATGTGTAGTTAGTGCATGACTGTCCCGAGGTGTCGGCAAATCTTAAACACACCAGTCCCTCTCTCATCCTATTATTCTTTAATATACCTGACTCTGCTACAATTAAACCCAACCCTCTCAGGGCATAATGCGCACTGACCGTAAAACTGAACATGCCAACATTTCTTTATGTTTGATTTGCAACCAGACATATCTTATATCACCTAATAAATGCAGACAATTCCTTCCTAATTAGGGATAGTGTGCTTTAGTGATTAAACAATCTGAATTGAGTTGGATTTATAGACTAGCGGTTTGTGTCTGTGCATTTATTTCAAATCAAATAATTGATCAATTCATGTGCATATAGCTAAAATCAAATATGGTGACACATCAATAACATTGGTTCCATGATGTCATGGTGTTAATTCATGTAACATGCAAGAACCAATGAGGTTTGATGCGGCTGATGTCATATTTGATTTAGGTTCTGTATAAAGTGATTTTATTTGATTTGAGAGTGAAATAACCCCTTTAATTTTTGTTTCCGGAGACTTGAATTAAGCCTTGGAGTTGTATGGGTTACTTTTACACTACCTTTATGGTTTTTTTTTGTTTGTTTTTTTTTTTTTTTAAATTCTAGATTTTGGACCCCATTGACTTTTGTATAAACAGCTGTTTAAATTCTGATCTGCAGAAGAAAGAAAATTATACAGGTTTGAAATGACATATTAAAGTGATGACATCATTTTCATTTTTAGGTGAACTATTTCTTTAAAGAGCCTTGAAAGCCTCAGTTATTAAGGTCAAAGATAAAGAAAGACAGAAATCTGGGTTGTTAATTAAACAATTGGTCGGTTTGGACTACAGATGCCACGATTTGTGAGAGGCCACCATTGTGCCCTTGAGCAAAACTGTCCTAACCTAACTTGCTCCATAGAAACTGTCCTCATCACAAAAAATGTAATGTAATTTGTTTTTCGATACAATGATAAAACAAATATAGAAATTGGGCCAGTATTTCTAACCACTACAGGTGCTTTACATCATGAAACTGATTCGTAGAGTAATGGAGGTCACCGGAGAGCTGTTGAGTAACTGTGCTAAAGTACTGATTACAGATCCTTGATATAAGGAAATGGTGCTTATGGTGGAGTGGGTTATTAATCTAGTTTTGTTTTGCATTTTGAGTTAGTGTACTGTCACTGTGTTTGGATCTTGCACATCCAAGAAATGGTCGAGACACCAAGAAATGGCTTGACAAGTGCAGTTTTCTTTCTTGTGATGACACATTTCCTATTGAAACAGGAAGTTTACATATTTAAAGTCGCAAGTGGAAGATCTTTGCTTCTGTATTGTGACATCTGTGTAAAATGGCATATCGAAAAATATAGGGTGGAGACTTATATATCAGTTATATATTTCAGTTGTTGATTGGATGGAGGCATATAGGAATGTAAGCTTGCAGTCAACTGTAAGAAAGGAGGCAGGTTTAAGCAGACTAAATGATTGGAAAAGTCTGGCATTAATCACCAGTGAAAAGACATTTTGATTAAGAATTTTCTACTTTTGATAAACTTGTGCAATGTGTTTTGGTCTGATTTCCCCAAAAGGGAAATACTTAAAAAGACTAAAAAATATATATATTTCTTGGGGTCCCAGTCTGAAGTTATTTTTTACTGACCAGAACTGCCTTTTCTTTAGTGGAAGCGTTCGAAAACTCTCTACTTAGTGTTTTTAGATGCTACAGACTTCACCAGCACTACAGCGAGCATTTGTGTGTGTGTGTGTGTGTGTGTGTGTGTGTGTGCGCGCGAAAGAGACCAGCAAAGTGTGTGCCTGCCTGTTTGACTGTTTACGTGGCGCGGTAGGGCTGATATATTTATTTCTATCTCTCTCGCTTCCTCAGAGGGTGGTGTATGAAGCTGTGTTTGCCTGCAGCAGATCCCCCTGGCAGTCTCTGAGAGCTGCCATCTTCTTCTGCCAGCCCTCCATTAGGCCTGTAAGGTGTGTCAGTCAGCGCTCGTACACAGGGGCTTATGGGAAGACTGCGGGGAAGTGAGGAGTGAACGGTAACTTGTAGCGCACACACACACGACTCACCCACACATGCCAGCGTGTGTCAAATTAGGACAAGCAGGGGACAATTAAACTCTCTGTCTCTTACACACTCCCTCACACAAACACATATACACAAAGTTGGCTGTGGATGCAGTTGTCTCAGACCTCTTCCTCTTGTCTTCTCGTCTCTTTCTCCAGGTGATTATATGTACTGACTACTGCAACTCTACAGTAACACACTGTCCTAACCAGGTGCGATCAGCCGTGCTTCTAGACTGTTTACAGTGGGTGGCCGCAGTGAAGAGTGTGTGATGTGTCAAACTAGGTTTATAAAATATTTCACTGAAAGCATATGTCAACAATAAGAGTGCAGTATAGATGCTTATATGCATAAAATATGCATTCTGCAGAGTTTTTTTTTTTTTTTTTAAGTGACTTACATTGTATTCAAGGCATACATTTTAGCAGTAGTATTTTAATATTATTTATATACTATTATAGTATTTTTAAAATGTAGAATTTTCTTTTTTAGTTTTTCTTTTTCTTTTTTGTAATATTGATATGTGCTTTTGTCATTTTTATTATTAACTGTATTAGTTTCAGTAATATTAGTACCTGTCAACCTAAACTTTTCAATCCAATTATTTGGCAAGGCAACGTTTTTTTTTCATCCACTATTTATATTTTATTCCACTTTATTTCAGTTACTGAAAACTATTTTGAATGGCTTTAGTTTTAGTTAACATTAATAACACTGTCTAGAAATCAAATCTATGACTTTGATGTCGCTAGCACCATGTTCTGTTGTTTGAACTACAATAGTAGTAAGAGTAATAAACTCAGCAATTATAGAGCCAACATCTGAAGTGAACTGCAGAACTTCACCTGAGTTTGAGAACAATAACATTATTCAGCCAAATTCTGCCAAAGTTTGCTTACTCTACTTAAAAACACTTGCTGCCTTACAGACAGGGAAAAAGAGACAGTGCGCTGCACCTGTGAGTTTGCTGAAAATAAAAATCTCTTTGTCATCTCTCAGCAGGATATGTGCAGTTCAGCTAATCATATTAGCTTTAAGAAAACATGCAATAGTTTGTTGAAGTTCATTTTAGAGGAGTTTGTATTGTACCAAGTGGCCTAGACAAATTTTTATGTAAAGGGCTAGTTCAATGTAAATTCCAATGTCTTTCCAAACCTGTATGACTTTCTTCCATAGAACACAAAAGAAGATGTTTAGTGGAATGTTCATGCTGCTCTTTTTTGACGGTGACAGTAAATGGTGAGCAAAAGCTTTCAAGCTCTGAAAAGGTCAAAATAATAGTTGTAGCTTTGTGTTAAAATAATTTTGTGTAACATTTTGTGTAAATTACATTTAATATATATTAAAATAGAAAACAGTTATTTTAAATTGTAATGTCACAATATGTGATCAAATAAATGCAGCCTAAAGGTCTTTGCACACTGAGTGCAAACATTTTCGTATGTGTTTTTTTGTATTCGTCATCCTAAAAATTCATCACGCACAGAAAAGGAGAGTTCCACCTCCTTATCAAGGAGCTGCGGGATTATCCCGAGCAATTCAAACTTTATATTTATATATTTATATTTATATTCCATCTCTTTGTATTGCGCACTTTGTCATACAGTGGTTTGTGCTGCGAGACGAAGTGGATCAACTTGTCAGACGCCATTCTGGATTTTGGCATTCGCTTGTACGGTGGCTCTGAATTGTCAAAACAGCTCTCAAAATGCTTGCTGCAGATGTGAAAAACGCAGAAAATCGAAACCGATCCGAATTTTTTTATGATGGGCAAAGGTTTCTGAGGCAGTGTGTAAACGTGATTGACATAACGTGAAATCATATTTATTTTTTAACGTGAGAAAATTTCGGATGAGAATTGCCTTTAGTGCAATGTGCAGTGGCCTTTAGTCAGCATGAGAGACCCCAAATTCTACAATGAAAATGTAGATCTGTAAGTATATCTCTAAAAACAAAATATATATCTCGTGAAGGAGTGTGATATATATGTGGAAGTGCAAATGAGAATTGAGAGCCCGTTTTTCGGTGGACACCTTTTTTTTCCAGTCTGTACTGGAATGTCATGAAGGTGGGTAAATTATTATATTTAAATGAGTATTTTCATTTCTATATAAACTGTCCCTTTAAAACAGTGGACACAAGCAGTAAAACTTAAAATGTGAAACTATTTTGATTAGTTTTTCTCCCTGAAGTATGTGTGGGTGGTCTAAATGTGTGCAGTACTTGTTTGCCATTACTATTTGAGAGCCAGTACATCAGGAGTCAAGCATAACAATGCATACGAGTTTCGAATCAAAAACGTTTGAGTCCTCTTCACACATTTATAGCATTTCTACAGTCTCAACACTCTTGACAGATCTCACTCTGTCTCCATCTGTCTCTCTGTCTCTTTTTCTCTCTTCCCCTGCGGAGGAGGCCTGCCACATCTCTCCTCTCTTGGATTTGGGGGCAGTACAGTATCAGATAACTTTATCCTGGGCCAGTGCCAGTATTTTGCGCACGCAAATGCACGCACATACACACACACCAGCTGTGTGGGTGACTCGGCTCCCAGGCAACGGCAGGAGGTCAGGTAGTCCTTCGCATTGCATGCTGGGAGTGTAGGAGTGTGGGGGTGTGTGACAAGTTATTTCAGCTTTTGTTTAAAAACATGTGCAACAGTTTTGCTAAATGTCCAAAATGAGTCGCACAGGAGTAGCTGTGGACTGTCGTCAAGTTGAGCGACTCAACTTTGTGTTGAGTTATTATGCTTCTTTTTATATTGTCTTTTTGGCAGGATGAAGAAAAGACAAGATGAAGACTAAGTGCATTCAGTTTGAACCGGCTGCTCTGTCAGATAGCTTGAGTTCTTCATGAAGTCTTTGTAAAAATCCATCACGCAGGACTATCATGCTGATATATGACTTACATTTCATTCACAACATAAGCCCCATGGGTCACACGAGGTTCATATGGCGTCGTCAGCTTTGCTTTTAATTATTGAAACCTCGCCTGATCCTGCTGTGCACATCTCCCTAAATATTGATTTGCCTATGGAGCACAGCTAAATCAGTCAGCGCATTCAAAGCATTGATTGTGGGTGGTAAAAAATGAGACATAAAAGGAAAAAAAGAATTGTAAGAATTGTTTCTGTTACCATGACAACCATCTCTACAAAAATGCCTTTGGCCATCAGGTCAGGTTTGGATGGGAGTTCGGACAGCTCGTGGAGAACAGGTTGATTTCGCTCAGCCTTGCCCAAAGCGATGTCACTTCTTTGAGTGCAAGAATGCTAGTTTTAATTTTTTAATTATATTTATTTTATTTTAATTGTATTTATAAAGCACTTTTCAATTTGCACACACACACGTATATATACTTATATATATTGTACTTTTAAAAATTAATTGGTCACACCACAGGACTAACTATTAAAATGCACATTAAATTGTGCAAATCTGAATAAAAATTTGGATGAAAAACTAACAGTCGACATGAAATTAAAATTGATCAGTGCATTTTATATTTCAACCAAAAAACATGTTTGTCAGATGATTTCACCTAGGTTTCGCAGGCTATTAGTTATTGGCAAATTGCTATTTAGAGATTGGTTTTGGCTTCTTTTGCAGGTTATGCTTCCAAATTTAAAAAAACGTAACCTTTCGGATCCCACGAGATAGTAAACTTGACCTTCAGCGTTCATGTCCTGGTCAAAAGCTTCTTCAAAAATGTGTGTGGACACAATTCACTGCAACCTTGCATTCAGGTCTTGCTCCAGTTTAAGTAACACTAACGTTTTACGATCCAAAAAAATCCAAACTGACAAAATCTGACAAACTGTCAAACTGATTTAAATTTAAATGCAGGAAAAAATATAAGTAAGATATAGACTCATATAGAATCATATTTATTTTTTCAAGATTACACAGTTGTTGAAACCTCTGAAGTCATGAGGTTTCACTGAAGTGTGGATCATTATTTTAATGCATAAACACTCCTGGTTTCTGTTAATTAAAAAAAAAAAGTTTGACAACAAGCAGCATTTTAATAGTTATAGCAGAAATACTACAAATATCTATGCTGTACAGAGTCAGAAGTCAAAAAGTTTGAGAACGACTGATCTAAAAAATGTTCCTCTTCGATAATATACATTTTATTTTAAAATCAAACGTCAGAACTTTTCTTGACTGAAATAGAACTGAAAACACTTCAGCTCACAGTAATGGCAAAAGTAGCACAGCTCAGTACAGCTGATTTTATTAAGTCCATAATATGGTGACTCGAGGCCATTGCTACCTCAGCACTGTCTTTCTGAGGGTCGCAGTGGCAACTGGGGCTAGACCATACCTCAAACTGCTCCTGACTGCCACCTGATGGCTGGGCCAAACACCTTTGTTTACTAGATTAATAATTGTGCGTTTAACAAAGGGAGCACAGTGTTATAGCACCGGCTGCAGTTCAAGAACATGACAGTTCTACAAAGTGGCCGTTGTTAGAGGAGCCGCAGTTGGTTCAAGCATCCAAAAAAATAACAGATGGATTCAACTCTTTGAGCCTTGGGCAACAAACACGTCCCATTAAGTTCTGTCCCTCTATCACAAACACATAAAAAAAGCCTGCAGCTGTCTTACTCTCCCAAACTCCATGTGTTGCTCTGGATTCATATACTCTTTCTGTCTCTCTCTTTAGGCCTTCTGGACATGTCTAGTCTTCACTGAGGGACTGGCAGTAGCATGAAAGGAGAAGCTGTCGCGCAGTTCTTGATGGCTGTACACTAATTGCTGACCCTAACAGGTCCAATTAGAAGCTACATGCGCCCCACACGGGCCCAGGGGACTACACATCCCAGCATGCCGAGCACTGACACTTTCAGAGTGACATGAACAAGACAGCAACCAGACGTGCGCTCTTTCTTCTTTTTCCCCACCATGCTTTCTCCATCGTAAGTCACAGGCTAGTTTGTGCGTGCACATCCAAGTGACTTTTTATGGGCTGCAGATGCAGCTCCAGTTGGAGTCTTTGGTACTTCACTTGAAACAGAGATGATGAAATTACAGAGAATCAGTAGTTTTCAAAAATACATGAACCGCCAGTCAGTTTTATAGCTGTGTCGCTTCTGATTATAAAAACAGAGCAGTTTAAAAGTGAAATAGCGATATAGGAATGTGAGGTAAGTTCTAGAACTAAATAAATTTGTTGTTGCACCTTTAAAAATAATATAATGTTACAATATAATCCTGCTGGGTGGATATAATATAATATAATATAATATAATATAATATAATATAATATAATATAATATAATATAATAATTTCTAGTTTACTTGCAATAAATATAGCAGGAATAAATAATCAAATATTGTTAATATATTATGAATATATTACATTATATGTTTTCATTTAATGGTAAAAGTATATTATATTATATTATATTATATTATATTATATTATTATTAAAGGTGCAACAACAAATTGTATAGTACAGATTGTAACTTATACACACACATATTCATAATCAGAACTGACACAGATATAAAACCATCATTGTGTAATTTCATCTTCTATCATGTGGTTAAATATTATATTACATTGTAAATAGACAGTTAATAACAAGTTATAAGAAAATATTGTAGAATATTATATATATATGTAGAATAATAAATATAAAATCTACGTTATGTATTATTTATTTATTACTACTTTTAAATTTATATACATTTAAAACTTGAGATAAATTTTTTCCTTATTATAGTAGCCTATATTATCCTATGTTATAATATAATATACTGTATTATCCTATATTATAGCCGCACCTTGTAAACACAGCTTTGTTTTCTTAGATTTATAAAACCTGTGCACTGTGACTCTTAAGGCCAAAGTATAGTTCGGTTTTTACATGTACGCGAGGATTCTCGTACAGTGTTAGGGTGTATTCACACCAGGAAAGTCCGCTAGTTCACTTGCTTTGGTCCGGACCAAATACAATGTTTGTTTTTTTTGGTGTGGTTCGCTTTCACACTGCCCTTTTTGCAAGTGAACCAGAAATTGTAAACAAAACCACACGTGTGCTTAATGTTGTCCATTCATTGGTTCATCCATTCAACCATACCAGAGTTTGTTTGGAACCGGACCGAGACCACCTCTTCAGCTGGGTCTCGGTACCATTGTTTGGTCAGCACCCGAGTGCAATTGCTGTATTCACACCTGCCCAAAAGATCCGCACCAAGGGGGGAAACAAACTTGAGTTTGATTCAATCGAACCAAACAAGACAGGTGTGAATACACCCTTAATGACACAAATTTCATCACTAAAATAGTACGCACGCCCTTTGATTTTTGTAACTACGCATACTTTGTACATGCAGGTCACACATGCGCGTTGACTTGGTTTTGCATTAATCAGTTGTTCCACAAGGTGGCAGCACTGGCCCAGACTGTTGTTTCACAGTAGAAAACAAAACTAAAGAGACGAAACAACATTAACATAATACAGGTGTAATGCCATGTCGACCGCCTGCATTCGCGCACGCTATCAAATGGAGTATACTTTGAAAGGCTATGCATTCGACTGTATGAACGAAGTATGCTTTGGTCTTTAGAAGTAACATAGTAGTCAACCAATCACATTAAAACTTGTCAGTTTGAGAAAATGCTTGCTTTTTTAGTGACACATGCATCAGACAGTCAGTGAACGGACTGCAGGCATGACACTGATTCTGGCTTGATAGAGCCATGCTGATGGATCTTTCCTGGTCCTGTCTATCGCCAATGCTGATCTGGCGGTCTCTAGCAGCCCCATATGGATCCCATTATGTCTCGGCTCTGTCAGAGAGGAATAACAGGGCATCAGGCATGAGAACATGATGACCGTATCAAAACGTTGTCATGTCCTCTCCGCAGAGCTCTGATGTGGTACGCACACATGCTCTGACGTTGCCCTAGATTGCGGCGTGGTCGCTGTCCACCCGATTCACAGGCAAATCAATAGCATTATATCTTGTAGCCCTCACAATCTTTACATCATAGACAAGTCCCCAAGGCTCGAAAATAAACAACTGCGATTGGAATAAAAGCGAGCCCAAAACTGTTCAAAGGAAATGCTTTTAGAATAAGAAGCATTGCATGTAATTATTTGTCAAAAGTTAGGTACAGAAACCATTTGTTTTACCTACTAAAATCTAAAATGTAACTCTTTTATCTTTTGAATTTGTACATAGGCCTACATCTCGATTTTCGTTCCTCACTTGAGCTCTAAGGCTCTTGAAAATTTCATTCAAAGGACATTGTTTGTTGATTGATTCTCAATATGGAAAATGAATCCGAAATCGTATAGATATTTTATTAGATGTGAGTATTTAATAGTTTAATCTTGAAATAACATAACTGATTGAGCAGTTGAAGCTCATGTGGTATTACATTATGTATAGATGATAAATTGCGCCAGCTATGTACTTTCCTCGGCAGTTAGAGGGAAAGAAGGCGATGTTAGCTCACAAAAGAGAAAGAGTTGAGAGATCAGCCCCATTTTCTGCCATTTACAAACACCTTGTTTAGTTTCCCGTGTTTACCGAGCGCCTGCACGTTGATTCTCCTGACATTGACGCATCACCCTGGAAAAAAAAGAGAAAGAAGCGGAATAGATAAATAACACAACAGCGACACTGCTCCGTACTCCCTTTTGTTTCACTGGATTTGTTCTCCTCATACGCTAAAGCAAACAATCCCCCGTAAAAAACTTGGCTTGGAACTTCCCCCCCCTCGACAAGCCCCCTCCCTTTACGCCCGTGTGTGAAAGAAAAAGATATTTAGTGACTTTGATATGTAAAGCTACAAAATCTTACCTGAGGCTACACAATCATCTCTCTTCCACAATCCAGTCAAATCAGGAGAGAGAGCGAGAACAAAAGAGATAGGATAGGACACCGAAGAGCAATGCAAATCTCGCTTTCTGATGAGAACAACAAAGAAGGGGGGGAAAAAAGGAGTGAAAGGATGGATGAGGAGATTAAAGGGAAGACAAAACCCACATTTGGCCGGCGCTGGATTCGAAACTCTGCTCTCTCGCGCAGCAACCCAGTCCGCCGTTCTGAGATGTAGATTTCCATTAGGACCCTGTTATTAAATGCAAAGGGTTAAAAGCGAGAGCTGTGAGGTGAAAGTGGACAATAGACTAAATGCTACATGCGCTCAGGGCAACACATCAGACTAATTTAACAGAGCATGCCTCCATGATGTAGAGGTCAGATCCGGAGATTCGCGCGTCCCGAAGCCACAATGCTTTTTTTTTAATGAAACAGGCAATGGAAAGAATGCCCGGCCATTTAAAACGCCTGACCCCAGACTTTAACACAGCACTTGTAAATTAGCCACACAGACAGCCTTAGCCAAAAGGTCACGAGCGTGTTTTTCTGCTCCTCTTTCTTTGACATAATCTAAAACGGAGGGTCTGAAATTAGCTTTAACCTCCCGAATGACACGTTTATTTACATAACCGCTATGGACAGAGGGAGCAACTCCACGCTAGATCAAAATCAACACATTGTTTTTGCCACGTCGCGAGCAGTCGCCCAGTGACCATCTCCGAGTGGCCCGGGGATATTTGTTGTCAAGACGAGAGCTCGGCAAAGGGCTTCAAATAATCTAATCTGGTGCATCTAAGTGTGTTCTGTCCTAACGCGCCTCTGACCCCATTCTGTTCTCATGGATCCTGGCGGTGGGGGCCGAGGGGGGCTCATGCACGGCGTGCTAATCCGCGGAGTCAATAGTGGCAGTGAGCGCTTGCGAATAAACCGGTGCCGCGGTGGTGGCACTATCGCGACTTGGCTCGACTCTAATGCCAGTGTCTCCTCAGGGGAAGGACTTTATTTCAGCATCTTTAAGGGAGGGCTTCGGAAAAACATTAGCGTTAACGTGCGTGAGCTTTTATGGAACAGCACTGAGGAAGAGCGCGAGGAGAAAACCTGTCACAGCAGTTCTGGTCTCTGCGATCACATGAGGGCGACCTGCGGTTTTAACTCTGTCAAGGCAAGAGTCTAGAGGTTTCCTGCATCCTTCTGCCTTTCGATAGCGCATGTGAAATTCAAGAATAAACGTGTCGGCTTGGCACACGATCCGTGTCCACTGGGCCTTTGCGAGATGACCTTTGCCTGGTGAATGTCGGACTGAGTTTTTAAGCATTATACACATTAATTTGAGTGATTATTCATATTAGTGCATGCGCACAAGGTTTTGACTGTTATTTTTTGTTTCCTTGAGGATGTCAAAGACCTTTTTGCTGGGCATGTACCTTTTTTTTTTTTTTTTTGGTGGC
>NW_015536540.1:498476-512835 GCF_001515605.1 Sinocyclocheilus anshuiensis
CCTCAGCGACAGTCTTGGTTCACTGAAATGTGCTTTTGGTACCCTATTTCTTAAATGTTTTTATTTTTCCAATGTATTATTATTATTTTTATTATTATTATGTTTTTAAGTTAGTATTTAAAATTGTACTGGTTAACAAATCACATTTTCTGATGGAGGAGGGTGGGGAGATTTCAACCAGGATGTCATGTGAATAAATTCTTATCATTATTAAATTAGTAAAAATTAATAGAACATTTTTAATTAAGATTTTTTAAAATGTGTGAATGTATAATTAAATATTAATTAATATTTATGAAAATTATGCAGTATTTGATTTATTAAGATATTTATATTAAGATGAATTTATTACATTTTTTCAAAGCACATATGTTATATATATAATTTATTTGTCACGTTCAAGATCCTCTTGGCTTACTAATTCAAGAGGGCACATGGCACAGTTTGGTGGGTAGACTGTGTGTGTGTGTGTGTGCCTTCATGTGTGCGGCTTTTTTTTTTCATACATGTAAAAGGCTTACGTTTTCGAGTGATTGATTAGATGAGTGAGTAATGTGTGTGTGAGTGTGTGTTTAACAGTTAACGCGGCAGGGAGTGGACAGAAGGGCCAAGTGTGACAGGTGGATAGGCATGATAAGGAGAGAGCGGTGCAGCCCAGCGCTCAGCAGAAGCAGAGCCCAGGAGAATATCCAGCCAAAAGCAGCTAATAGCTGATACTCATCAGAGATAGAGCCACTGAAGATTTCCTGTCTCTGTGGAATAGTCCGTTCATTCAGCTCCAGCCCAAATTCTCCTCCCTAAAAATGTACTGTATTTCGTACAATCGTGAAAAGATGTTGTTAATCAAGTTTTATACAACAGGACAATTAATGTTGGGACTGAAGGAATGTGCCATGGTTAGTACAATTTACTACTTACGCTTTCCCCTAGGTTAAACTGTAATTTTTTTGTGTGATATTCACATATGCAGTATAAACTGTATGGTGTTTGTGACTGCCCATAGGATATCACAAATCACTAATTAAATCGCTTTCATTTCACTTTTGTTTATAGATCAGATGAAGAGTAAATCGAGACTTTCTGCTTTACAGATTTCACATCAGTGTCTCAATGCAAACTCAGCAATGTTGCAACTCCAAGAAGAAGGCATGGTTAGTATAGTTTTTTCTTTCTCTGTGATCCATGTTAATTTTATATTTGATTTTATGCTATTTTTACTGAGCCTTTCTCCTTCTCAGGTTTATAGAGTTTCAAAAAAAGATGTCTCAAACTGCTCACATTTGGTAAAAGAAAAGTGTACAATCAGAAGTGAGTAATTTCAATATGAACTCAGACATTACTCATTCAATTCAGAACAAATAATCTGTGCTATGCCATTTACCATAATTTTTATAGCTCTATACGTTTACTGCATATCAACAATTGACTCATTTGTTTCTAATTTTGTTTTTTAAGGGACAAGAGCAACCCACTGAATATGTGTTTACACTGCTGAGCCCACACTTATAATTTTGTGAATTCAAGTGGCAGCCCTATGTGAGACCAATTCATGTAACTAAGAAATTTTCAAGTATGTGAAAGACGATTTTGATTGATATGTATTTACTTCGCCATCAAACGGATTGAATGAAGGATCAGATCGGAGCTTGTTTGTGTCGAGCCGAATGATGTTTACGGTACAGTATCGTTCGAGCTTAGTGATTTATCACAAACGTGGCAAACAGTGAGTCAGTCAGCAGTGTGGGTGGCAATGTGTCACCAACACACAGCGCCATCTGCTAGGAGTTTGTTCAACAAAGATCGATTGTGCTTCGAGACACTCCCTCTCTCTGTCGGTTTCTCTCCTGTGTTCGTTCTCTCACCTCCTCTCCTCTCCTTTCCTCTACTCCGCACAGAGGAGGACATGCGATGCCAAAATAAGAACGAGATGTTGGAAGGCAGCGAAGAGGAAAAATGATCGGTTTGTCCTCTCGATGGGAGCGGTCCAAATCTGGAGCTTCATCTGAAAAGTTTGTTTTCGCAGTTGGTCATTGCTTATAAAGCCCTTAAAACTTTACAAACGCACATATAACGTCAGCTCACGGTGGCCCCTGGGGGTCAGTCGAGGCGAGTCGACGTGACTTTCAAAAAGAGCTGTTTAACATACATCACTGTGCCCCACGAAAGGGTCAAGTACAAATGGTCAGATCTCAGGAGACGAAGCTTCGCTCTAAATGCTTCCTGCAGAAATCAAGATCTACGATACGTGTCGGCCATTATGTGAGACGTACGAGGTAAAATTGCTAATGTAAAATTGGTAATGTGATTAGAACGGTCCCTGGCAGGCGAGACCGGGGCAGTGGTAAACAAGCCAGCGCTCCTTATGTGTAAGTGAAGATGGTGGAGGAGACATAGACTCGACATGAATAACCTCAACCCGGCCTGTTTGCCCCGGAGCTAGAGGTCAGGACCCATTTGGAAACAGCGTGTTATGGCGTTTGGACATACTTGTGCGGGTGCCGGACCAGTCTTCTGAGTTTTCTGCCCTTTAGCTTCTTACATGCCAGTTAAAGTCACCAAGGACAGCAGCCGACATCTCTTTTAGTGCCGAGACAGGGGATCCGTTTGTTGACAGAGCCGTCCATACATACGCCAGATTGGGATCTGTGGCCTTGGTAAAGCCAAGGGTCTTACCCCCATCAGACTCGCAGCGGTGACCCTCGTTTTGGTGTTTACGCCCAGGCAGGTGTGCCCATGATTGTGGGGTGCATGAACTGGCATCCGTCAGGGCATCCATTCCCTTAGCGTGAATGTAAAAGAGCCTACAGCCTGTGGGTGAGGCCCTTGTCTGTTTACCTGCCAAAGGAGGGCAGAGAGGGGGCTATAAGCACAGAAGGCCTCCTTTGCCCTGGTGTTCCTGGTGGCCGCCAGGGTCAAGGTCCCTCGTTTAGCTTTCTAAAAGGACTATGGGTGTGTTTTCATACTTGTTTTATATTATTTATACAGCCTATTGTCAAATTTAGCATTTGATTGCACTGGTACCAGTGTTTGAAGATCGTCAGGAATGATTCTTGTGTACCGCCAGCTCTCATTAATTGTCGGTTCTCTTTTCTGTCCCTGCTTCAGGGAAGAAACAGCACTGAGTCAGAATTTAAAAAGTGTGTTGCTGGACTGACTCTTTTTTTTGTTTTGCACATTCTAACATTGTCATGTTTGCCATTCATTATTTACAAGCCAATAAGCATCATATGTGGAAAACTATGTTGGAGTCTCCTTAGAGTACAAATATTTTTAGAATTTGGTCCTTAAATTCGAGTAAAAGAGTGAAAAATGTCTTGAAATAGGTTGCATTGGGGCCTTAATTACAGTCCGAAAAATATTAAGGATATAATTAAATATGTGACATTTTTGTCTGTCAATTTGTGATCAAAATGTGAGATATTATAACATTTTGCTCCGTTTCTTACACAATGTTGGCTATGTTGTATGTATCAGGTTAGGTAACTGTTCTGTGTAGCCAACAATATTAGTTTGTATGTGTGTCTGTGTGTATGTTAATACCCACACTACCTTTTGAAGTCAGCAAGATTTTTATTTATTTATTTATTGTAAGAAATTTTATTTAGTTAGGACCAATTCAATTGATCAAAAGTGACAGTAAAGACATTTATAATGTTACAAAAAATGTATCATGTAGCCTAAATGCTGTTCTTTTGAACAATGAATCCTGAAGAAGCACAACTGTTTTCAACATTGATAATAATAAGAAATGCACCAAATCAGCATATTAGAATGATTTCTGATGGACCATGTGACATGTGGCTGCTGAAAATATAGCTTTGCCATGACAAGGATGAATGACATTTTTAAAATATATTAAAATAGAAGTTCTTTTAAATTGTAATAATTTTCCAAAAACCCGTAGTTTGCAGATATACACAATATGCAAACAAGGGGCAACAACACCACATTTTTCCACTTGAATCACTGTCTGATACCCCACCCTCACTGCTGACAATGATGGGAATTTGATTTGCAAACTTACAAAAGAAAGTGTAATAGCCTGCGTATTGTTGTCATTAGAACTGTTTTTCTGGTTATTTCCTCAGGGACGAAAAGGAAAATTCAGAGGGCACGAGAATAATAAATGCAAATTATGAATCCGTTTACCAAACACCGGTAAGAGCATCTTTACTCCTTTTTTTCTAACACCCCAAACCTCACCACTTCCTGCCTGTCCTTTGGGAAACGGCCACACTTCTCCAGTCCGCCTATGAACAAACATCTGCTGCGAAACACGGAAGCGTTCCCCTGGTGAATTGTTTCCAACAGATCCCTTCATCCCATGTGCTGTTTAATCACGTGTTAAAACTGGCGACAATAGAGCAAGTCCCGGCAATCTGAAAATTAGACAAAAAGTCCGAGAACAAATTTACAGATTTTTAATGAAGTTTGTTTTTTTGGTCCCCCCTCTCCATCCTGATGTGCTCTCAGCAGCGCCGTGGTTCCTCCTCCGTTAATTCGGTTCCTAAACACCTGCTTTTGCACCTTTGATAATTATGGCTGGAACGTTTGTTAATCCGCTCTAATAGTGCTCAAGCTGAGTCCGTTTGCAGCTAATAATTACGGCAGTCGGCATGGGGTTTGGCTCGTCTCTGGTGTAGCTTGTGTGATACAATACCGATCACAGCTCTAGCGAGCTAACATCTCGACTGGGATAACTCAACATCACGTCCCTGCCTCTTCCTACAGCTGTCTCTTAAAACTCGGCGCTCTTTAAATGCAATATTCATCCCTCTTCTGGGACATTTATTTTGGAGATATTAGTGCAAACTTGACCTTAAAAAGAGTTGAATTAATAGGATGGAAATATATCAGGAAAAATAAACGAATTTTTGAAGCCCTGAAGGAAGAGCAAACAAATCATTGGCACATATCTCACCTTTGGGAGTTGTCATACTTTGTGTTTTTTCTTCTTCACTCTCTCTTTTCTTCTTCTTCTTCCCTACGAAAAGTTAGCTGGCGCTTGCATATCATCATTAGTGTGACTGCTGCTCCTTCAGAGATCAAATGCTGTTTTCTCAGCACTAGCAGAAAGTCTGTTGGTTTTAAACTCCAGAGGGTTTGCCCCGAGGCATTAAAAACATAGCCATGTCGATCTGTGCATGTCGAAAGCACTCTCACAGGCTGCTAGATAAAAAATGGCGATCATTTAAATGGTAAATAGTCTAAATGTTTGGCGTTTGAAGAGTGGAGGAATGCCAAAATAGATGCTGCTATGGTTCATAGGGAAGCAACGAGGGGCAAAGAGGCTTCTGCCTACCATTTCATACGCTATGGCTAATCGTGCGTGTATCAGAGCGTCTGATCGTTAGCGTTGAATTGAAAGGAGCGTTCTAAGGCCGGGCTTCCAGTCTCAGATCTTTCTGTATTGGCACATTGCAGCAGTGCAGATGAGAAAATGCAGGCAGCAAAACACAATAAAGAGGGGATTCTCCAGTGATTCGATACTGACTGTAAACCCTTTAATATCTGAATAAAAAAATCCTGAGGTGCAATCAGCGAGTGTAGAACATACTGTAGAGCAACAAAGAGAGTGAGAGGGGAAAAAAGGAGAAAAAAGTGTAAGTCACCCCTAGATAGAACCACACTTTACAAGGCACCTATGCGATCATGTTTGGGGGGATAAAATCAGGTTTAGAAGAAAGAAAAAGAAAAAGCATCCTACACCAATTTGATTATTTTCATTATTTTCAACGCGAGTCAATGCAGTAAAAAAAGAAGTGTGCTTTTATGCCTTTTTAAAAATGCATAGGAAACAGAGTGATAAAGACTGACAAAGAGAGTGATAAAGAGGCAAAGGGAGCAAAAAGATATGACGGAGACAGCGCAGGCTTAGAGTCTGAGACTCAGCATCATGGCTGTGGTAGGACTCCGGCCTGCTGTCCTCCCCGTGTCCTCTCCCAGCGCCCCAGAGTCACGCATCACTCATGGTGTCACAGTGAACTCCAGATGCTCTCACCCAGGAGAACCATCCCACCCCTCTCATCCCTCTTCATTCCCTCCAACAATTTAGTAATGAAATATTGATTTTTAGTTAGATTCATATTGATGCTATTAGCTTTGCATTGATAAATCACAGCTCTTTGCCCGTCGGTGGCAGAGCAAGTGTTTGCGGTGCAGTGCTGGGGAGATTACAATCAAGCCATTGATGTGTTAATTTGATGGATATCTTTGATTTCTGTGTCGTTTTTTTCCCCTCTTTTTTTTTTTTTTTAACACTGTCCTCTATTTCCACGAACCGAGTTTCATAACAATGCTTTAGCACAAATCACACACAGCTAGATTTATGAGACTCGCTGTCCACTGGAGCGCCTGCAGCCTCTCTTGCTCCGTCTCTTAGTGTGTGTTTGTGAGAAGGTGATATCATACTCTTCGCCTCAAATCACCCACGCAGCATTTGAGTGTCAGCCTGCACACATCCCAATTAAAGCCCTGAGAGAAAGAGAGGTGAAGCTAAAACTCAAAGCCCTTTTAGTCTCCACCCACAGAATGTTTCTATAAACACAGCTGAGCAATAGATGATCATCAGCATTTCATGTAACATGATTAAATACACAATATTTTAATTAAAGCCAGTCTCAACAGATGTATTTCTTCTAAAACAAATAAGTGAGGTGACTGTTGCCTAATGTGCGTGCAGTTAGTAAGACGCTTTGGTCAGAAACCACCTGTTAAATGACAATCTGTAACACATAAAGAATACAATTTTGTTAAAAACATCTTTATAGATAATTCTTATAAAACTGATAGTTTTCTTTATTTTAACTGGATTAGTTGTATTAAACCGCTATATGATGCAGATAAACACATAATTGCGACCACAGATTAAACCATTTAAAAAAAAATAATGTTTAGCTAACACAAGATGAATTTCAGTCACAGATGCTAAATGTTTTGTGAATTACTTGAATCTTCAAAAAAAAAAGAAAAAAAGAAAGCTAGCTAGACCAACAATATTCCCCCAAATGTCAAAGTAATGTCATATTAAACTACATATAATAATAATATTGAAATAATATTTTTGTTGTGAACGTAAGTCTGTAGTTGTCTTGACAAGAGTGTTTTTTTTTTTCATTTAGTGAACAAACAAATTCAAATTGGGAAAATAAAAATATTTATGCTAAAATATAATTTATCAGTTATTTTTAAGATAACTCAGTCTTTTTTTCTCAACAAGTCCTTTTTAATGCATCAAGTTGCTGCCAAAAACTACCTGTTTTGGCTAAAGCACTTGGTGGAAGAAATGTTTATTATTATTATTTATGATTTTTACCACTGTTAAGCCAGGTACCTGAGGTAAAATTATTGTAATACGGCCTCGTTGCTTATTGCTTTATAAGAAGAAATAAATACTCATACAGGTACCCAGTATCAGGTCCTGTTGGCCTTCTTTAAAACTGTGTGACCACCAGTTCTTACCGAATATCATATTAAACATTTCCAGTAGCCATTGGAAAGAAATTACATTTCCTTCCTCTTCGCCACAAAGACATTCAACTTGAACTGAGTTTAACTGGAAATTATGATGTCTACATACAACACGCATTCTCTCTTATAAGCGTATTTGAGATGTATAGAGGGTATATAAGTGTAGGTTTTAAAACTGTAATGCTTGTCTGTTTGTCTTCCCCTTTGACCCATACAGGCAAGAGGAAGTTCACAGTCTCCAAGGCACCAGATTACGCCATTGATCCGAACCCAAAATGGCTCCATGTCTGGCATTTTCAGAGGCCATTTCCAAGTCAATGTCATCCTATCGGCCTCAAACTAAAAGAGACAAATACGACTGGAATAAGGTATCTGCCTCATTATGAGGCACCACAGATCAGAGCGTAAATAGTTTAGACTGATTCACTGACCAACAAAATAGCGCCAGGGCTTCAGTTCGATAAAACTCAGCTTGTAGCCTCACAAAGTGCTGCTTAGTTGTACACTCAGAGATTACCTTGGTATACTACCATGTCCAAAACACTGTTAGTACTTTTTTGTTTGTACAGATTAGACTGGAAATGTAGCGTCATTTTTGTTTTCATTGTCTAACGATTTATTCATAGCTCACTTCTAGTGAAAAGTTCAATGCACTGACGTTTTAGGATTTTAACATACTATTGTAATAGATGTTGTTAGCGCCTGCGATGTATTCATACTTTACATGTGAAATGCTAAGCATAGAAAAGTGCTTTAGCAAGGCCATAACTGAAGCCTTCTCTTGCAGGTAAAGATGGAGTGGTTGCCTTGCTGTTGTGCTGGTATCAGACATGGGCTCTTCATCAGATGACTAATGGAGTTGTGCAGCTAACCAGGAGACCCAAGGCTGTTTGTTAGCTCCTAACAAGGTGAACCAGCTCCTACGGAAAAGCACACTAGCGCTGAAGGATTTATTATAGATCTGCGTGTCCGCAGGCCATGAACGGTAGCGCCGGTCTCATTGTAGTGGGTCCACCACACTAGCAGAGGGTTTAGATCATTATTGCCTCATTGTTTTGATACAATTTTGGAGAGCGGATGATGGATGGATGGATAATCGGATGAGTAAAGGAGTTTTGGTAGCCTAGCACATGAGGGTAATGGATGGACTGCAAAAACACATGGAAAGGATAAGGCAAAGTGAGTTTTGAACATGTTTTAAGATGGAATTTGGAAAAAGTTTTCAGTCTTTACATATTTAGATAGTTGACATTGTAGTTGACAGTGATGTGGTATGTTATAATTCACCTAAAGTTATATTAAACAGCATTGTTTTTTATAATTATATATTCATTTAGAAAGACTTACTTTCTTATTTAGTTACATATTAAAAAATACTAATTAAAATTATATATATATTTTTACATTTTAAATATTTGATTTGCACATTTAGTATGTGCAAATTAAATCTTTAAAATATTGTAATTTTTTTTTAATTGTTGGTAAAAGTTTAAATGGTACATTTTTAAATGTACAAATTAAACATTTAAAAATACAAAAACACAAAAATATTTAAACAAATAAGTGAATTACACACAATTTAAATATTGAAATATTTTAAAAAATAAATTATATATTAAATTTCATGTTTGAATGTTTCATTTGTACTCTTTTTTTAATTTGTTATTTTCTTTACATTGTAAATTAATTTACATTTTTTTATTTTTACATTTACACATATATGTAGTTTATGATAAATTAATATTTTAGATACAGATAAAAATTTTAAATACATTTTTAATAAATAATATTTAAATACTAAAGCTTTTACCTGTTATACTTTTGGAATGTAAAAAAACATTGCACAAGCGACATTTTAAACAATTATCTGGCACGTAAACCAGCACAAATTTTCCCAGAGAAAACTCTGTACTGTTCTGCCCTTTTGTCCCTCCGTCAATACAATCAGCCGGTGTCATCCAGCGGTCAGTCTCCGTGCAAGGAGGGGCAGGCTGCGAGAGGTAAGGGGGGGCTTTAAGCGACGCTAATCACCGCACTCGCTGTCAATCGCCTGCCAATATTAGCCGTCCCGTCCCCATCTGTCAGAACGGGGCCTGATGGCTCCCTCGTTAGCGCCGATCACCTGCCCTCAGCCGGAGCGGCTGTGCTAACATCCATCACTCACCCGCACCCATTTTTTCCACCGCCGCTGTCTAATGGCCTTCGTTCAATTGTCTCCTTTAGCTCGGGCACTACAAAGTTAGTAGAGCGCAGGGTTGATGGGTTGGGGGGGAGGGATGTAGAGGGAGGGGTGCGACAGAAGCAGCTCAAACATTTCAGGCACGCTGCAGTGGTGTAATGAGCCATGGCAGCTGGATATACCTGTGCATGCTTTGATAAAGGTGAGCTGACACACCAGGGCCAGATAGGCACTTTGGTGTCGCAGACATATGTCTATCTATCACCGCATAGCGCTGGAGGGGAGAGAGAGACAGGGAACAGCAGCGTGAGTAGGAAAAAGCCAATAGGGAGGAAATGGTGTGAGAACAGCTGCTAGTATTTTGTAGTCATCAGTACGTACAAGCAGCGGTCTCCAAATTGGACATTCGTGGCTAGAAGGCTCCTGATCTCAGTTTCCCCTCTAACAATCCTCTGAAAGCCAAGCGAGATGATAAACTGTGAAGAGCGTCTCCAAGTTATTCCTCTTGTGTGGCCCTCTGCGTCTCTCCCCATCCATGTATTCTCCACCGTTTCTTGCCTTTTGTCCGAAAAAGGAAAAGAGGGAAGCAAACATTTAGTGGTGCAGTGTAGCATGCTGGACTGATGCAATACATTCTCTTTGTAAGACCGTAGTGGTAAAACCGCTGGACTGTGGCTCTGCTCGCCAGCCGTGAGATGATTAATTCAAACTTAACACCAGATGAGACACTAATATTCATCACCTCTGCTGCATTCCTCTCCAACGCCAGCCTACAGCTCTCCTAATTCATCAGCACAGACTACACCCCAGCAAAGCTGCAAAACAACACTGCACGCTGATAGAAAACAATGTAGAAGAGCTCAGAGCTGCCGTGGCTGGGTGTCTCAAATCGCTGTACGTTTAGATTTTTACTAGGCCTGACCAGTGTTATTTAGATATATTAATATAGTTCTTAATATTTTGAATCACATTTTATTTTTTATAGTTTTCCACCTTTTTATTTAAAGTTTTTGTCATTTTTATTAGATGTATTTTTTTTTTAATAAATTTTAAATTAAATATATTTTTAAAAATATGTCTGTATAGTTTTTTTTATTTCAGTTAATTTTGTTTACAGCAAAACATTTTTATGCTTTTAGTTTTAGTTAATGATAATAACATTGGGCCTGATGCGATTATGAAAATTCGGCGAGCATTTCATTGGCGTTCAAAAAAAAAAGATTTAGTCACACTGGAAACATTAATAAAATATATGATTTCTTTAAATGCTTTGTAAGCAAGTATGGCACAGTCTCAAATGATATGAAAGTAATATTAAAATAAAGCATTTCTTATATCATATAATATAATAGAGTTATGTTTTTTTAATGCAGCCAACCTGAATATAATATTTAGTAATTTACCAATTATTGAATTACATTTAGTTAAATTTATTTATAATTATTAAATTGTATCTATAAATCATAAATATATAATAATGATAAAAATAATAAATAATAGTAGTTATTATTATATTGAAAAGTATTGATGCATAATTCATAGCAATCCAGTTAATCAGTCTTAATTTAACAATTAATTTTTCAATAATAGTTGTTTTGTTGTTGTTTTTCTCAGATCATTAAATCTCTTACTCTCTGTCATGTATATTGGTTTTACCATTGTAGCATCCAATTATATTTATAATAAAAAAGTGAATCTGAAGCTCTTTGCGTGACACACATAAAATTGGCATTTAATTTTATGCTTGTGTAAAATTCCCATATTTTGGATCCCAATATGTGATTCGAGTTAACATGCACAAAGATAACCGCAATCTGAAATCGCAATGTAAATAATCGCGACAGGCCTAACGTTTACAAATATTTTCACGCGCAGTAGTCCGGCCCCTTTTCTTTATTTCCATACATGATGTTATTCAGAAACGAGTGTCCCTGTGCTTTTTGTTCTTTTGAAAATAAATCCCATTAGTCTATGCGACATCATACACTATTGTGTATCTCTTTTGTTTCATGCCATTCAGATGCCTAGCTCAAATGAGATATAGATCATCTGAATCGCGATTGTTGAATGGAAGGATTGTTAGCATGTAAATTCATCTCTTAAATTAGCACCTTTCATTGTGTAATCAAGTTCTGCTGTATGCTGAAAAATAAGACTTTAAGGTTCTGAATCCTGCGTTGCTATAGAAATCTTTTTTTTTAATTTTTTTATGCAGTACAATCCCTCTCCTCATCAGAGGGAGAAAATACCTCACTTTGTTCTGTTCTGTTGTGCTTTGCATTGTTGTTAGTCTTCCATTCAAACAAAGGAGACATTTTATGGTGCAAACGATCTATTCAGTGTTGCCTCCTCTCATAACTCCTCTCAGAAACAGCCTTTTATGCTGGAGAAACACCCTCATATGTTAAGCAGACAAAAAAACAAACCCATTCTTCCAAGAGGGAAAAAAAGAAACGTGCATTTTGCCGAGAGCTATTTTTCTCGTTTTGTCACAGGGGAACGAGAGTTTACACGTGCCTCAACATGGCGGCCTTGACCGCGTATGAAGTAGAACAAAAGTGCTGACTTCATCTCCACTTCCATTTTCTCTCAGTAGCCAGACAATCTCATCAGCACTGCTTCTCTTCAGCATCTGTTTCGGTTATGATGGCCACCTGTCCTGTTGTCCCTCGAGACGAGGAGATAGGACAGACAATTCACACATGTAGAATGCCAAAATATGGTGTTGGTGTTCACAGCAAAATCTTTTGCTTTTTTTTATTCTCAAGACATGTATATTCACCTATGGTCTGCAGGCAGGGTGTTTTATTGTTCGCAATATGCCTCGTTCGCTTTTCACCTTTCAGTTTGAAGCGTTTATGTATTATATGGTGCATATTATAAATGAACGAGTCTCTTTTCCTTTTCTTGCAGCCTGAAGAGAGCGAGTCACATCTTTAGAATAATTTCAGGGTTGGTTTTATTTCTTTAAAAATACAGTGCTTCAGTTCCAGATAGTAAATATAATGGGATTCAAAAGGCTGAGACCACATTGAAAATCCAGCAGGTAAATTCTCATTTAAAAGAGTGTCTAAATCTAAATAGAAAAATAATGACATTTTCAGGCAGGTTTCCTGAACAATCCTCCTGTCAAGCAAACAGTCATTTTGATCATAGCAAGATCTAGCCAGTAAAATATTTAACAGCAGAGCATAATTATAATCTTGAGTGTGAAAAGGCATACCTGTAAAATGTCTAAATCTAAGTGTTCTGATACGGAGTGGAAATCAATTCCTGTCTGTCAAATTTCTCTCTTCCAAATGGCTTGTTTGGTCGTTTGTTTTAATGCTGGCAGTCTTGACAAGCTCAAGAAGGTGAAAATGGCAAACGATGCGGGGCCAGCTGAAATATTTCAAAACCAATCTCACATTCCCTATGTGCATTTGAAATATTTCTTTTTGTTTTAGACCTACTGACATTTTCCAGCACTGGTAATTAAAAAATCATCAGATAAAGACCCAGCAGGACAATGCTCTTCTTATTTATTCAGAATAAATGAATAAACATTTATTATTAAGTAGAGAAAGATACTCTCCATGACCTTTGTACAGTTTGCATACAAAGTATATCTTAAAAAATTAGTGCTGATGGTATTGAGCATTGAACAAAGACTCACTTTCTCTGGAATACTTGATTCTGATTGGTCAATTGCAGTTTTGTATGATGACCATTGAGGCAACCGATTTCCTATCTTTATCTTTTTGCAATCACTTCCTTCTCACATAAAATCATTTCAACTCAAATCAGTATTTCATGTCCATCGTTTGGTTTATTTGTAATAGTAGTCATTACTACAAAATAAACGCCTTCATGCTAATTCAAGCCCCCTTTAGTTCAATGCTTATGTTGAGATAATGCCTGTACGTTACCGTTACGTATACTACAATAATAATATTTACAACAATTTTGCATTCGGCTCTAAAGAGTGGCACTTCAGAGCCCAAAGTTTCACTTGATCGTTTCACAACACCATTTAAATGAAGCAATTATCCATTATTTCTTACTTTAACCAGTTTTGTTAGTCTATCATAGCAACGGCTCGTACACCTGCTTTTCTCCATTGTTACAGATGGGTCGTGCGCTATCATTCGGCACAATAGCTGCCTTTTAACTCACAGAAATAGCTTGGGAGTGACACATTAACACAGGTGTTCCTCTCACAGCTAAGTGCTCCATGAGGTGAAAGGCCTTTAAGTACCTGTTGATAGGTGACAGGGAGGGACATGTTAATAAATACTGTTAGGCTGCGGAAAAGGGCCTGGTGTAATCGTGTGCAGTAAGTCAGATTGCTGTCTGGCTCTGCAGCAACAGTAAAGAGTTAATGACACGCTGTGCCAACCGCACGCCTCCTCTGCCTCGCCTCTCTATTGTAAAGGCCCTGCGCTACACAAAGCTGAGAAGAGGGATGAGCGGAGAGAGGTGGCGTGCCTGCCGATGAACAGGAAATGAAACAGAGAGAGGATGGCCTGATAGCAGTGATTATTACCCAAAATACCATATAAAGATGGCAGCGAGTGCGAGGGGGAGGACTAGCGTGCCGCCCACTTAGCCTCGCATAATGAAAACGTGCAAGGTGCGAACGCAGGCCTGAATCGTGTGTGTGTGTGTGTGTGCGTGAAAGAGAACGAGGAGGCGGGGGGGGGGGATAAATGCTAGGAATGCAAGGGTGTT
>NW_015536540.1:512906-542338 GCF_001515605.1 Sinocyclocheilus anshuiensis
GGGGGGATAAATGCTAGGAATGCAAGTGTGTTTCTTGAATCCGCCAGAATATCAAGGTTACCAGAATTCATTTGTCCTTTTGCCATCCTTCGGTTTTACCCTGGAGAGATGGACCACGGTTGCACCTTTTAAAAAGCTAGTTAATCTGGAAGTGAAACATACACAGACTCGACGTGCCCTTGTAATATGTTGCTCGAATGAAGGAGTCGATCAATCTGCTTTTGATTCATGGACATATTTTTCAGATTAACTCTGCGCTGCCATTAGCGGCCCCTGGAACAGTTGTGAAACAGGGTTACGACGTGCGAGGTAGCGTTTCCTGTTTATGCTGATATTACAATGCATTAACAGCTTTCACGCTTCCAAACAAATGAAATCCACTGTAAGCTGACTTTAAATCGATAGTTTTCATCTGAAGCCAGCAGAAGTTGGGTCGAGCTGAAACAATGCCCCAGTCAATGAGCAGGGTGAATAAATCTTCGGATTACGAGATGGATGTGTGTGAGCTGTGACCTTACTAAAGCTAAAGTAAACGCGAGGTCTGTTACATGGTCTATTACATATTTACAAATAATTTTGATTCTGATTGGATAAGCCGCACCTCTGACTGTGCATTCTATTGTAATGTGCCAAGTTGCTATCAATGCTGATTGAATTTTGGTCACTCAGAATTGATTGATTTATTCTACAGTACATGACCTTTCCAGTCATTTTTGGTGATTTAAAAAAAATCTTTTTTAATTCAGACTGAATAGCTCATGAATCATTAAGTAGATTGATAAACCAGTTTGGTTGATTAAAAAAAAAAAGAGAGAGGTAAAAAAAAATGATTTGCTCAAAAGTCAAACTTTTCTGCGAGTTGTACACTCAACAATGGCTATCTGCAGAGCAGGATTTTTTTCCATGCCTGGAAAAAGCCTGGGCTTTCCAGGTTTTCCAATAAATTAATTTGTGATGATCATTTATTTAGTATGAATTATTATTTCACTGCTCCGGGTGTGTGTGTGTGTGTGTGTGTACTTGGATGGGTTAAATGCAGAGCACAAATTCCGAGTATGGGTCACCATACTTGGCCACACGTCACTTCACTTTTTTATGAATATTTTTTTTAATAAATCACTTTGATTCAGGCTGATTCACTAATGAATCATTTTGAATAATTTGTGAACAAGTTTGACCGATTTATTGAAATGAACTAAAGAATAATTCACTCACAAATCAAACAAGCTTTATGCTCAAATCGAACAAGTTTTAGGCTGAACAATAGCATTGATTTTTTCTGCCAGGCTTGGAAAAAACTTCAAGGCCTTGACAATTCCCTTGACTTTCCAGGTTTTCCAGTACAGTAATTTGTGATCATTGGGGGGAAAATGCCATAAATTATTTTGATTCAGGCTGATTCAATGATGGATCACCTGTGAACTTGTTTCAATTAATTGAAAAGATCCAATTTACAAGATTGACTCACTCAGAGATTGAGCTTCACTATGGCTGCCTTCTAGTCATGAAATATAAATGAAGAAAAAAATAAAAACAACAACAACAAAACCAGAGCATAATTAGATATAGTTTATTCACTATGGAAATTTCCAGACCTGAAAAGCACAATTTCATAAGATATCCCCAACATCCAGGTTTTCCATGACTGTGAGTTTGGGAATGACTGACAAAAAAGTTCCCTGGCTTCAATTTTACCCGTGACATTTCTAAAATTGAAACCTGAAAACGTCCATTTTAGCGTGAGAGTGAACTCCCTCTTTTACCTGCCGTCTGTTCCCGCAGTCTGACCTCCTTGTATAAGGTGTTCTATTATATTTTAAAACGATGGGCAGATTCTATTTCCTGTCCATCAATCAGCCACTTAAAATGTACTATGCTTGAGATTATGACGAGCAAATTACACATACAAGAGCTCTCAGCTTCAAAATGGTTATGAGAGTCGTTAAGAGTGTAATTAACCTTGTGTTAAGTGGCATTTACTAATGATTAATGTGCAGTATTATAAAGGCAGATTGTTTCCTAAAATGAATACCTCGAACATAGCCAGTTTAAGGCTAATTGATCCAGACATCAATAACCCGATGCAGGATCAATTACAGTGCCTATTATCAGAGCGACGGGAGAACGGGCCAGCTTTTAGTTGACACAAATGGCTTACTTACTTAGTGATATAAATTTATCGTGCGATATTTGCTGACAATACATTGCAGGAAGTGTATTGAACTGCACATTTGGAGTGTTTGTAATACCAAAAACAGGAATGTCTTCAGGAGCCGTCACGTCGAATCTTGATGAAAAAAGGCATGTGAGGACTCTGTCTCTCTCCTTGTTCTTCGCCCGCTCCGCTGACCCACTGTTAAGCTCTGTATTTGTGTAGCTTCTGCTATGTGTGAGGCCTCTGCCCCTCTGTCCCTTTCTTTCTCTCATCCTCTCTGTCTCCCCCTTTTGCTCGCTCTAGGTTTACATGAGTCCGTGAGTGTGTGTTTGTGTGAGGCCCTGGCCTCTCAGCCTGCCTTTCACAGAGCGAGATGCCTGTCATTCTAATCAGCCGGCTGCCCATCTCTTCCACCACCAGCTGGCTGAGTCAACAAGAGAGAGGGCGAGTGTCTGAGTTGACTGGACTGCCAAAGAACATATGCCCCTGTAACGGTATCTACTCCCCGAGCCCTGAGTGCTGGAACTCGCGGTCTTCTCTAGCTGGCAGGGCCGTCTATGATCCATGTCTGTTAAACCCATGTCTGACTGACACTGCCAGTGAGCTGGGTCCTGACACGCTGACGCTCAGCCGATCTGACACGCCGCCGCTCGGGCTGATTCCTCCATCCGCTGCCGTGGAGAAGCGCGGGTAGGGAGGGAAAGTGGGGCTGGAAAGACGAGACAGCGAGGTTTCATTTAAATAAGAGGCATAAGACAGGGATGGATAAAGCGACATTCTATAGGAAATACATTTTTAAATAAACACATTTAGAGGTGATGACAAACATGGCTATCCGACCATTTCTATCCATCACTAAATGTCTCAATAATCAGCTAATTTCATACAGTAAAATAAATGTAAACCGTGATTGAATAATAAAAAAAAATCTTGCTGGTGCTTTTCTGCAAACTGCACAACGATTGCTGACCTCTCCGAGAAGACATTTCTGGAGGCAATATTGTCTGAAAATACCTCCAGCCCTCAGATTTAAGCCGCTCCAGGGCTCTCTGTTTACCGTAGTGCGCCATCTGCTGGTCGCATCAATAACTGTCAATAAGGCACTGCTGGCTCGTTTGAGGGAATGTCACTCTTTACAAAAATAATAGCTTATGTAGTGAAATATTTCAATACAGGTTGACATGATTGCTTTGGATTAATTTTATCCCGTTACTGTGTCTAGAATAAGCCTAGCTGTGCGGTCGCCAGATCCAGTACGACCACTTAAAAGAAGCAGGCTACCGTTATAGAAAAGTTTCGCGGTAAGTCTTAACCTAACGTTTCTTTGACAGTTTTTCTATTTATACATTTAATATCCCTTTACTAGGACTAGAATAATGTTTTAAGAAGTTAGAGCGTCATGTTTGTTTCATAAACTTCAGCTTTGCAATTTAATGTACGTCATTTAGGGAGCTTTTAATCCGCTGAAGACAACCGTGTAAAAACTCAAGTGGTCAAATGGTCGCTATATAGCCGTAGGTTCAGTTCACCTTCATAAAGTCACTCTTGGCTCATTAAAGGTTCTCCCATTAACAATCATCCTTCAGCATTTGGCTTAAGGTATTTGGGCAAAGGAGAGGCACGCAAATGCTCCGCTTTGTCGACTTTACGGCAACACTGGAATACATTAAACTCCTGCGCCCTTCTCCATAACCGTTTCCCGCTGTGAGTAATTAGCATTTCTGGGGTGAAAGATTCCAGCATGATTGTCAAGTGTATTACAAAAGACTCAAATTACTCAGGGTTTTTTTTTCTTCTTCTTTTTTTTGGGTATTTATCGAAGGACTGACAAAGTCTGCTTCTGTTCCTTGTAAAAGAGAAGGGGGGTGGGAATAAGTCGAGGACACGAAAAAGCAGGAGACCCTGAAAGTTAAGTAGCCTACATTTTACACACCTTTGGATACATATTCTGAGTTAATATATTAAAGTATATATAATATTTATATTTAGGATGGTTTTATAATGCTTAGTTTTAATAATAAATAGGCTATTTTAATTTTTTAGTATAAATTGCAAAATTAATGGGTGTTGTTTTCTGAAAATCAAAACATTGCTCTAAGAAGCATACCCGCCTGACATTGCAACACTAGCTCGACCAATGGCGTGATTGTGGGGGCAGGGCTATCGGTTTGTTGACCAATGATTGACAGGGGTGGAAGTGTTCTGGAAATATGTTTGAAAACAGTGTTTTGCACTTCCTTTTGGTACCACTAGTGGTTGGCAATCTGCTTCTAAGACGGTCACTGTGAATTGCCAAAGGCCATTCATCATTTGTCTCCTAAATATCTAATTAAACACATCAGCACGTCTACTTATGCTATTGTTAACGTCACTGTTTGTTTAGAGAGCTTTCCTTCTTCTTCTCGCTCATTACCGGCTCAATGCATGGGAAGAGGCCTAATCAGACATTCCACTCCACTTGGTCTGGGAGAGTCGAGTCTTCCTATCACATTTGCCAATACTGCGGGCTCTGCCTATAAAGAAGTCCCTAAAGAAAATTACACAAGAGTTTAAACCTTCAGGCTAATAGCATTGGCACAGACACTTTGCCAATATACATTTATCACCTTCAGCTCTGGCTGGGCCAAAGGTAGTGGGCCAGAGTCATGTCCTTCTTAGAGGTGTCTGGTTGGAAGATTGGACTGTCCGTCATCATTGGCTCTGCCCATTTCCCATGAGTGTAGAGAAGGTTGAAGAGTTGTTTGTGTTGAAGGCGAAGTGATTGAACCATTGTCCTTACACCGCTCTGACTTTGAGAACATCAGTTCTAGGACATTGTTAGAGATCTTTGTGCCACCAGCTTAGAGACCATCGTTGACAGAAGAGGAAATGAGAGTTATAAATGGTCCATGAGAATGTTTATAACCTCACTAGTCCATTCATCTTAACTGGTCTGGATGAACAAATGACACATGAATCTGTTGGGCAAACTGGAAGAGCTGTAGAATTAGCTCTTTTGACTAATCCCACGCTAGTCGCTTTAGTCGAACACTGGACGGTTTGTTAAGAGCGCCTGACTGATATCCCGGGCCCTGTATTACAGGATTTACTTTAAACAGCTTCTTTAAAATGTTCTGTTTCTCTTTGCTATTTTGTCCTTTTGTCACAAAACAGACTATACTGGTACTCTTGCTATACTTCTGAAGGATTTCTGCCAAAAGCGTAGCATTAGTTTAAGCTGTAGAATCCAGCTACATACATCAACTGTTAAGTATCAGTTAAAAAAAAAAAAAAGAAAATTAATGGGAAGGGGGGATGTATGAAATGTCTTTAACGTTAATGCTAATCACTTTTTGCCTATTAAGCACAAATTAGTGAGGGCGATGTTAAATGTCACTGGATGTCCTGGGAACCATTTGCACTTTTGAGAGTGCAGACCTACTGAATAGCTTCTGATTAGCATACTTTAGATATGGTTTAATTCTCTCCTTTGCTGATATGAGTCACGAATCACACGGAGCCATAAGGCTTTGACAATGATGCTAAAAGGCAAAGGCTGCTGGCTGTCGGAAAATATACAGGACAAGTTACTATGTAAGATTGGGGTTGTTCTTCTTTAAGGTAGCCTTAGCCTATATGTACCTGGCTCTAGTTTAAGTATGTTAGGGATAACAAAGTGATTCATATGTTCAGCTTTAGAAGTAAAGACTGTTCATAATGGGTTACTATTGCTATACTATTTTAGCAAAATTAATAAAAAATCAAAATCAAACATTTTTTTGAATGCTACAAAGGAATTTTAGCATCATTACATTATATGGCATTTTATAGTCATTTTGAAATTTACTTAAAGATTATATTTAAAAGTGTTAAAACATTTTTTTTTTAATTTACTTTAGGTGAGCTTTAGATGATACAAATAAAGGACTTTTTTTTTTTTTACATTATCAGCAGTAGTAAAAAATAAAATAAAATTATGGCTAATACAATAATTATTTTTATTTTATGGCCGACAGCCGATAAATGGCTGATATTAAAATTATATACTATTTCATCTGAATAAATTCAAATTAAAATACTAAAAACTGACAGTTGTTTTAAATGCTACAAATGAATTTAGGCATCACATTATTTGTGTTTTTAAAGATTGAGATTAGATTGAGCGTAATCTAAAGGTAAAAAATAGGGGAAATTAAAATATTAAATAAACAGTACTGATTAATTGTAATTGAAAAAACAATGACAAAAAAATAAATTATTGGTTACTGATGTACCTATCCCTAATCACTATTCATGTTCTGTGGTGTTTATGTGACTTTAAGGTAACTCAAATAATTTATTTATTCTGTTTTTATTTTATTTTACAGTGTTTACAACTGAGGGGTATAAATCAAATTTTAAAAGTTAATCAGACTTTTCAATGTCTTTTAGTTAAAATGTCTTTATTTTTGTCATTTTAGCCAGCACATTTTGTGTTAGGAGAATATCGCTCCATCCATACCGAAAGCCTCCTCATCGAGAGACTTAATTTTCTTGGCCGCCAGCCTTTCGCATTTGACAATGGCGATGCGAGGCGAACAGAAGAGAGTGTCTGCGTCCCTGATGACTAGCGTTCGCTCTCTCAGCTGTTTGGCTGTAAATAATCGTTGATATGCATAAACAGCTCTCTCCATTCATTACTGTCAGCATAGTGAGGGGCCTGCAGGCAGAGGTCGTCCGCCAGGGGTCCGCTCTCCGCTCTCAACCCCGCGGTACCCGTCACTCCAACCTGCTCCGCCGGTGCCCTAAACCCTCCATTAGCAAGGCTCTGGTTCATGACCTCGCTGTGGCATTTGCAATTCCAGATCGTTTGATTAGCAGCGTATTTACATATTTCCCGCCGCAGACACTGTTGGGGTGTCGGAAACACTTGAAGTGTTGTAATTTTCTCTGGCCTTTTTGTCGCGTGGCGATCGGGGCCCACACACACACACAAATACACACATGCACTTCTTTTCTACTCTACCTCTGATGAAAGTGACAGCGTCCTTCGCTTTTCTGCGACAACTCTACCATTTGGCTCTGACCCTAGGAGAAGTGCCCAGTGAAGTGGATCACAATCCCATCTGAATGCCCCAAAGATGGTTGGCCTCTTGCCTTTTAAATCTAGTCTGATTAAAGGCACTGAGGTTTTAATGCATGAATCAGATTTTACCAATGACCAATTACCTATTTAACTGCACCAGTCAAAGCAATTCATTTAGTCCAGTTGCAGGGGCAGTTTAATTTCTTGATAGTACAACTGGAGCTCACAAAGGAGACCTGTTTAAATAACCAGTGTTGAAGCATTTTCTTGCTGAAACAGGAGGTTTTGGGGAAAATATATTGTTTGTTGCCTTTATTTCCTTCCTATTTTAGGAAATGTAAATGAAATAATGAGGACTCCATTAGTTTCCCGAGTTATGAAAGAGCAATAAAAGTGTCTCTCTCTCTCTCAGTGCAATTCAGGTTTCTTGAATAATTATTCTTTTTTAATGAGAACCTAAACTCATATCTTGCCTTTTACTTTTACCTGCATAGGTACAACTGTGATCTTGAACAGCGCCCCACAGAGGTTTGTTTCTGGTCAGAGGTCTATTGTGTGGCTAGTAGATCAGACAGACTCCTGCAGTTGTTTAGCAATGTAATCCCAAGCCATTTTTCACAGCACAGAGCAGCAGCAGTAGCTATGCATGCACAAGAGGAGATCAATGCAATTAGCAGCCATTTCAATGCAAAGGACTTCAATACTAATGTAAGTGAACACACATGACAGAGAGAGGTCAGAGAGAAAAAGAGGGAGATAAAGAGATATGTCTGCTTGAGTAAAATGCAATTTAGGGCATATTATAATTTGGCTAATGTGTGTGTTTTAGATATTTAACACCTTTACAAATGGTAACACTGGATCCCTACTGTAGGATACAGTATCCCCATGCAGCAATGCAATATCTTGTATGACAGTGGGCATGAATAGACTGTCTAGACCAATGTTCCCCCAACCTTTTTATGTAGTCAAAACAGAAATATATTCAATTACTACTCAATTGCAAGTGTGATTTTGCTCTATAAACAAAAATTATTATTGAGTAACAGGAAGCTTTTCACTATAGAGATTTTTTATAGGCATTTGAATATTTTATTTTTTAGCGACTCTTTCTGGTACACCAGTAGGTGGCACCAACTGTTGTTCTGTGTTATGAGCGAGTCATTGAATCATTATGCAACTGATTCGATAACAGCATCCAAAATCACATACTAATTGTATACTTATCTTTTCACATACTGTTTTTTTTGGCTACTATATAGTAGGGAAGTAAGCCATTCACCAACTAAATGTTATTTCACAACTTGAATGATTTTGCATCTTACTATATAATCAGTCTTTAAAGCCAGCAGAGGAGCCACATGCTTCAAACGGGACACACTTTTGCAAATGAAGAATTCGAGAAAAAAAAACAAATTTGTCTACATATTAAACCACATCGCAGTTATTCTGTAGCCCTGTTTGGGAAACATTGGTCTAGACTCTAGATCAATATTAGCACCATTTGTACCAACATTAATACAATTTAGACCAAAGGTAAAGGTAACGTTTAATTTAAGCAGTTCAAAACTTCAACAATGGACAATGTATGAGTTGGAGATGATCTGAGGATGACAGTCAACAGGTTTTGTGTACTTCATTGAACAAAATATATGTGGAAGGAAAAACTTTTAACCACACAAAATACATTCCATACATTCAACTACTACTTCTATTCAAACCACAACATTAATAATGTTACATAAAGAAAAGAAAAAAAACAATCAAATTGCAAATGAATTCAAAACATGCTATTTAGTTTTCTTAGGTCTTCTGCTCTAGTACTCGGGTTTAAATTCATTAAAAAGCTAACAGGAAAAGCTATTCATGTTTCTTGTGTCCTAGGACACATTTTAAAAGTTGATTTGCTGTTAGTAAATTACAATTAGCAGTCACATTTCATCCAATGCAACTTCCAAGACATCAATTGCAGGAACATGGAGTCCCTATAGAGCGACCAAGGGTTAAGTGCCTTGCTCAAGGGCAGCAGTGATAGGACCACGTTTGCAATAACTCTCAGTTCCTGGGTCACTGCTGCTGCTTAGAACCTGCAACATGTTTCAGTTTGACTGCTGAGCATCAACACAAATTCACATTGGAGGTTCTTCTAAAACAAAATTCGCAATGTAGGATCAGTTTTCTTGGCTTAGTTTCCAACACAAGGATTTAGGCAATATAAATGCTCTAGATAAATGTTCATTTTTGACTGTTGTACATATCTGAATGCAATTAAACGTACAGAGCTGTGCAGGACTATCTCCGTAAATACCTAATTACCATATACAACATTCATAGAAATATATGGCCAAGAATTTCTTTGCTTTTAAAGAACCCTTTTTAACCTCTAAAAATATGGCATTCTAAAGCTTTATAAGTAACATTATAAAACACACTAAATCCCCCCAATCTAGTCTTGCACTATTTACTAGACTCTCTATTATGCAATAATTTAAATGATTACACAGACAACTTGCAACTCCGCATGTTAAGATTAAAATAGATCCTTCATCAAAAACGTGAGCATTTTAACATGGCTTTGAGACCTGATGCGCCATTGAATTAAGTTTTCTTTCTTTCTTTTTTGGGATACAATTATTCAGAATCCACCGAGGCAAACATGTTTGATGGGAAAAAAAGAGAAACACATTAAAACTTGTGTAGGCTACATCAAAAAAGTAAGCGCAGACACAAATAATATTTCTGACTTTGTTGGACCAATCAGATGACACTAATGCAAAATATGGCATGTGACTTTACCTTAAACTCTTCAGAGAGATGGTTTATGAATATGACACTCGACGCAAGTGGAAACCTATGTAACATTACAGCTGTGCTTACATAAATACTTTAAATTCCAAGTTTAACACAATACAAAGGTGTTCAGGACATATTTTGATGATAGTGCCAAGTGTTGCCCAACCAGTGACAAAACACACTCAACTCTCTCTCTCTCTCTCTCTCTATATATATATATATATATATATATATATATATATATATATATATACTTATAAATCAACAAAACTAAGTAATGAATTTCACTGCATGTCTCCTTCGCATGCAAAACACACGTGCACACACTTGTGTGAACGAATGCAGGCTTTGGAATTGCGTCTAACTCAAGTCCTGAGAAGTAGAATGTGGAAAACACAATCGCACACGCACGCACAAACTACACTCCTTGCGCACTAAGGCTATTCTGTTTTTAACAACTAGTCAATCGGGGAACTCGGAGGCAGCATTTCAAGTTTAGGGGATCAACTGAAGTCCTTGGGTTTGAGAACGCAGCTCACTGTCCTACTCCATCAGCTCTGACCTCGTGTTGTCAATGCTTTAGCCTCAAGTTTTTTCGTAAGTCTCTGGATAAAGGAGGTGTAAACATGTGTCCCCCCCTTTCAGTTTAATCTAGAGCTTTGTGCCGGGTGAAAATAAAAAGGAAACACGGAAAGTCCAACTAAACTAAAAACACGAACGAATCCAATGCTGTACATTACGTTACGTCTTCCTCGAATGCCGTATTTGTGCATCAAAGTGTTTTGATGGACTTTCTATAGATTTCAGCCCTCATTTGAGCTGGTCGTGAGGAGGTGGGCATGCTCAGTGAGATCCGGAAGGGTCCGTGGGTTCATTGGTAGGGGCTTGGCGGAGTCTCCTGTCCAGGTACTGCGCATTGTCGAAGGCTAGACGGTGCACGGTCTGGACATGGGTCTTCAGGTTACCTTTCTGTGAGGCGCTGTAAGGACAGTATCGGCACTGGAAAGGTCGCTCACCTGAAACGGACACACAAAAAACAAGATGAGGTCAGAGCCTGGACCCCAAGGTGAGAGCGGAGCCGAGGCTGGAACCAGAGAGGAGAGAGAGGTGACGTGGCAGTGATGTTGGAGGGCTGGCTTTGAGAGCGCTGCCTTCCCGTTTCAAGAGGAAAGAACAGAGGCAGGTTGGGAAGGTGGGGGGGAGGGGCCGTGGCATGATTGATAGGCTGATGACATGCCATATGGAGACGGTTGACTGTTCCCCCCGAGGGGATGTCAGCCTTTTGTTTTCTGTTTCTGTCAGCTGTTCGTACAAACACACAAACTCACAGACACAGGAATCTCTGCCTGCCTGCCTTCCCCTGAGCAATAAGACGTCACACCGATGGTAGATGTCGAAAGTCTGGGCATATCAAGTTTTGCGAGGAGAGGCGAACTTGACAACCACACACAGACCTAGTTTCTCCTTCTGCCCATGTCTGTTTGGGGCTCAACACTGGAATAATTGTCAGAGTCCCAGTTTCAGCGTTTAATTAGACTGATGTACAATGCTGTCCTCGTGCAATCGCGTAAAAATATCCCCCCACACCTGAGCAAAACAAATGAGTCTGCCATTCAATTTCTCCGTATTATTATTTTTGAAAAATGAATGAATTATCCACTAGGAAATAATTGTCATTCCGAGGGGCTGAAAGAGGGGTATTATCATAAATCATGCCTCATAAAAAAATGGAAGACAGACACAATTAATCAGGACTATCTGAGGCTGGGTTGCGCTGGCTGCCTGATAAGGTCTGCAGCACAGTAAGAGCTCATCCAGGGGCACTGTGGTTCCCTAGAGGAGTAGAAAGTGAAACCCCGATCCAAAACAGAACCCACCAAATTACATTAAAGGTTATTGTCAGAACATCACAGAGAGTGTGGCACGAATTTAATTTGACCTTTACTCTCGGCCTGCTTTTGCCATTTGTAATATGCAACACATGCAAAGGGGGTAATTCATTAAGGACTGGCCTCCCTGCTGCAGCAATGCGCATCTCCGATTGTTAAGGCGGGATGCAATCCATTTGATCCCCTAGCATTGGTTTATTACTAGAACTTTCTGCACTGTAACAACGGTGGCAGGTAAAAACTGCATATCTCAGAATGAAGAAAGATGAAGAAATGACTGACAGGACAGAAAAAAAACAACACAAGATACACACAAATAATGCAAACAACCGAACGAAAAGTGAAACATACTTGTTTGGGGGCTTCTGTAGAGGATGGACTCCAGTTCCCATGAGTCCATTGGACTCAAACATCACTGTGGGAGCAAGGTGGCCGGGTTAAACAGAGGTAATCAAGTTTATAATGTTGCAAAAATTGGAACTTGTTCCCTTGTATGGTTACCCAGCAGGGTACAAAGATCATTCTAGTAAAAATTTAACTTTTAAATCAACATGAAATCAAAATTTACCCTATTAACTTTTGAATCACACATTCCTGGTCTATTTATGAATGCCCCATTGGTGCACATCGTTCCAAAGCAAAATAAAAATTCTAAATATAATAAATTGCTGCACCAAGCCCTCTTATTTTTCCCCACATGAAATAAAGACCAATCAACTGGGCTAATAAAAATGATTAAATTATTATATTATCTCATTGAATATCCTTTTTCCACTGGGACTTACATCACATTACAGAAATAAAATTGGTTGCTAATACATTTCAGGTTGACTTTAATGATGTTTCTGCTTTCTTGGTCACTTTCAAAGGAAGAATTGCAGTTGCAGAATCCATTTTAAAGACGCTAAGGTGCAAACCCAGAATCCACCCGCTCATCGAGCATTAGCCGTAAAGGCCTTGAATTAGCATCACCAGTTAGCGTGGCCGCGGCAGACAGTGAACTGAAACTACCAATTTAAAGTGACACAGAGTTAGTGTGCATGTTAATGGAGGCCGGGGGCCCCTGCCCCGCTTCATTTGAAAGCTCACACTGAAGAGAGCAATCACTGATGACGTTGATTGTAAGTCTATGTGCATGTGTAGAGAGAGAGGGAGCTCCGTAAAATGTAGCATTTGGCCTCTGTCACTGGGGATCAGTCTGGCTAGCATGCGCAACCTTCACACACTCTTAAAAAAAAATAACTCGAGTCCTAGTCATAATCTGAGAGGCTAAGTGCGCCCTGTTTAAAAGAGTGGAGGAAATCCTATTCATTTGGATTACTGCGAATGGTACATGACCTCTATATATCATTAAAAAGCTGCTATGGTGCATGCTAATGACATGCAGTAGCACTTCCCCCCTGTAACCAGGAAGTAAATTTAGTAAATACTCGTAGCAAAGGTCACTTCAAATTTTTTTTTTTAACATAAATTGATAAAAAATACAATTGCAATGCATCATATCTAAATAATGCAAACATAAAATGGCACACAGATTTATTATGTTGTATGAAAGTTTGTTGTTAAACATGAATGATGGATATAATCTTATCTGTGATGAAATGAAGACTCCTGATTGAGTAGGTGTGTGTATGTGTGTGTGTGGTTTGACGAGAAGACACGGGCAAACTCACATTTTCTCAGCGAGCATTTGACGCATATAATACTGGACTGGTGACTGCTGAGCTTATTAGCATGCACAATTACAGCTCCATAAGTGACATCTGATTAATAATGTATACAATTTTCACAGGTCAGAGTCACACGCAAATATGTTTGCGGCAGAAAAAAAGAAAGAGTCTCGTCCAAGGACAGAGAGAGATTGCTCGTTATACATACACACACTTGCACATAAATGCATGCATGTACATTTAAATATATATGAAATATACAGTATAATAATTATATTATAGTATCTTATCATTTTAATATATTTTTCATTACATTTGTAATGATAATGTGATAATGTGAAATGAAAAAAAAAGTTCAGTTAGTAGATTCAGTTAATTGCTGTCCAGCGCTGGTGTGTATGTTTGTTTCTAGTGTGTGTTTCTCACCTGTGTGTGATCTCATATGTGTGCGGTAATGGCTGGGCTGGTTGAAGCTCTTCCTGCACACTGGACACACATACTCCCCCTGCTGAGACCCTGACCTCGCCAACCCTACAGTTCACACACACAAACAGAGAAAGAGAAATGAAAATTAATAGGAAAAACATGTAGGCGAACTTACATGGAACAGAAAGAGTGGTTACGAGACGGAGGGAGAGAGAGAGAGAGAGAGAGAGAGAGGAAGCATCATTAGTATGTTTTATGTGTCATTATGGGAGGCTACCTTCAGGGCTTGGATGGGGAGCTGTCACGCCGCATCACGAGAGCATCTCCGACAGCCTGACATGAACACAGGCCCATGTGACCGCATAAATTACTGTGAATTAAAAGCCTTGCCCTGTGATGTGCCCCCATCTGCGCTACCATGTCACATGTCAGGTGTGCTGCTTTCCCCTTCCTCCCTCTCTCCTTGTCTCCTTCCCTCTCGCTGCTCTTTTCCTGCCCGTCGTTCTAGCTAAGTCAGCCCTCGTCCGCGCGGGGGGAATCGCTCGGACACGTGTGCGTCGATGAAGGACTCGCTGAAGTAACAGGAACGGATGTGGAACCTGAAGCACCCAGCATCTCGTTTCCCCTTGCTTTAAGAGCACGAGCTGAAATGCTGTCCCTTTGGCTCCTGTCCGTCACCTGGCACTGGTGGTCCTACCTGCTCCGACCCCTCAGGCCCCGCTTTGTTGTAGCGCCGAGCTGTGACTGAGAGTGTTGGTGGCAGTAGTTAGCAAGGCTACGTTTAGTAAACATGAGTCTGTGAGTTATTACCATACCGGAGCGACGCAACAGGAAAAGCAGCGGACAGCACAAACAAAAGGAATGTCTAATATTGGAAAGGTCACTTTATTGTATGTGACTCAAAGGGCTAAAGAGAGCACTGATGATATCAGGCCAGACAGTTGACAGAAATTTCCACTGTCTTTCCGCAGAACTACGCTCACTGATGCCGGCCAACTGGACTACCGCCTGACAAAATGTCCTTAAATGAAGTGGAATGGAAAAAAAGCATTTGAAAATATTTTTCAAAGCAGCTGGTGGCTTAATTTGACTCCTCTTGCTCTTTCGTTCATTCACTCTTTGAGTGTGCTGTTTTGCATATTTGTGGCATCGAGGCGCTGTAACCCCTCGGAGAGCGCCTGGCGTGCCGTTATGAGCCTGATGTTTAAAGCTTGCAATGCCTCTCAGCGATAGCTGTCTGAAATGTTTTTACACACTTTCGTAGGTTACACGATGATGAAGAGATTACTCAATAGTTCCATTAACCTTTGAGTATGCGCATGCTGGCACGACGGTGTGTGTATGTGTGGGGTGCTATGTGCCATTTTAGCCCTCACTGTTCTCATTTGTCATTTCAACTCAGGAGTAAATGTAGTTAATGTGCCTTCACTGAATAATTCAAGTACTGTGACCTGACAACCATTTCCCAGCATGTCAATCTTTACCTGTTTGTTTCTACAAATGCGCTGTAAAGTTAGTGTTACTGGAGAAATTCTAACTACCGATAAATTCTGTCTGAATAAATTTGTCAAATCAAATAAAAATAAAACACTTCAAAACTAAAATCAATTAATTTTAATGCTACAAGTGAATTTAGGCTTTACAACATTTTGAAAAATTAAGTCATTTTGAGATTTGACAAGATCCCTATAAACAGCGTTATGAAATTATTAGTGTTATTAAAGATTAACTTTAGGTGAGTGTTAGATGACAGCAAAAATGTCAAATGGGGAAATGAGCATACACAAATAAATATCTAATACTGATAGATACCAATTAATAAAAAAAATATATATTATTATATCCCTCGACCTAGCAAACATCTGATGCTACAAGCTTTCTGTACAAAAAAAAATTGTAATCAACTTTAAATTTTACTTTCTTGAATTTTGAAAAAATGTATCTCAGTAAGTTTGTGTATATCTCATTTTCTAGAGATATACAAGAAACTACAACGGACAGTCGGGACTGCTGAGAGGATTATCGGTGCCCCTCTGCCCAGCCTCCAAGATCTTTACATCTACAGAGTGAAGAAAAGGGCTAAAAAAATCACCTTGGACCCCTCACACCCAGCCCACTCTCTCTTCGAACTGTTGCCTTCTTGTCAGCGCTACAGAGCACTGACCACCAGAACAGCCAGGCACAAGAACAGTTTTTTCCCGCAGGCTATATTCAGCCTGAACAATTAATCTTTCATAATTATACATTGTACATCACAACTAACATAGTTATATTTATATTAAACTGCACACTTTGTAAATAACATATCTGCACACTAATAAACATACTTACTTTTAAACATACATACTTACATATTTACTTGCATTATCTTTGTGTAATATTAAAATTTGTTTGATGACTGTTCTCTAGATATCAGTATTGGATATCACTAAAAGCTATCACTAATCACTTTTTTTTAATAATAGTGGCCATTTTCTAATTCACATTTATTTATTTATTTATGTTTTACCGTCCAATATTTCTGTAAATGATTAATGTGCATTCACAGTTCCATTTGAAGGTTTCTATATCTGTTGTTGACTGAGGTATGCAAATGGTATTTGCACAATTTGGCTTAATTTGGTATTTGACAATAAATGCACATCTGCATCTTGCCTTATTTAATATTTCAAGTCATAATCACAAACGTACCGGAGAATATGGAAGTCCAGTGTGCACTGTGCACTAACCAACTGCAAATCTAATTAATATGATTTCTTTATACCAGTTTAGTAATCAGTTTCAGAAAAAGTAAATTAGGCTCAAAATAAATCATATGGGGACCCCAAAAAGTATTTGGACACACAAATCCCTATTCACTTGCCTAATGTTTCATCAGTGCATAGATGATAACATCATACCAAACGCCTTTTCAAATCAAAAGATTTCACAAAAAATGCTATTGATTGATTGATGAAAATCTTACATTTTTGAAGGTTTCTGTCCAAATACTTTTGGGGTTAAACTTGTTGGAAAAAAATAAACAATAAAAATCAGCATCTCATAATACTGGTTATGAATGTCAATGCAGAATTCTATACACCCTCTTACCTGCTTGCTCTGCCATGGTGCTGTTGAAGCCCCAGTGGTGGTAGAGAGCAGCTAGATCATGAGGACTGCAGTTCTTCAAGAAACTCAGGATGTCTGTCACAGGTTCTGGACCATCGGTCGTCGACTGTCTCTTGGACTGGGAGTGAGAGGACGGGCCACTCAAGCCAAGTCTGCTCCAGGGGTCGTACCCAGCAACGGACGGTGTATCCTGAGCTTGAGATTCAGACCTGCCGGGGATCTGAGGAACATGGGCTTTGGAGCTCCTCTGATCTGAGAGTTTGTGTTTGCTAGAGAGCATAAAATGAAGTCCCTCTTGAGGTAGCAGACCACTCTCCATCACTCTGCTTCCTGTCTTTGGGTTTCCAGTCTTCTGAGGACTTGCCGTAGGCCGCGAGGAACTGTTTTGATGGACGTCTGCTTTGTGTTTACTGCCTGCCAACTCATCTGTCCTGGACTTGCTGGTCTTGTGTTTGGACGAGTGAGATGATGCCCCCGGTGCTGTGGCTGTGTGCCAGCTCTTGCTTTGCGAGGAGCTGGACTCTACACTACTTGTCGGAGGTTTTGATTTCTTCATCCCTCCAGGGCTGCAATCAGGTGGACTCGTTCGGGAAGTTCTCATCTGCGGCAGAGAGGGGCAGTCCTTACCCTCCAGAAACGGAGGTGGTCCAGTGCGTCTCTTGAAATCGAGAAGTGATTTGGGCCCCTTGAGGCCATTTCTCGGGGCCCACTTAGGCACCAACGTAGTGCTGTCAACTTTATGTGCAATTCGTTGGTGGATCCAGAGAACTTCTGGATAAAGTGTTGCATAGGAGCAATAAGGACACTGGTGTCGAACCAAACTTTTCAATAACATGGAAGAAACCTCTTCTTTTTCGTCATCCACCTCCATGGAGAGATTAAGCAGATTAGCATCTGCTTTATCCGTGGTGCTACTTTCTTCCAACCCCTTGTTGTTTTCCTCCTCAGCATTTGACGCTGCATCACTCAGTGCTGCCCTCTCCAGGTGAGTTGAGCTGGTGTAGGGCCAATAGGGCTGCTGCAGCAGGGCATGTCTCAGCCTTGGGAAGCCTGTGTGGTTGGTTTGGTGAGGTTGGCTTTGGCTGAGTGAGCTGGTTAAGGTATCACTCCTCTGGCCCCAGTTCCTGATTGCCAAATGATGCGTTTGTGCATGGGCAGCGATGGCCGAGGGCTCTGAGGTGCAAAAGTCACAGTGCTCACAGGTGTATGGCTTTTTATCTGTCATGAAAACAACAAATATGGATTTATAACTACATAACAATAACATGTTCAGAAACAAAAGCCAGCAATCAGAACAACACTGAATTCACTGGATTTCAAAACAGTTTTGGAGTTTCACCACAAGATGGCACCACATAACTATTAATTTTACTTCAGTACCTGTACTAATACTGTACAGACCTTTTAGATTATGTTAATGACAGAAAATTGATTAAAGAGGTAAGAGCAAGTACACAAACACTAAAAGTTTGGGATCAGTACAATTTTTTAAAAAGAGCTTCCCTACTCTATTCAGCAAGCATGCATTAAATTGATCAAAAGAAACAATAAAGGGAGTTTAAAAAGATGTAAGAAAATATTTCAATTTTAAATATTTATTTTGGGTGTTCTATTCACCAAAGAATCCAGACAAATATGAGGTTTCCACTAAAATATTAAGCAGCGAAATGTTTTATCAACTTTTTAAACATTGATAATACTTAGAAATGTTTCTTGAGCACCAACTCAATAATACATAAACATGATGTAACAGATATATGTCGATGTAACTACAGCATATTCAATTTAATTGTCTAAAATAATGCAACATTTAATATGCAACATTTAAAAACTCTCTATAGCATTGTATAACACTTGCAAATGATCAAAAACGTTAACAGTAGTAGCATAATCACACAGTTTGTTTAACAGTAGTACAATGGAGCAACAGACTATTGGGCCTGGGAACTTTGCCTGGGACTACCTCTTTTCATCTGTCAGCAAGATGTTTGTTTACATTTAACATGTCTGCAATCTCTCAGTAGCTCTCTCTCTTTCTATTCTCTCTCTCTCAAGCCATCTGGATTGCATTTGGTGGCTTACACTAGCTGCTGTGCAGCCTTCATTCCAACCTCTCTGAGGTTATTTTTGAGCCAATCTTTCTGTCCTTCAGTAGAAAACCTACAAGAGGAACTATCATATTCTAAGTATTATTTGGTCTTATTATGAATCTCTTAGAGGAGATAAGTAGTGTAGAAAAGCATTATACAGTCTTCACACCTACATGAAAATATCAGTAGTGAGTGGACATCTGTTTCAACTCTTACACAATGAAACCTCTGTTCTGGAACATTCCATCTGTGTCAATCCCTAAGAGGGCATCTTTTGTTTAAGGCAATTTTATTTTACTTAATTTTGTGGTAATGAAGGGCAATTTTATCAGACCTACAAGTCTACTATAAGTCTTCTGTTATAGACGATTAATATAACACCCCAAGTTTCCACTAAATATGACAGGAATTATCAATTATCAGGACAGATTCAGTGCTCTATTGGGGCATATTGTTGCAACTCCTGCCATCCGCAGTATTTTCCAGTGGTTTTAGCAATGTGTTTTAACCGAATGTCTGCACTTAGATGGGGAAAGTGGAAAAAAAGACACAAATCTTTAGAGCTTGTCTTCCTGAGACAGGAAGTCCAGAAATAGCATCATGCAAAGAGGGCTGGACAGCTCCAGCCACAAGCAAAATATTTAACAATTCAAAGCCTGCTTTTGCACCTTGATAATTAAAAACATGCTTCAAAGAGCTAATACAGGCTGTAACCTGATTTTTCACGGTATCAGATGACAGAAAACAAATGTATGAGGTATAAACAAGAAGATACTGAGACTTAAAAAAATAAATAAATAACAACCCAAATCCGTAGACTGGTAACTAGAGCTGAATTAAATGTCTTGAGGTCCTTTTCAACAAGTGTAATTTTTGTTTTAAGCTTAGAGGCAGAAAAATAAAATAAACTGCTACTACAAATGGAAATCATAAAGGTTCTATACTTGATGGGTATTTTGTGCAAAAAGATTAAAATATGTTATTTTTCAATTGGAAGCAAAGACCATGCTTCCATAAATTAAACAACAAGTGAACAAATGCCATAAAGATTTAAGCTATGCACAAACACTACAATACAACTGAACATGTCAAATGCTGCAGCATTTGTCCACAAGGTGTCTCTGTCCTCCGTAAATTTAGCTTCAGAAACCGTATATCATAATGTATCTGTTAAGGCAGCCATTCTCATATCCTATTCCTGGAAATCTGCCTTTAGTCTAACACACCTTCCAGTAATGATCGAGTGAACCCGAAAACTTGATTTGCTGGTTCAAGTGTGTTTGATTAGAACTCCACAGGAAGGTATATCTACAAGAGTAGGATTAATAACAACAAAAATAAAAGCTCAAATTACATTTCTAAAATTTCTTTATAAATGTTGCGAAAATTTATTTAGTTAATCATCGTAGCATCATTTCCAATCAGGTACCAGTTACCTGTTGAGAAGTTTACACATTCTTTGGAGCACAGTCACATAGCTAATTCAGCATGAGTAAAATAAATTTTAACTGTAATCGAACACACCTGAGTCAACTAATCAAGGTCTGTATGTTCACTTGTAAATGGTACTGTAGGCAGGTGTTGAATAGGGATAAAAATGGAAATCTCTGCAGTAAAGTAGATTTATAGTAGCATACAGATTCAAATAAAATTACATTCTTTTCAGTGAATTTAAACATTAGCTGTTCAACACGAAGGTTAAGCATCTGCACAGCAATGCATGAATAATACTGTCTGTTGTTTACAATTTGTGAGTGTGGTAGTGCGAACGGAGGTTATGATATGCAATCACGTGGTGCTTGAAGTTTATAACATTACACATTCCTGAGATTATGCTTAAACTCTGGGCTTGCTTTAAATTCCAAAATAAGGACGATGCTCTTACCTGTGTCCCTAAAGAACCCTGTTTGTTTTTGATCCCTGAAGAGTCCTGCTGATTCGCCTGCTTTAGATGGGCTGGACGCTGCTTTACGGAACAGTCCATTTCCACCAATGGTTTCACCCAAGCCACCATGTCTGATGAGCATGTGGATCACCATCTGTTGCTGTGTGCGGAAGCCCTTTCCGCACTCCAAGCACTCTGAGGTTTTCTGGGAAGTCTTACGGCTAGGACGAAAAGTAGGGCGGTACTCAGTGTCACTCAGATTCTCTGGGCTTCGCTCACCTGTCGAGACCTGGCCGTCCCTTTCTCCATTGCTGTGGTGATCTGTATTGGAGCCTTGGGTCCCAGCCCCTCTCCGTTTCTTGGTTGGGATACTCGCCATTGAATCAAGTGACTTCTTCCGCTTGTCCTGTCTGAGCAAGACATACTCGCCCTTTTCCCTGTCGTATGCTACATCTGCATCGGCTAATCTCTCTTCCCAACCCAGGCTCTTCTCCGTTACCTCCACCACTTTGCCTCTGGTGGCCAGTTGCCAAGACTGGTAGCTACTTACTGGATCAAGCTCCGGGATTTTTTTTCCTAGAGTTCCCTCAGCAGGGTTCTCTTCATTTCCTGCTGGTTTCAAGTTTAGGCATTTCAAGAAGCTTGTCTTGGTGACAGATGTGAAGTCCTTATCACAGCAGAAGGTATTGTTAGGAGGCTGCTCAACATTTCTGTGGACCTGTTCGTGCAACAGCAAGCTCTTGCGGTTGTGGAAGAAGTTTCCACACTTGGCACAGAGTTCATACACACACACTTCGTTCACCAAGTTGGACTCGTCCTGCGCCACCTCATTGACAGTAGCCGGAAGGTAGGTGTCACTCTTTGGTTTTACCTTGGTGTTGTGGGTCTTCATGTGGCTACGTAGAAACCAGGGCTCACGAAAGCGGCGTCCACAGATCCGGCACCCATGATCCAGACTGTTCTGATGCTTTTTCCTGTGAGCTTTCAGAAACCAGGCCTGTGTGAACACCTGGTCACATTGTTCACATGGGAACTCGCCTTTACCGTCAGCTTCCTCACTTATAGAGACTTCTTTGGTGATAGATTCCTCCTCGATAGAATGTACCTTCTCAACATGAGCCTGCAGTTGGTCCTCCTGCAAAGTCTCATAAGGGCACAGTTCACATCGGAAGAACTTGTGAAGCTCCTGCATATGCTGTTCAAGCTCTGCCTGACTGGACAATCTTTTCCTGCACAGAGAGCACTGCACTGACTGTTTGCCATTCTCACTAGAGGTTCTTTCCTTCTTCCCAGCTTTCTTCCTCGATTTGGTCGACTCCTCACCGCTCACAACCTTGTTGCAGGCCGAGGTACTCTCAGTCGGACTGGAGCAACCACCTTGATCTTCTGGCACCCCCCCTTCCTTTTCCCCTTCTTCGTCCACATCTTCCTCCTCACCGCCGGTGCTCTGGCTGAGGCCGTCCAGTTTGTGGCTGCGAATGTGGGCCTTTAAGCTACCCTTCTGGGCTGAGCGGTGCTCACAGTGAGGACACTTGTACGGTTTCTCCCCAGTGTGCTTTCTCATGTGCTGGGACAAGGAGCTGAGGAAAGGAAAACTTCTTCCACAGAGTTCACAAGTGTGACCCCTGCTCTTCTTGCCATCAGGGTTGTCTTGGCCACCCTTGGAGAAGGACTCTTCCTCTACAACGTCCGGCCGTTCCACCTCCATCTCAAGGCTTGAATATTCCACTATGCTGCTATCTGTTGTCCAAATTATTAGATCCTATTAAGTCTGTCTCGCCTGTAGTCATTCGGTCTGGGTAAAAGTTCTCTTTGTCAAATGTGTCATTGTTGGTAATTCTGTCTTGACAGTGTTGCTTTTGTCGGGAATATGTCTGGAGTTTTTTCTCCTATGAATCATCTTACAAGCTGAGGGTTTGCTTCATTCTGGTCACCTAAGAGGAAATAGAGACAGAACAGAAGCAAAGTTGAGAACAAGACTTGCAAATGAGTAAATAAAAGTTATTCATTAATCCATTAGTCCATGGCAATAAACAAGCCGTTATTAGTAAATGGAAGGCACTATGCATATATATATATATTTTTTTTTTTTTTTTTTTTTTTTTTTTTTATAAAAGTCTTGTTGCAAATTGCTGTTATGAAGCAAGTGCTATACACAAAAGCGGTAGAGATACAAAACTGTTACATGGAAAGAACTTGGGCCCAGTGTTTGAGACAACCCCCAGCTAACAGAGCCCTTTTATATAATGTCATCTGACAGTCTTTTGTTCAGTCAAAACTATTCATTTAAGGCAGAATCCATACTGCATAGCTGAATACAGAGGACATAGTACATTGGGTTTTATGCTCTGCACCATTTACAAGTGAGTGGGAGAGGGACAAAGAGCTAGAGCGAGAGACTGCTGATGTCTTCATTTAAGAGTCAGAGGAAATGGCACATCTTTAAGTATTGCATAAACACACTAACTTATCCGACATGCTTTCTGATTATTCTAACAAGACCATAAACGCAGATACAGTAAATACACTGCTCAATATTAGAACAAGCAGGGTATTAATTGTTGTAAATCCACAAAAACATACACACCCCAGTCCAGAATCAGGATTTCCTGCCATTCTGTTTTGTTTTCTATCAAATCTAAACATAGCAAACCTTTTTTTGCATTCTTCAAAAATGCTTATGCTGACTGAATGTTTATTATAATGTGCAGCCTGTGTGTTAGCATATCTGTTAATCTAGTTTGTGCAATTGGTTAATGTAGTTCAAATAAATACACACTACATCACAGTAGAGACAAAGTCTGAGTACTGTAACAAGAGGTAATATCTCAGTAATATTAGAGTTTTAAGTCAAAAGTCCAGTTACACAAATGTGTTTAATACTCTTAAAATATATATTTTGAATTTAAATGTTACAAATTTATACAGTTTGTTATATTAAAATATTTACAGACCAAAACAATGGTTTGAGTTTTATAATTATCAATTACTCTTTAAAGTGAATTAAATTTAGCTAAAATTCCTATAATAGGCAATTTAGTGGCAAGTTCCCATTGTGACCCCAAAGAATGTGACAACATGCCCCACTAAGGTCAACATGTGTTCAGAGAGCTGTATCTTTTTTCCCCCTGGGCAATAACTGGGAATGTTCCAGCATTTTTTTAAGGTATGTGTGACAACTTGCCCCCATCCACCTTATATTTCAGCCCATCTGTGTGGGTTTGTGTGATTCTTTGCCTGAAGGACAACAGTAAGTCTCAGTTAGTCCCCTCTCGTAGTCCGTATGAACAGTGGCTGTCTGCTCACAAGCCTAAATTCATTGTGCACCTGCTTGTGTGTGTGTGTGTGTGTGTGTGTGTGTGTGTGTGTGTGTCTGCTGAGGCGTAAAGAGACTATTCAGTGTTTGGCAAGAGAGGGGCCAGTTGGGATGAACCCTGAGGGCCGGTCCTCTCTCTCTCTCCCAACAATCAATAATCCATTATATACCAACTACATTTCACCACTGGCCCTGCATCCCCCTCACACAAACACACACATTCTAACGCACAAAAAGCACTCACCTCTCCACAGTTCATCTTTTACGGTAAGTTAACTTGCTGTGCTATAAAACGCCAGGTAAGAAATTTAAAGAGGAGACGTTTAGGAAATTGGAAGTTTTCCTTGAGGTCCCATCATCCATTAATCTTGACTTATATCCAATGTTTACCTATTTATCTAGTTTATTTCCTTTGATTATTTGATTTTGTATGTTGGGTAGAGTGTAAACAGTGTAGCCTCTATGACAATGGAATGGATGAGGTGCTTAACCGCATAATAACGGAACTGAACATGCTGAGCTGGTAATGAATAGTGTTTTGCTGTTTGGCAAACCAATGAGCTGAGCATTAAATCGCCGTAACTATGATACCAAGAGGTTTGGGAGATGTGTAAGGACACACACTACATAAACACACATGCATACATATACACACGTCAGCAGTGGGGTTATTATTGAAACATGGCTGTTCTCTGAGGGCTTACTTCAGCTCTGCTGACCTACTTATCCCCAGACAGTTCATCTCATCTTGTAGCTCCGTCAATGCAGGATCAGTGCATTTTTCAAATTGAGCTCTCTGTGTGTGTGTCAGTACGCGTGTGTGCACTCAAATCCTAAACCAAATTGTGCATTTTATCCAAATGCACAGAGACAGTAACCAAACCACTAACAGGCATCAATACTGACATAGAAGAGCTTGATTGTCTTTTGTTCTCAGTATGATGTGACGGACGGCAGATTAATCACTTGTTTGACTGCAACCAATTAGATTTTTAATGCATTATTTGTCCTAAAACAAGCAAAATGAAACAAGCCAAAACTTTGATATAAATTAACATCAGTTTTTGATTTCCACTCAATGCATAAATGGTATATTTTTTTATTCAAAATCACAATTACCAATGATGAAACTCAATTGTTATCCATCATTTTGAAACTCCATATTGTCTCTATGGCCTTCCTAAAAATTTGGTGGATCTCAAATCCCCCCAAACTACAATTGCATTGTGCCTCCCGCACCAGAACTGTCACAATAGCTCATGTCTATACCTCCTCTGAGCTGCGGGGAGTCCAACACGGCCATTGTTGGATGCAGGGGTCCATCCTACGCTAGAGGCCTGTCTGAAGCATGTCTGGTTGGGGAAGACAAAGGGAAGTCCCTCCTGGTCCCATTTTGGAGTAGATCCTGCCTGGTACCCTCAACTGCTGATTATGGCTGAAATAAAAGGGGGGCCCTGGCGCGCGTTTACGATTGTGACCAGGATAGCAGGTGCTGAGGCTAACGTTGTCATGTTAAATTACGGAAAATATTCTGGTGTGTTCCAGAGATGTGATTCCCCCAGGTTTGAAACGAGAGGAGCCAAGAAGAAACAGGCTTGGTTGGACATGCTACACGAAATGTCACATCCAGCAAAGCTAAAGTCTGTGTAATGAGGAATGCGAGTACAGATGTGGTCATACGATAAAAACCGAATGGAGAACGGGCACAAACGTTTCTATTCAGCTGAAATGTAAAGCTTAGTGATACAGCTTGCACAGGGTGAAGAGCTCCTTTGTTCTGCAGTGTTTCAGAAATGAAGACACAATGAACACTACTTAACTGTAGCCTGTCCATGTTACATAGGCATAAAACAAGATTTACAACTCAAGTTCTTCAAAAATATGCATCCCCTATAGAGACTTCATCCTTGTCCACTAGTTATGGTCACTGACAGTGGTTATGATTGGGTGTTTGGGATTCTAGTGGTTTCCACAGTTGGGATACAGCCACCATTCATTTGAGATTCCTGAGGAACCTTCCTCTGACACATCTGTGGCTGTTACCCCTGCCTTAGTCTCACGTAGCCAGACCTTCAGACTGACGGCTGAAGGTCTGGAATCCATGGCAGCTTTTATTGGCCAAGGCTCGCCCATGAGGTTGTTTGACCGACATTTCAAACAACCAATCACAGTTCGTAGCGTTCAGCGTCACGTTTCGGGGCGTGGAAATGTCGCCACAATAACAGACCAGTGTGTAAAACTCTCGGACGTATTTTAAAGATCCTATGCCACGAACTTTTAATATTTCACATACTTTTGAAAATCCAGCGTTTAGTTGATCCTGATAAGCGCTCGTCGTCACAGTTGTAAACATGACGGCTTTCTTCTTTCGTGAGGGGGTTTGCCGTCAGGACATCTTTGTTTCCAGGTGGAACGTTAAAGAACGTGAGACACACATCTCCCGGAAATCCTGTATAATTCAACCAATCCGATGACGACTTCAAAACTCCTGAAGTGTTTCCACTTTTGTGTGCCATATGCATCAGACGTTCAGCCAGAGGTCCGTGGGCATGACATCTGAGGCTGAGACTACCCCTGCCTCAACTCTTAGCTGTCATTCCTAATACACGTTTGCCATTATATACACTGTACAAAGCAAGCACCCTATAAGCAGTTAGTGATTCAGTCGTCAGTTAAAAGAACAGTTCACTCAAAAATTGTCATTATTTAGTCACCCTCACTCACTCATCGCGGTTTCAAATCCTTATGCTCTTTTTTCCACTATGGAGTATACAATGACAGTTTATGGTGAGGAGGGGGATGGTCAAACTCCAAAAATCTAAATTCAAGTCATTTTTCACAGATTTTCAAAGCTCATGTCTAGACTTAGAATATAGCGCACTATTCATACAAGCCACTTTTATGGTGCTTTTAAGGTGTTTGTATTTTTGTCACTTTTTGTCATGCTGTTGTAGTGATTACTATAACATTTCTGTTTCTATTCCATTAAAAACATTGCAGGGGTGAAAAATAAAAAAATAAAAAAATAAAAATAACAATTAAAAACTGTACACTGAAGTTTTGGGTTGATAAGATTGTTTGATATTTGCTGACCAAGGTATTTATTTGATCAAAAATACAGTAAAAATTATAACATTGTGAAATATTAAAATAAAAAAACCTGTTTTATCTATTTGAATATATTTTAAAATGTAATTTATTCTTGTGATGGCAGAGCTCCAGTCTTCAGTGTCATATGATCCTTCAGAAATCATTCTAATATGCTGATTTGCTCAAGAAACGTTTCTTATTATTATTAATGTTGAAGACATTTGTGTTGCTTAATATTTTGGCGGAAACCGTGATACATTTTTAATCATGGTTCTTTGATGAATAGTAAGTTTTAAAAAAAAACAGCATTTATTTAAAATATACATCTTTTGTAACATTAAATGTCTTTACTGTCACTTTTAGTGAATCCTTGCTGTTTAAAGTTAAAATTATTTTTAAAAAATTGCTGACCCCAAACTTTTGAACAATAAATTAATCTTACTTTTTACCATTTTACTTCAAATAAAAACAATTAATTTAATGTTACCACATTAAGCATATTCTTTGCTACCTTGAGCAATTGTACAGTATACAGTGGAACAAATATGCTTAATGTAAATGTTATCTATCCTTATTAGTACTGTACTTTTTATCACTGCTGAAGTAATTAAATCATAATTAAATGATCAATGATTGATAAGCTGCCATATGCTTGAGGAAATTCTTCACAAAAGTGAAATCACATCCTTACGAGCGCATTTAAAGTCAGTATCCACTGTTCACACTCCACCGACACGCAAGCAACAACATGTGTCTGTAAAAACATAAAAACACACACAAAGACGGCCAGCTTTCAGTGGAAAGAAACAGCAGCACATACACGGGCCCGCATCTGAGAGACACAGCCCTGTGCGAGAGCTCCATTCTTTCCCCTCCTATCTTTTCTCTGGCTGATGAATGGCTATGGTGGATCAACTGTCTGCTCGCTTATTCAACCTGACGGCTAGTCCAGCTCAGCACAAACACCCCATGCTCTGGACACTACTCCTCTGCTCTGAGCCAGTGTGTGTGTGGGAGAGAAAGAGAAAAAGTGTGTATATCCCCATGTGAAAGACAGAGCTAAACAAGTCCCTGACACATATGATTTTTCTAACACGCCCTGGCTTGAATCGTAAACCGTGAGTCAAAATCCTATGTGTGTGTGCTAGTATGTGTGTGCACTGTGCACATATGTTAATTGCTGCATCCGTGCCAAACAAACATGTTGCATGTCAGTGTGTGTGTGTGTTTGATAAATCCTAAAATACCACGAGAGGCTGAGCAAGAGGGGCTGTAGGTTTTGAAACAGACTACAATGTGTGAGTTACTTGACTTGTGATGCTCATCTGCTAATAAGATTACACCGCTGCAGTGACTTCTTCACAAAGCAGTAGTTTTGTTCAAGCTCAGTCAGAATTCATAGCTCATAATTGTATAATGGAATGATAATGGCCTCAGATTGGTTGGACATCAGTATTATGAGAGCAGTGTTTCTCCAGTAGAGATTGCAGACGTGCGAGGGCTCCACAACCTCCCAGCGCCATCACTACAGAACGCCACTCCCTAAAGCCAGAACACGGTTACACAAGCAATAAAGCGAGGGATTATTTTCCTGCTTGTGCTTGATGTCTGAGCAAAGAATCTGGAAATCCTGAATGATGATATAAATTGAAAATCAGGTTCGATACAACAAATGTAACACTTTCTGATTAGCAGCAACTTTAAAATTGGTATTAAATCGTGTTATTAAAAGGTGCAGACATTTTGGTCAACAGAAGTTATTAATAATTAAAGCTATTATTAATCTATATTAATGTTTGACATTTTTGTAGTAAAAATATCTAAAAACGTCCTTAAAACAATATATATATATACAGGTGCATCTCAATAAATTAGAATGTCATGGAAAAGTTAATTTATTTCAGTAATTCAACTCAAATTGTGAAACTCGTGTATTAAATAAATTCAATGCACACAGACTGAAGTA
>NW_015536540.1:543249-551449 GCF_001515605.1 Sinocyclocheilus anshuiensis
TATAACAAATTTTGACAAAACTGAAAATTCTGTTATCATTTACTAGCATTTATGTCATTCCAAACCTGAATGACCTTCTTTCTTAAGGCCGTTTCACACTGGTCATGATGTGAAAAAGCGAGGCGAATCGCAGATGAGCGGTGCTTTCACACGGTGCATGAAAAGACTGATCGCTTTCTGCTAATTCACGCCTGCATGCTAGGTGGCACCGAACAACAGTGCATTTATTTTCATGTATGTATCTCGTATATGGATTTAACATCGTCTGCTCCTCAATATACAATATACTTCTCTCTTGCGGGATACTCTTCTTCAGTTTGTTTACTCTGGTTTTCGAAACAACTCCACCACTCTCTGCCTTTTGTGCAACAGCAGCTGCTCTAGGCATGTGATCTACACTCAAATCCAATTGGATGGTCTGTTTTGTCGCAGAGCGACGGGGAAAAAAATGAATCGACACACAGGACGAAAAAAAATCCTTGCTCTTTCACCCCATGAATGATCGTGCCTGGTGTGAATAGCCCCATAGCAATCATTGTTTAGATTCAAAAGTGTCATCGCGCCAAATATTCGCGTTCAGCGTGAAAAGGCCTTTTTATGTGGAGCACCATTTGAGCACCAATGTACTAATGTAATTTTACTATTCAGCTAGATTTACCTTTTTTTAAACAAAGATACTGATTAAGAATATAATTTATTTTTGTGTATAACAAAGTGACACTTATGAAGTCATTCTATAACATTACAGTGTACATGTTTCATGCAGATCTGTCAAAGTTGTAAATTGCCATATAAATGTTTTTGGGATGAAGGGAAAATATTTCTACAGGTGTCCACAGGTGGGCTTATATGTGTGTTTTTTGGGTGCAAGCCAAAGCATGCAAGTGTGCGCGCGACAGCAGTGATAGCGAGATGAGAGAGGGACACCAGCAGTAATGCTTATGTAATATCAGGCCAAGCCTCTGCAGCACTCCTGATGGCAGTATGACATAACACCTATGCGGCCACACAGCTCATCCAAGAAACACACACATACACACTCAAACAGTCAAAGATCTGGTCTATATGATTTGAATGCAATCTATTATGACTTGATGGTTTCAAACAACGTTACAATTCACAGGAAAAAAAAACTTGACTGATCTAAATATGAGATTCTGTCATCATTTACTCACATTCATGTAATTAAAAATGATATTCAAAAAGTGTACTTTGAATAATACTAGTCATTCTTTTCAAAAGAATGAAAGTGAATGATGACTGGGGCCATCAAGCTTCAAAGTGACAAAGATACACCACAAATTAAGTATATATGACTTATGAACTATAATCCACATCTTCTGAAGTCACAGAGTAGCTGTGTGGAAATAACCATCTGAAATTTAGAAGCAGCAATGCCTAATTTGTGAACAAATCATTCTTTTGAATCAGCATCAATGAATCAGTTGATCCAGTCCAAACTGGTCTTAATGATTTGTTCATGAAGTTCCTGAATCAATCTGGTTCCTGAGTTCAAATCACTGACTCAATGTGTTTCCCACACAAAACTACTTATAGCTTTAGAAGGCTTGGAATATAGTGCTTAAGTCACATAACATTGAGATACTATTATAGATTTTATAAATGGTTTTAAGTTGGTAAGGATGTAATAATTGTTATGATTTTGTTTTATAGTATTTATTCATTTTTATGTTAGTTTTAGTTTTATTTAAGTTAAACTAAATGAAAATGAGAAATGATGCTGAAATAAAATGTGTTTTTTTTAACATTTATTTTTTTGTTTATTTTATTTAAAGTAACAAGTTTCAAGTTTATTTTATGGATTTAGTTTTAATTAAGTAAAAACCCTTTAGACATGTATTTTTTTCTTTTTTCTTTGGGTGACTGTAGAATTGATTAGAGTGACGGTAAGTGGCTTGCAGATACACTTGTGTGGTTGGCGTGGTCTACAGCTGAACTAAAATCTGAAGGCATTAACTTGCTCTCTAAAAAAAGCTCTCTGAACAGGGATTAGATTATCATGGTAAGGCTAGCTCAGCCTCTCTTTCTCGCTCTCTTTTTTGTCTCTCACTCCCCTTCTTTTTTGCGCACACTTTCTCAACAAATGAACGTAAAATGAATAAATGTGGCACAAAAACCGGAAAGGCTGCAAATGTGGGTCATTCTTTGAGTTCATCTCAAAGCTCTGTAAACCATATCAATGTTTCATCTTTACGTCTAGCATATGTCATGGCACAGAGCAGCCTAAACCTCTTCACTGGGTTTATAGCCGGAGGGTGAGCGATTGTTGACTATAGGGGCTTTGGTAGCCCCCCCTGCGGCAACTCGGGGGTTAAGTGCCTGGCTTTGGGTTGCCAGATCTGCACCAGATGAGATGCTCTTAGATTTGACCCATATTTGGCAGAGTTCTAATAAAAATGCAGTGAACAGCAAAAATAATTTACTTAAAGGGATAGTTTACAGAAAAATTTTAATTCTTTACATGTCAAAAAATCAAGCTATAAGTACAACATTTGATCAATTCTTGTGTTATATACACTTTCAAACAGCGCAGCTCATCCCTCCACTGCCTGTATGCTTTATTGACCTTGATGGCAGCCCAAGTGGGACACTCTTCCCCAGAACCGTCTGGCCTCCGTAAGTATATCTGCGTCCTTGGCGAGAGACGTGATCACGGTCGCTCGGTTAGAGCTTGCAGGGCAGCCAGATGTCTTTCTCATGGCCTTCAAAGTATTGTCTCTCCAGCTGTTTATTTATTAATGTGGAGTTCACACTGCGATAACTCTCACCCTGCAAATACTGTTTATTATACCAGAACCATGAGAAGTGGCAAGTATTTAAAGATTAATGTAAATACATTTTTACATTTTCTGAAGAAAATGTGAGTAGTGCTTGCCTGTGCAGGGGAAAAGCCACTGTACAGTTTTGTCAGTACTTGCTTATCCATCCAAGTCAAAGGAACCCTCTTCCAAGTCTATGGTATTCTGCTACCTAGATATGATGCTGGTTACTCTTTGTACATGGTCAAAATCGTATGAGTGCTTAGAAAAGTATTAGAACATGGTTTGAGGTTTTATTCAGTCTGTAGCTGAAATAAAGTTAAATACTTAGAGTTGGAGGTTTGTTAAACCCCTATGTATTAGCAATAGAGTGATGTTTACATTAGCAAAGGGAATAAATACCTGGAGCAGATCTTGAAAATGTTTCATTTTCAGGGACTGGATTTCTCCAAAAAAAAGTGCACTAAATCTCAAACCTCTGTTGCATGATGCCCAACAGATTATTCAAAAGCCATTTTTAAGCATTCAGGGTGTGATCTTACTCTCTCTCTCTTACACACACACACACACACACACACAATGTTATGCTTATTTTTGATGTATGTTCCCTAGTAAAAAAAAAGTAATATATTTATAAATATTTAAAATACATTTTTTTCATAGTACAGTTCAAATCTATTAAAATATTTACTGACAGATAACTCGAGACTTACTGATATAGAAATTATAATTACACTTTATTTGGCGTACTACTTGTGCACAATGCACATTTCTTAATATCAAGTCTAAAATGTGTTTTAATGTCATTTTTGATAAAGATTGTATGATTTTTGAATAATATCGGCCTTTAAATGCAAAATATTTAAAGTGCACCTGAAGTATACTTGCAATAGTTCCACTTTAGCACAATCAAATATACTAAGTATATCTTTAATTGGACTTCAGCACTACTTTCGCACAATTAAAGTGCATCAAGTACAAAATTAGTTCTTGCAATTAAGCAGACTTTAAGTATACCAGTTTAGTATACTAAAAGTACAATTGCAGGGTATTTTATAAGTACATAAATATGAAAATGTATTTGTAGTATACTTAGCATGAAATAAATGTATTTCAAATAAATTTAAGTATATTTATTTTTCACTAGGGTTGTTTGGAAGTAAAAATAATTACAGTATTAATGGTATGCATCAGGGGCTTAATACATTAAGGAATATGAATCCATGCTTTAAAGTCATCGTCACAGTCTCTGAACAAGCTCAAGTTTCTTAAAACGGCTGGTTTCTCTCACTCTGGTTAGTTCAGAGAAGGACAGGTAATCTAACACCGTGAAAGCCATCTCAATCGCTCTCTTTCCCTCCCTCTTCTCTGTTCTTCTTTTGCGTGTTCCTGTTCTGGTAAGAGAAGATCTGTCTCTTTTTAATGAAACTCCACCGTCACACCCATCTCCCATCTGGTATGTGTGCATATACAGTATGTGTGTGTGAGGTGGTGGGAGGAGAAGGCTGGTGTATGTGTGTGTGTGTGTGTGTGAGTATATAAGTAACCAGAGAGAATAAGAACATATGTATGTATGTGTGGCGTCATTACAACAGGAAGCGTTTGCTCTGATGAGAGGTCTCACTTCCTGTTTATAGAGCAACCACTGGAGCGCAACAATAGCTGGAATTTTTATGGATCGGCAGAGAGGACACCCAACTCACACCCTCCAGAGAAAAGATTTAGTTTTTCACTCTTGCTGACAACAATACAACACAATCTGTGAGAAATCAGAAGCAATACATTCAGTGTTACTGATCAGCTGTAAATGAACAGGCAAGTCCCTCTGTAGTCTGGTTTTATTAAACAGTGCCTAAAGCAGTTTTATAAACTCACTGACTTGATACATTCATAAGTTAAATTTATAATGTTACTGTATCATATTTGAACCCTAAAATTAAATTAATATTATTACTACAATTCGTAACATTTACAATTTATTTTATAATTAAATACTTAGATATGTAATTTATATTTTAAATGTGTGTGTGTTTGTGTGTGTGTGTATTACATATATATACATATAGATATACACACATATGTGTATATACACTGAACAAAATTATAAACGCAACACTTTTGTTTTTGCCCCCATTTTTCATGAGCTGAACTCAAAGATCTAAGACTTTTTCTATGTACACAAAAGGCCTATTTCTCTCAAATATTGTTCACAAATCTGTCTAAATCTGTGTTAGTGAGCACTTCTCCTTTGCCAAGATAATCCATCCACCTCACAGGTGTGGCATATCAAGATGCTGATTAGAAGCTCATGAAAAATGGGGGCAAAGACAAAAGTGTTGCATTTATAATTTTGTTCAGTGTATTTATACAGTGTATTTATACAACAGTTCGTTCTGGTTGTCAAATCTGATTGGTTGAGAACCGTGAGATATTGTACTGGTATCGCTACAGGAACGCCCTTTCACAATTACACACACATAAACAATCCTGTTTTGCCCTGTGATATTATCATATAAAGCAGTAATTTAAAAGTTCAAGTAATTAAAACATTTAATCAGCATAAACTCAATTTAGTACAACAAATACTATTATGATCTGTACTTGGAAGAATTCTACCTTAAAAATATAATTGACAATTTAAATTTTTAACATTACAGTAATGGCATTGATATTTCTGAGTAGTTTGCAGTTGGCTACTGAGAATTGTGGGAGTTATGTCATATAAACAAAGTTGGCTTAGTTTTATATGCAAAATCTAAATAAATGTGTTCCTATTTGTTTGTTTGTATGTTTGTTTATGTATTTATTCTTGTGGAGTAAAAAATCATCTGGACATTTCGAACAATTTACATGAGATTCCCCCATTGGCTTATCTTGGTCATTTGCTACAGCTTAACTTTAACAATAGCCTACCAAGTTATTGTGTAAAGGGCTTTTTTGGCTCATGTCTGATCAAAATGGTGTCGAGCGTTCCCCTCACTGAGGAATATGTTATGTCGGGCTCTCTGGGATTTGAGGTCAGTCCAGCTGGACGTCTGGTGCCAAAACGAGGTGGATTACACCCTTTAATCCCAATCACCCCAAAGGAAGTGAACTAAAGCTGCCAGCGTCCTTCTTCAGACCACAGACTTCATTCAGCTGATCTTTCTGAACCTCTTTAAACAGACTTTGTGAAGTGTGAGAGAACAGTGCTACTATCACTTGTCACGATAGTAAAAAACAGATGTAGAAGAGTTTTGCCCTCAGGGGACAAGCAGCACTGACTTGCGAGATGAATTATATATTTACACTGTATCATGTGATGAGGGTTAAGACTTAGAAGGCTTGCCAAGCAATTATGTATAATACTTCTGTCTATTCTTTAAAATTTACAAAATGAGCAAGTTTGGTCACACTTTACGGTAAGGTTGTATATACTAACATCAGTTAATGCTCTAGGTTTCAAGAAATAAAAATGTTAGATTTATAAATACTACTTAGTTAATGCATTAAATTAAAGTATAAACTTTAATGTCAAAAATGCATTAGTATATGTAGAATGCTGTACAAAATAAATGCTGTAAATTGTTAGTTCATTAAACTTCATTAATGTTCATACACCAAATGAATTTGTTTGACTGAATTTCTTATTGTATCTCCTTACAAACAAAATGGCTGCCCAGACAACAAGGTGTTTTGATTCCACTTTTTATGGCACAACATACTGATTTCAGGTACAACACTTTGCAATAGCTGTACTCACAAAAGGGTTTTTTAATTTATTTTTTTAAGTATAAGTAAGCACTTGCAAAAATGCACTAGAAACTCAGACTTCAAGAACTTACTTGAGTAATCTGAACAGAAGGGATGCACTGTATTGGATATGAGAGGTTTGGCACTGAATGCTAGCTTTATTTTTCTCAATAAGCGAATTCCCTTGAGCTTGAGCTATTAATAATCTCTGAGCTCTTTCTCAGAGGAACAGCTGTTGGGGAAGCTGAAATTTGCTAATATTTCCAACCTAGGCTCATTGGAAAAGCGTGCCTCTACTTACACAAACTCCAAAAATGTACTTCTACATACAATTCACTGCAGTTTCCAGGTGAAATGAACACTAGTGGCACTGAAACACCATTGACTTTTCATTCTTGTTCAAACAAATTGTGATCACAGGGGTAGATTATCGATTAATAAATACTTTTTTGTGTGTTTCTTTGCACAGTACTGTTACGACTTCAAAACACTTTTAGTACATAATAATAATAATATTTATTTTTCTATAGCGCCTTTAAATGTTACTTCTCAAAGCGCTTTACATAAATAAAACATCAAAATACACCATATAAAAATGTATGAAAATAAGCAAAAACACATTCAAACCACATTAGAAATAAAAACAATATAAAATTAATATAAAAAGTTAAATAAAAGCTACCCTAAAGAAATAAGTTTTAAGGCGAGATTTAAAAATGTTAAGAGAATTTGCCTGCCTTATTTCAGTAGGAAGAGAATTCCATAGTTTTGGAGCTAGAGAAGAAAAAGCCCTATCCCCCATCGATCTTAGGCGGGTAGACGGAACAATTAACAATCCAGTATCAGAAGAATGAAGGTTCCGCTTTGGGATATATGGAGTTAAAAGCTCTGACAGATATTGCGGTGTCAAACCATGCAGAGCCTTGTAAGTGAGCATCAGAATTTTCAAATCAACCCTAAACCTAACAGGAAGCCAATGCAAAGACTCCAAGATAGGAGTGACATGATCCCTTATCCTTGTTTTAGTTAGGATTCTGGCAGCAGAGTTTTGCACGACCTGTAATTTGTTTAGGGTAGCTTTTGAAACCCGGGGTTTCAAAATTCAATTCGGGGTTCAATTCGAGAGAAAACAAAGGTGTCTATCAACTTCTCAGCAACAGGGAAAGACAACATTGGACGTAATCTGGCAATATTTCTAAGATGAAAGAAAGATGTTTTAACAGTATTCAGAACATGAGGCTCAAATGTTAAATTTGAATCAAATATTACCCCTAGATTTTTTTATTTTGTCCGAGATTCCATAATAGAATCATCAACAATTAAAGAAACCGTTCCAGGTTTACGAAACTGGTGGGGTGAACCAATGAGCATAATCTCAGTCTTTTCACTGTTGAGACAAAGAAAATTTTGCGACATCCACTCCTTAATCTTAGAAATACATTAAGAAAGAAAATCCACAGGCACAGTATCATCAGGTTTTGAGTGTATATAGATTTGAGTGTCATCTGCATAGAAATTAAATTTTAGACCAAGAGATCTTAAAAGTTGACCAAGTGGGAAAATGTAGATATTAAAAAGCAAGGGGCCCAAAACTGACCCTTGAGGGACTCCAGATTTCACAACACCAACCTCTGACCCAAATCCACCCATTGTAACAAACTGCTTACCAGTGCACCAGTACACAACAA
>NW_015536540.1:551612-575856 GCF_001515605.1 Sinocyclocheilus anshuiensis
AAATAAAACATCAAAATACACCATATAAGAATGTATAAAAATAAGCAAAAAACACATTTAAACCACATTAGAAATAAAAACAATATAAAATTTATATAAAAATGTAAGTAAAAGCTACCCTAAAGAAATAAGTTTTAAGGTGAGATTTAAAAATGTTAAGAGAATTTGCCTGCCTTATTTCAGTAGGAAGAGAATTCCATAGTTTTGGAGCTAGAGAAGAAAAAGCCCTATCCCCCATCGATCTTAGGCGGGTAGACGGAACAATTAACAATCCAGTATCAGAAGAATGAAGGTTCCGCTTTGGGATATATGGAGTTAAAAGCTCTGACAGATATTGCGGTGTCAAACCATGCAGAGCCTTGTAAGTGAGCATCAGAATTTTCAAATCAACCCTAAACCTAACAGGAAGCCAATGCAAAGACTCCAAGATAGGAGTGACATGATCCCTTATCCTTGTTTTAGTTAGGATTCTGGCAGCAGAGTTTTGCACGACCTGTAATTTGTTTAGGGTAGCTTTTGAAACCCCGGCCAACAGAGCATTGTGATAGTCAATTCGAGAGAAAACAAAGGTGTTTATCAACTTCTCAGCAACAGGGAAAGACAACATTGGACGTAATCTGGCAATATTTCTAAGATGAAAGAAAGATGTTTTAACAGTATTCAGAACATGAGGCTCAAATGTTAAATTTGAATCAAATATTACCCCTAGATTTTTTTATTTTGTCCGAGATTCCATAATAGAATCATCAACAATTAAAGGGGTCCTATTATGCGTTTTCACTTTTTCAACTTTAGTTAGTCTGTAATGTTGCTGTTAGCTAACCAATCACAGCGCATTTCGTATTTCAGAAGGCGAGCCTTCATTTGATACAGGAACTATTCGAGCCGTTCATGCCAGACTGGGGAGAGAGGTGTTGTAATAATGTAAAATATGTGAAAAATAATGTGTTTTTCGAACAACCTAGTATAAGAGCCTGTTCTAGTACACCCCCAAAACAAAATCAAGACGACTTTGTAAAAGAGCATAAAAGGACCCCTTTAAAGAAACCGTTCCAGCTTTACGCAACTGGTGGGGTGAACCAATGAGCATAATCTCAGTCTTTTCACTTTTGAGACAAAGAAAATTTTGCGACATCCATTCCTTTATCCTAGAAATACATTGAGAAAGAAAATCCACAGGCACAGTATCATCAGGTTTTGTGTATATATAAATTTGAGTGTCATCCGCATAGAAATGAAATTTTAGACCAAGAGATCTTAAAAGTTGACCAAGTGGGAAAATGTAGATATTAAAAAGGGGAACAAAATTGATCCTTGAGGGACTCCAGATTTCACGACACCAACCTCTGACCTAAATCCACCCATTGTAACAAACTGCTTACGATCTGTGAGGTAGGACCTAAACCACTTTAGTATAGTATCAGAGACCCCAAAAACAGTTTCTAAAAGAGTAATTAAAAGAGAATGATCTACAGTGTCAAAAGTGGCACTGAGATCAAACAGGACCAGAATTGAAAGACAGCCCGAATCTGAGGCAATTAGCAGATCATTTGTGACCTTAACCAATGCTGTTTCAACACTATGGAATTTACGGAAGCCAGACTGCAAAGGCTCAAATAGATTGTTTTCAGTTAAATGAGAAATTAGCAACAATTCACTCCAAAATTTTAGCAAGAAAAGGGAGATTGGAAATGGCACGAAAATTGTTTAGGTTTTCATAATCAATGTTTGCATGTGAATCATCATCTCATGACTAAGTGCAGACGCGATGTAAATAAGATATTCATTGTGCAGTTTAGAGAGCTTCATTGATTATAACGGAACTTTGTAAGATCGCGATGAAGATGAGTGACGCTTTTTAGTGATAAAGGGAGTGCGCTTTGCGCACTTTCTAGGGTATAATCCATTCAGAATTTGTATGAAACTTTAGTTTTTCGGACACATAGGCTACACCCTGCAAAGTTTCGGGAATGACATCCACATATTTCTGCGGGATTCACTCTCGAAATAGCAGTGATTGGCAATGGACGGAAAATAAAATATGTTGATTTAATTCTGGAATCGGTCCTGGCCAAACCTCCACAGACAGCACGCGAGCGAGATCTAATTCACGGACCAAAAGAGTGTGTAAACTTTATTGAGATCGGGACATATCAATCAGTAATTACATTTCATTTCCAGTAACGGTCGGTAGAAAGTTCAGCAATGAATGGTATGCGATTTATGACAGAATATATTCCCACAACTGATCGTTTATTTTTTCCTCACATCTCTCGCCTGTGGTAACGACGATTCAAAATGGAAACATTTCAAGTGACATGGGAAAAAGACACGGAAAACTTCAGTGAACATCAGAAAAGCAGCGTGCACATTTCTGGTTAAAAATCAAAGGCCATCAACTGACAAATGGGAAGCATCACATTCAAATCAGCAGAAAGAGCCAAAGCTATTCCACAGTTTACTAAACGGTGGCAACCTCTTTAAATTATTCTTGACTGTGTTGGATTGACTGCTTTGATGCGTTGCAATAAGGTAGGGCATTGTTTTGATGTTTACATCCGAAAAAAAATTATTTTGTTTTTATTTATTTCATTTATATATTTGATGCATTGCAATATGGTAGGGCATTGTTTTGATGCTCACACCAGAAAAAAAAATATATATTTTGTTTTTATTTATTTCATTTATATATATATATTTTTTTTATTGCCCCCCCTAACTCAAGAGTAAAATGTCGCCCATGCTAGTGGGTATGGGATCAAGTAAGGAAGTGGCTGCTTTCAATTGAGAAACCTCCTTTTGAAGGGAGTATGAGTCAAGTGTGCAAAAATTTTAAAAAGTAATACCAGTATAAAATGGAGTATTTACCGAAGAAGAGCACAATAGGGTAGAGGTACAGACACAGTTACGTACATTATCAATCTTGGTGCCAAAAAAAATAAAGAAACTTATTACAAAGATGGGTTGAAGCAATATCAGGCTAAAGATTACAATTCAACAATTTGTTAATGGAATTAAACAATTGTCTCGGTTTGTTTTGATTATTGTGTATTATCTTAGAAAAATAATCAGATCTGGCAGAAACAATTCCAGCCTTATACTCATGTAAACAATCCTTCCATGCCTGATAATGAACAGTCAGACCAGAGAGACGCCACATACGCTCCATCTTACGACAGGATGTCTTTATTGCACACAAACCTTCATTATACCAAGGAGCAGGTGGCACAAAAGAAACAGAGCGTGATATTTGAGAAGCAAATGAGTCAATGCCAGACAGGAGAACAGAATGATTTGTAAACTAACACATTTAATGTTTGCATCACATTACCAGCTCCACATGTATGGCTTTTCTGACATAGTAAACTTGCTCAGGAGCTGACCTGGTACAACAAATTTGGGTGCAAGTCCTGTGAAACCGGAGTCATGATAAAAAATAAAAAAAAACTTATAGACTTGTAGACACAAGACAGAATGGGGTGGTTGTCTCAGCATGTGTTTATGTTTCATGTTTGCTTTTGTTACCACTATCAGTTAGGTTTAGGGTAGGATTTAGTGTACGTTATTTTCAAACATAATAAAGCATGAACCTTTTAGCACCATTCTTTGGAAATTTTATTTTCTAATTGCTGTAATATGTAGAACAACCAATGGGTCACATTCATCATGATCTGTTTCGGATAAAACTGAAAACACTTTTAGCACCACTCACTGGACATTCCACCTTGAATGTTTTGCAAGAAACAATGTAATATCATTCATACAACTCATTGGCCACCTATATTGCCAAGACATAATACTTGTCCTTCCCATTCATACAACTGTAATCCTTTCAAAATGATATATACATACCTATATACACATGTATCTTAAAGCAACGATTAGTCGACATCTAATATTTAGCTGCATTAAATACAAAGTACAGCAAAGATATAACGTGCTGTGCTTTTCTACATGTTGTTTTACAGACAAACCTGACTCTGAATAATTTACAGCAGCAAGGCCTTGACATCCACAGGATCCAATTAGTTGAAATCCACATGTAATCAGTCCACAGGAAAAAGGCACAACAGGGACATCTCCAGAGAGACGAGACACTATTAGCAAGTTTCTAAAATACAGAGGGGTGCACTGCGTAAAGAGAAGAGCTAATGCATCGCTGCTTTGACAGAACATGGAATCCTTGAAATCAGATCAGTGAACAAAGAATGTGATACTCCTATACAAATACCTCAGTTACTCAAACAAACCTGTGATAAGGTTCTACTGACTTAGCAACAGCTGTGCTTTAAATAGCAACAGCTATTAGATAGTGTGTGATGGTGCAGTTTAATGTTATATATAGCACTATGGTGTAGTACTGTATAGCATATAATCTGGTAGGACATTTGTTTGCGGTCTTGTAAAATGTAATTTTTAAGTAATCAGTTTAAGTGCCCTCAAAAATAAATAAAAGTGTCTGATGGCGAAATGCAAAACCCAGACGAGCTGAATGTTTGTCTTTGCTGAAGTTTAAACTTTCCATAAATCAAGTGAAGAACTGCACAGCTTGTTAATGTTTTCCTTCAAACCAAAGGCTGTAACTACAACTGACTTTCTTCTGCTGAAAACAAAAGATCATTTGAAGAATGTTTCAGCTGTTTTTGTGCAGACAATGAAAGTCGATAGGGTCCAATGTTGTTTTATGGATAAAAATAACAGCTACAATTTTTTGAATTATCTTCTTGTGTGTTCAGGTTTAGATGAACACAAGAGTGTGTAAATTGTGTTAGAACTTTCATTTTTGGGTGAATTATCGCTTTAAGAATAAACTATTTAAAAAAAAAACTATATCATTGATCACTAATCTCATCTTTGATCACATCTCTTTCATCTTTATTTGACCCTCTAACTCTAGCACTCTCTATTCTAATTCTATTCTTAAAAAAAAAACACTTGTCCCTTTTAGACTTGCACTCTATTCATTTGCTGCTTGTTTTCTTTATTAAAAAAAAAACTAACACTAGCTTTCTAATATTTTGTATTCTATCTGTTTTCTTTTCATTTATTATACAAATAACAAAAGCAAAAAAGACCTCTACAGCCCTCTACGAACACCTTGGCAACTGAATCGCCATTGGCTAGTAAATTTTTTTGTTTACTCGCCAGACTGATAAATATATACTGTTCGGCGAGTGAAAATATATCTGAGCTAAACTTATACTTAGCCTCCAACTCACACACTGGCGAGTAAAATCTGAGAATTTATTAGCCAGTGGCTAATATTAGACATCATTTAGTCGCCCAGAGTAAGATTTAGTCGCATATGCGAGTGATTTACTCGCAATGTAGAGGGTTGCCTCTAACACTAGCTTGCTCTATTCTTTTTCTATTCTATCTGTTTTCTTTTTATTTATTATATTATTTTAAACAACCCATGCTACGTGTACTGCGTTAAGCTAACTGAGACTTGTTATAGCACTTTTATATCATTGCTCTTTTGTTGATTTTGATTGCTTCCATTGTCCTTATTTGTAAGTCGCTGTGGACGCATAAATGACTAAATGTAATGTAATGTAATCTAAACATTGCGTTCAGTTGTGGTTGTTACAGCCCTGTCACTAATAATGACGCATATGAGAGTAAACAACAAAAACTAAACTATCAAGTTAAGTTTACATAGCAGAACCTGTCCTAGATGTTTTACAAAATGAATCCAAGCCAGAAACACAATATAAACTTCTTATGTGAAACTGTGATTAAAATACCCTGTACCTTTATCTGTCAGATTGGCTTTGCGTTGGTTTGCATTACAAACTCAAGAGAAAAAGAGCCGTTTCAGTTCTGTCTAAGGGTGGAGTTGCCCCAACTGTTTGTGTGGTTTCCAGCCAATGGCAACAATGGCTTGTTTCTATAATCTCAAATGGAACATTTGTTAGACATTGTGTGATTATGCACTACCGAATAAAGTATCATAAAGGGCTTTGGTCTGGTTCTTATAGTAGTATAATCAGGTTTGTGGTTTGGAGAAGTATTATGTTCTAATTGTATAACATGATCTGGTTTAACCAGGTTTGGTTTGGTTTGGTCTAGTCTAATTTGGCCTGGTATCATATGATCAGTCTTTCAGCATTGCTATAGTCTGGAAAGGTCAGGTCTTAGTTTAATATGTTTGGTTATGCTGCAATGAGGTAAAGCCACAAAACGGGGCAGTTCACCCAAAAAGAAGAATTATACCAATTACATGTTCAAAAGTTTACAGTCATTAAGAGGTTTGAAAAAAATACAGCAAAATTGTGAAATACCATTACAATTTAAAAGAACCGTTTTCTATTTGAATATATATTTGTCATTTATCCCTGTGATGTCACATGATTCTTCAGAAATCATTCTAATTTGCTGATTTGCTGCTCAAGAATAATTTTTTATTGTTGAAAACAGTTGTGCTGCTTAATATTTTTGTGGACATTTTTTTCAGATTTGTTTGATGAATAGAAAGTAAAGCATTTATCTGAAATAAAAATATTTTGTAACACGTCCTTACTGTAGGGTGACCATACGGGCCATTTTTACGGGTCGCACCCTTGCCAGGATTTCTATATTGCCTAAAATATCCAGGTTTTGGCTGTTAGCACTGTGCAGATCGATCGTTGTATGACATTATTTCACGAGAGCTATAGAGAGCAGAGCAGACGGCTCCTTATGCTTTTAAATCGCTCTCGAGGTACTTGGTGTCATACAACGATCGGTGCGCAGCTTCAAGTCGAACGGACGGATGAACAAACATGTGCGTGTATTTGCATCGCTTTGATCGTTCTCACCTTCTCACGATTGGTCGATTATGTACAATACCTGCATGTTATTGGTCAAAATACTTTGGATGTTTTAGGCAATATAAAAATCATGGCCAGGACGTGTCCCGTATAAATGGCACATATGGCCACCATACCTTACCTGTCACTTTTGATCAATTTAACGCATCATTGCTTAATAAAAATGGTAATTTCTTTAAAAACTAGAAGAAAATAAATCTTACTGACTGTAAACTTGTCATTTACTCAACATCACTTTGTCCAAAATCATATGAATTTCTATCTTCCAACACAAAAAATGAATTTATGAAGAAAATCTGGGCTGGTCTTTTCCATATTATGACAGTGAATAACGACTGGAGCCATCAAAGTCTTAAAACACACAAAAAAAATCACCATAAAATCATACAGAGAAGGATTTTCAGTTAATACGACAATATATATAGTTTATGAATTTCTTTTATGTTGCTTTTTTGTCATTTTGGAGCTTTGCAGCTGCAGTCCCCATTTACATTCATTACATGGGGAAAAACAGTGAATAAATACTATTTTGGAGTAATCTATCCCTTTAAAAGGACAAAGGCAGTGGCAATGGTTCAGAAAAACTTTGCTAACTATATGCTGGACATGATGGCAGTGAGGTCATGGTCAAACACAGGGATGTGTGCAGCATACAGTACCAACCTGTTCCTGTTGGAACATTGGACAGGAAGATACACACTGCCATCACTTGTTGTGCTCTCTAGTGCCAAAGCTGTGCCCTGCTTAGCTCTCTCTGTCCACTGCTGCCAGCTCACCCATGTGCCAAGCCCTCCACTAGACACAGGGCATTATGCACACCCAACACAGCTGATACACACACAAATTCTGGACACAATCATTCCAAAACAGTTTTTATGCTCAAAACACATCTGTTCGCATTACCACGAGCAATTTACAGTAATGACATCACCAGCCTGTTTTTGCACTATACTGGGTGATGCTGATTAGGCAGCATTACTCATTTAAAAGATAAGGGATCTGCCATTATTTGAATAACTTCTAGTCAAGACAGATAGTTTTTGTTTGTGTACATATAAAACAACACACAGGCATATTAGGACATGTATTCTCAACTAAACACTCTGGAAAAACGAGTACAGTTAGTTTACCTTACTATACCAGTTGAGGCGTAATGCCTCAAAACAGAATTACTCTAATACGAAGCGGAATGACATTTGTAATTACACTGAACAAAATTATAAACGCAACACTTTTGTTTTTGCCCCCATTTTTCATGAACTGAACTCAAAGATCTAAGACTTTTTCTATGTACACAAAAGGCCTATTTCTCTCAAATATTGTTCACAAATCTGTCTAAATCTGTGTTAGTGAGCACTTCTCCTTTGCCGAGATAATCCATCCATCAGTGTATAAACAAACAAGCACACAAACATACAAATAAATAAAATAATACATTTTATAATTTATAATTACATTAGGTCTATTTATAATTTATCAATAAATAAAATAAAATGTATTAATTATATTTCCATATTGTTTATACTACATACGTAAATTGTACACTTCAATATAATTAAAGTACTCATGTGATTGCATTTTATATTAAAATATCAAACCAGGCAGCAAACAAATGACTGAGAATTAACTTTTAACTTAACCAATTAAACAATCTGAACATGTCCAAATAATTATTTAATGAAATGTTCAGCTTGAAAAGTGCTTTCTTTAATAATGGCACTTGGTTTAATATTTTGTTATATAATGCAATGACATTCATACATTTTAAATTGTGGCATAAGTGTCCAAAGACTTTCTGGAGCAACTGTATGCAACTTACTCTGTATTTACTATAAAACACGGACCATTTACTGCCTAATCAAAAACATACAAAAATCACAAATAGGTATATAATCAAATAAATATCAACCAATTTAAGAAGACATCTGTTCACTCTTAACCTGGACGTCTTAACTCAGCAAATTAAACTCTTCATGCGGAGTCTCTCCTCCCCCTCAGCTGCACTTAATCCCAGTGATTAAATCATTTTTCTTCAGCCCTAATTTTGCTCTGATGGAGGATGGGCGTGCTCTTTATTGATTGGTGGGTTGAGCAGATTACCCTAATAGCAGGATTACCACCCACATGTTGACCACGCGTGTTGGAGCTGCTGGGCCGTGGTGCCAGCTCCCTATCAGATGGCCAGGGGGAGCAATGAAGACATAACACACCACTTAATAAGAGCATGTGTCTGTTCGTCTGTCTAGAGGGTGCGCATTAACAAGTATTTGGAAACTCATCAAGTTCTTTTATTTGCAAACTCATTAGTCATCTCAGCTGTGTTGTCAGTTAAGATGTAGTAAAAATATGCCATAATTATCACATGTTTAGCTGCCTTAGCACAATTTGACAACTTGAACATGACAGGTTCTATGACAACTGGTGTAAATGTCATTTTTAATCTAATGCTATGTTAGCAATACTAACATGTAATGTAACATGTAAATGTTCTTCATGTGGAAATTGTTGTTGTTCAAATGAAGAATATGATTTATTATAACTGAATCAAACTGACAACATTATGCCAATAATAAAAGTAGTTTAATGTAGAAATAGCGTCTTAAAGGGACAGTTCACCCAAAAATGAAAATGTATTCACCGTTATGCCATTCCAAGACTGTATGACATGAAGGCAACGTTCAATCAAAATTTATAATTCTGTCATCATTTACTCACTCTCATGTCATTCCAAACACGCCTGCATTTCTTTCTTCTATGAAACATAATAGAAGATGTTTTGAAGAGTGTTGGTAACCAAATAATTTTCGGGCCCCATTGACTTATTTGACATGTTTTTGTCCATACTATGGAAATTAATGGGTCCCAAAACCACCTGATTATCATAATTTTTCAAAATACATTCTTTTGTACTCCACAGAAGAAAGAAAGCCAAACAGGTTTGGAACATCACGATAAAGAGTAACTGATGACAGAATTTTTATTTTTGAATGGACTATCACTTTAAATAAGTTATTTATTGAAGAATATCCAAGCTGATATTTTCCATACAATGAAAGGGAATGGTGACCATCATTCTCATGAACTGTTTTTAGTGAAAATTGACTTAAATTTCAGTTTTTCCATCATTCAAAGCATAACATATGGTTTTAGAATATAGTGCACGAGTCATGTGTCTACTTTTACGATGCTTTTCTAGTACTTTTTTGTCTTTTTGGGAGCTTGACAACCTCAGTCTCCATTTACTTTCATTGTGGAAAAGAGAAGCTCAGACATTCTGCCTGTTTTCTACAGGAAAAAAAGACATGGATTTTAAATGACATGAAGGTAACAAACGTTAATTTTTGTGTAAATTATCCCTTTAAGGGAACAACTGCACATTTTCATTTTACTCGCTCTCTGTAATTCAAACCAAAGGTGGATTAAGACCACAATGGAGAGAATTCAGGAAATGTATGGATATTTCCTTTCAGAAGTATTGCTCCCGAGGATAAATGGCAATTGACTTTGTATCTCAAATTGAACTCTGTGTGTATGTCCTTGAAGCCATTTTCCTGATTATGATTCTATTAGACTGAATATACAACAGTCAACTGTTTATCAAACAGACAGTTATTCAAATTAATCCACAACAGGTAAAACTGCACTTCAGTTGATGATATATGCATGACCAAATCCTCCTGCCCTCTCTCTCATCTACTTCTGTACGTGTATGTTTGATTTAATGAGCAATGAGAGGTAATGATGCAGCAATGAGACATGTTTTTTTGTGACATGCTATAATACACATTATGCATACTGTAGCAATAAAGTCAACTCATAAAATATATTTCCCCTACTATGAATGTTTTAATAATCAACAGAACGTATCATAAAACATTACTGCACACACTTCACCAAAAGGATTTTACATTTGCGACGCCCGTTATTACGTCTTTTGAATCCAAATGACACTAATGGCTAAGCAGCCTCAAATTGCTTCAGTATAACAATGGCATTAAAATATTAAAGTTGCAAATGTAAGCTTTTCTCATGTGTCCAGATGGGGGAACTAGAAGCTTATTCAGGCCACGGAAAAAGAATTCCAGTAATCTACTGCTGATCCTTCACAATGCCACCCTTGTGTCTTTTGTTTTAGCCTCCCCACTGCGTGTACTCAAAGCCACTGATAATGTTAATGGTCCCTTCCTCCAGCCAGTGGATCTTGAGCTATTAGGGGTTGCGAGAGGACTGAAAACACTTGTTAAATCATACAGTAGTTGGATGCTGAGGGGACGAACAGGGTCAGCTTCGCAAGGTCAACACAAGTTCAAGCCATAAACCTCAAACAAAGTGAAAATAGTCTGGCGACAAATGGATGTCAAATTAAGACCAGATACTTGTGCAGTGTTATTTAATCTTTTGGATATGTTTGAAAAGATGTATAAAAAAAAACATGCTGTGTATTCTAGGTAGATACTCTTGTAAATATTGGTTCCAAAAGGGGGGTTCTGAAGCAATGCGATAGAAGAACCATTTTTAGTTCTTCATGGAACCATCAATGCCAATAAAAAGCCTTTATTTTTTAGAGCAAACGCAGGTATTTTAAATAAACAGCTTGGGTTCCAATTCGACCATCACTCTTTTAAACTTCTTTACATTTTTAAAAAGGCTCTTCATTCCATTCTCATTCAAAGGGATTGCACCAAGTCTTGAAATCCGAAAATCCCACATCTTTCGACATTTAAACGGTTGAACCCAAGCCCCCTGACCCTTTTCAGATGAAGAACAAAACAAGCACAGAACATCTTATCACTTTTCCTTACATCTCAGAACAGTCACGGCTAGGATTTCATAGGTTGCTTAGGTCTCTTCACAACTCAAACAAGCAGTACAACACCCACTCCCTCATTCCCGAATGAACGTGCTGGAGTTTGTTTGATTTGCACTGTCAAAAGGTGTGTACTGCGTGAACCGAAGCTGTGTAAACAACTTGCTTCATTGAGGCTGAGCACAGTAACCAGCTGCACATAAAAGGGAAGTGACTTTAGCAAAAGGCCAATGCAAATATCTCCCACCGCTGCTGCAAGGTAAGGTTTTTGTCTATCAGCACAGAACACAAGAATAACTGTAGTGTACAGTGTCATTTTTTTAACCCATGGCAGCCTCTTGACAACCAATAAATTAGTAAACACAGTAAAGTATGCAACTTGGGACTTTGAGAAGTTAATTATTTTCACATATCAACACAAACTTTTTTTAGAAAAGACATGCAGTTTGTTCCTTTAGAGTTAAACTACATGTGCACGCTGTGAAAAATATGGGATTAAAGGAATTAATTTTCAAATTAAACACCATTTTAGGTCCCCTGACAAAACAACTCCACAAATATACTCCACTTCTATCTACATGAAACCTACTATAACAATTGCAGTGCCAAAAAAGAATACACTCCTACACCCAAAAGAAAGCACAAAAGTAACCCGTTCATTTTAGTCAGAAACAGACCCTTCATCACAAAGCAAAGGGGTATTAACTAGTGTGCTGACGCCATCCCAGCAGCAGCCCCCCAACAGCCCTTATGCCAGCAAATTCACCTAATAACACAACAAGAGAGCCCTGCATATGCCTGTTGTGTCATTTACCACAAAACCTCCCTCAGCTTATTTGACTGGTACATGAACTTTCAACTTCACATGAGCAGATGTTCCTTGGCACCATGACAGTTGTGATAATGATAATGCACACACATAGCACCCTCCTCCCCTTCATTCTCCTCATTATCATTATCAAACAGCACTAAAACCAGTTTAACAGTTTTTATCCAAGCTAATGAGCACAATAAATAAGTAACCTTCCTTATATGTAAATAAGCATGCAAACTTAACACAGTAGGAGCTAGTAGCAATTAAACACTTTAATAGCTGCTTTAAGATTATAACCAGTTTCTGAATTTTAGATGTTTGTAAACGGGACATAGTTGTTTACTTATCAACGTTTATTACAGAATCAAATACTGTATAATCAAAACATATGACACAATACTTAGTTTGATTACGTTTTAGCTGTAAAATGCCTTACCATATGTTTTTATTAATCAAGTGTCCTCATGTGGAAGATCAGTCATGCACATACTTTAGGAAGCACGAACATCCTCTGCTGCTTTTCAAATGCTTCATTCACATATTCCTTATCTCCGCATAGGTAAGATCCCAATTCAACAGGACCGTTATCCAAAAATTCCCTGTAAATCGCAGTCCGTCGTCCTCTAAAGGCTTTGAGCCTTGATAATGGTAAGCTAAATGCGAACTGACAAGCATCCGACAAGCTTTCAGGGAGAGGGGAGGAAAAAAAACACTGAACAAAACTAAAAAAGTAAAGCACCAAAGCCCCGCCCTAGACTGTAATAGCTCTCAAAGTAACACTGGTTTTAGATTTAAGACAATTCATTCCGATGCCATTGATCGCTATTGTGTATTGTAATACACAATAGCCCCCCCAAAAAAACGTTAAAATGTCTAATAATAGATCATGTTTAAAGTAATCATGTCGAAAAAAAATCAATAGGATGATGGAAGCTAGCTGATAACCTAATTTAATTCTAATTGCATGGCGTGTTTTTTCCATCTAAAATAATTGGTTTTCAGTGATGGATCATGTGTTGCACTGCATCAACAAGTTTATTATTTAAATTTACAGCTGTTTCCCTGAGTCTGGATGAGTTTTGGGTTTATAGTTACAATCAGAACAAAAATTCATTTGTAGGCTACACGATATAAAATGTTAAGTTAACAAGAGTAAAGAGTGAATAAAATATTGATGGTCGTTATTTGTCGATTGTAGCTCTAGATGTTAAGCACACATTCAAGTAAATAGCCTAAATTTGCTAATAGTTATGTTAAAACAGCCTACACGACACCTCCGCATGCCAGCTCAAAAGCTTTACATTTCTGAATTCCCACAAATAGAGTTGGAAAACGAGAAACGGTTCTTACGAATAGGCGCCATTTAACCAATACCGAACCGAATGATTTTCACGACATTGGATTCTTGGACGTGTATTCTCGGAACACAGCTGTTCTGATTGTTTTAAGTGTTGTTTATACCAACATTGCTACTGAATGTACAGCGCGAAACAAACAGCAGCCAGCACAGTCCGAATCCCGAATGAATGATTCTCTTATTAGCCGGTTCTTTATAATGAATCAAAAACATACTGTATAACGCAACCACTGTAGCTCGAATGCCGAGCGAACGACTCTTTAATGAGCCGGTTCTTTATAGCGACACAAAATCATACAGCATAACCGGTGTACTACGATTTCCAAACAAATGACTCTTAAGAGTCGGTTCTTTTTAGTGAATCAAAAGCACTTTAATTTGTCTCGTTTTACTAAAACCACAAACACTTGCTGCGGCGATCATAGTATTTTATATAGGCTAGGTCTAGGCTAAATAAATTAAAAATAAATTGTTACCCCAGTTTTGTTTGTTTTATATTTTATGTAAGACACAGTGGATTTCCACCTCTTAAAAGTCTGTGAAAACTCATTAAAAGTCTATGTAAGCACACCCTTTGCCAGAAATGTGTTGACTTTATTTCTGATTTGTTATAGGCTAGCCCTATGTTATGTAGAAATCTGAAATGATTTCCTCGATCTCATCAGCAACAAACTGAGTGCAGTAGCCTACAACAAGAAATTCTTGATTCCAAACATTTCTTCCTCAAAAGTTACTCGTTAATGGAATTATGCAATGGTCGGGAGGAATCGGAATCAATCAATTCCTTCCGATTTCCATCTCTATACAGATGGTTCGATGGTTAAAGCTCTTCAGAAAAGAAACTTCCTAAAAATAGCGCATGGACAAACAGAATGGGTTATGGCAGAGGTTATGTGTGAGTGCGACACGACAGGCTTTATGTAGGCTACTGCTGTCTACACTAAAGAAAGCAATCATTCAGTGTGCGACTATCGTTTAAAGTGAGTTGCCAATAGATTGATCTCTAATCTTAATCTAATCTAAATTAGACCAGCGCTGAAACAATGCCTATTCACATCACGACAGCAAACCCGAGCGCAATCTCCCTTCAAAGTAGCTAACTATTATTAGCACAACAGATTAAGCGACCCTACTGTTTATTATGGATTCTTTCTCAGAATTCGATTCGAAACTTACCTCGGTACATAAAAATGACGTAATGAAGTTGTGGAGCAACGGCACAAACGCAAGGTGACACTCCGCGAGGATGACAAACTGAGTGGCATCCGCAGTTTCCAAATGACTTCAGCGTTTAAATCGCATATCAAAGCGACCAGACCGCCTAGGTTTGTAGATCGAGGAAACAATGTGATGACATCGAGCGACGGTGATCCAGATCGAGACGGATAGACAGCGAAGTGGCCCGTGTGTTTGGTGCGACACCTGGAGCGGCAATGGTTCCTCCCTCTTTCATTGACTATTGTTTGTTCAGCATAAAGTTGGGTGATGCAGAAGTCTGGTGTTGAGAGTGTTTGGAATGCTACAATCTCTGTCTACTGGCATATAACCTGATAATGTATGATGATTGCCAGTTAAGGATTATAATTTAATGATTTGAGAACAGATAAACATATTCTATATATGGGTCAAGGACGAGATGCTAATTTTTTATTTTTTCTGAATCTATTAGGTTATTAAAAATATTTTATTTTACTAAGTAAATAAACAAACAAAGAAATACACAATTGAATTAAGTGATTTAAGTCACAATAGCTATGTTTTATGTAGCTAGTGTAACTGGAGAGAGTTTTTAAAAAATCGAATTAATTAAAAGCCTAATCAATATTATTTATTATTAGCCTGTTTCTGAACCTGTTTTGTTTTGGAGTATGAATTGGCAAATCAAAGTGTCTCGACCAACTTGCTGGAAGCCATTTTCTTGTCATGTGACCTCTTTAGACCATCATGACCACCACCATTATTATTTTTATAATAATTTATTTTTTATTTTTTTTATTTTACCTTTTAACAAAGAAGCACATTTTGTGCAGGTCAAGTTGAGTAAAAATGATGATTCAGTCATGTTCAATTGTGTACTCAAGGTGCAAAGAATAAATTTAGTTACTTGACATTTCCATGTTTTGTTTGTTTGTTTTTGTAGAAAATGCTCTAAAATGCCCCTTTTGTGAAACTGACATAAATACATCACGTTTCTAATAACTTGTGGTTTAAACTGGGTTTATCATCACCGATATTATTTGTCATTGACACATTTATCTTAAAATTTAAAACTGCATTATTGGCACATGATGAATATACATGCATGCTATTGAAGATTTCATATAGGAGTTGCATTTAATGGTATTAATTTTATTGTTATTTTTATTTAAAATGTAATAATATATTAAACACACACACACACACACATTATACTGTATGTATGTTATGTTTATATTAAATATATTTAGATATAAAATAAGTTATATTAATATAAATATATACATTTAAATACATGCAAATATTTTCTAAATATATACTGTATGTGTGTATCTTTATATATACATAATAAATATACACAGCACACACACATATATTATGTTCACAAAAACTTTTATTTAATCATGATTAATCCTTGCCCAGCACTAGTATATATATATCTCACACCTTTACTTTAATTAACTGATTTAATTGTTCTTTTCATCGAGCAGCTGCTTTAAATGCTTTTTTTATTCACCACACTTGCCCTTTAAAAACAGTGCAATCTAAAGTCAGTAGTCAAACATAATCACCATTGTGTAATTTCAGTCCTTCATTACATAACTTTCAGGCCTGCCATGCAGAAGTGGATATTGCAGTAGCTGTTTGGCTGGAGCTGTTGCAGGACACCTATGTGAAGAGGGGTCATTAGCGGCTCTCACCAGAGGCTGTGACAGCTGTCGCTTGTGGCTGCCGCTGGGCCCCAGTGCCTCCCCCTCGCACGCTCACAATGCTCCAGTATGAACAGTAGGTCTGAAAAGACATGCAACCTGACCCCCTCATCTCCATTTACCCATCTCATATTTAATCCCAGACTCGCCCCGTCATTAACCACCAGCCACACTACCTCTGGCCCACAGCTTTGATCATTAATCAACGCATTCGCACAATTATCGAACGGCACAGCTGCCAGCCTAACAAAGCGTGTTTTTAAACTTTTCTCTCACATTTTCTATAATAATTTGTATACATCTTTCATCCTTTCTAATCATCTTATGAGTATGCTTGACACTTAGTGTGGTAAAATTAGGCCTGGTTTGTGGTATCAGGGACTGCCACCCTTTTAAGGGCTTGTTTTTGAGATGGAAGTCCATGAGCGAGAGTCGATGGATTTTTTGGTTGTGGGGGAAGGGCACCTCTGAACTCTTTCACCCCTCGATTCCTCTCAGGCACACACAAAACCTCACACACAGGAGTCTGGACACAAGGGGAAAGGATGAGTATAAATTATCACATGTGAAAAACAAAGCGCTGTGGCGTGAGTGGAATATTTTAACAGAAGCACAAACAGCGGGGTTACAGTTGGGCCTGAGTATGTTTAAAAGATGTTTAAAATCATTTACATTAAGTCTGTCTGCGACCTATTGTGTTTTATCCCGAGTGTATTTGCATTGCAGACACGCTTTGCCCTCACAAAGAACACCTTCTTCTCATTTCTTTTCTTGCGGCGTTTGCATTCTGCTCCAGAAAGTCTTCGCATTCTGCTCTGCACTACAGATCCTTATGCATCCTAGTTATGGAACATGTGAAACGATCTGAAAGAAGCAACCTGTTGTTTTCCACCGCAGTGCAGAGCGGAACAACTTTGACTCTGATAGTTAGTTTGAAGAGTGGGGGAGGATGCATGTGAATATTCTTCCAGCAGGTCAGAGTTCACGGGCTCCATCGAGAAGTGCAGAATGCTTTTCCTGTTCATCTCCAACTGTGCCGTTTATAGAGACAACAGAATAACAAGCTCGATTGACTCATTTCTAACTTGAAGTGAGCCTTTGCATCTGAAAACTATTCATTAGTAGCTGATGCAACCTCTTGGCACTGTAGTAAAACAGGAAGCATCTACTTTAAATCTGGGACATATACATAGTAGCCTATCAGTGACATCAGATACTCTCGTCTGAAGCAGAATATGAATAGTTTTGTATAGAATGTTGCAGGAAAAGGAAGTCTAAAAATAGGTCATGCCAGCAGATGCAGTTTGGTTTCTCATTGGTTAAAATGGTTCAAACCCGCATGTTATATACTTAACCCCTCTGCTTTAATCCCTTGTTTTGTGATTTGCAGTGTCAGGCCTGTTGCTTTGACAACAGCAGAATGTGGTGAATATTTCATGATGGGGAGGGGGAAGGGGGGAGCCCGCCAAACTTTGACCTAGGGACTAATCTATTCAGAAAAAAAGAGGCAAACCGGAGCTCAATCCTGAGACAATTAAGGTGCACCGTGGTCAACTCTCTGTGAGTTCTCTCATTTGAGTGTTATGTTTACAAATCACTCCTGGTTTCTTTCGTCTTATACTCAGAATTCACTGTATTTGGCCCTTCGGTTACCAAACGGTACTAATGAAACAGAAAAATAACATTTGAAGTCATAAAGTGCTGGAAACTCTTTTAGAGCACTGTAAATCTCATCAGATGAAATTTTAGGACTCTAAACACCTATTTAGAACTAGACTTCTCTCTAGTTTTTTTTTTTTTTTTGGAGTATTATACATTATAAATTCCAATTCCACCAAACGGTTTACAAATTAAATCTTTAGAACATTCAAACTTCCTGAAGATTTCTGTTAATTGCCTTTAACCCTCTTGATTTTTCTTAAATGTATTGCTCTTCGGGAAAAAAAAACTACAACAGTTGTTGGATGTTAAATATTTATAAACAGTTAAATATTTGTAAATATTATGCTATTTTCGTCACAGATCAGCTTGATTTAAGAAGTTTTACAGTAAATTGAGAAAAAAATAAGCATTGCCAATTTACCATGTTTCTGTAGCTCAGTGGAATTTCAGTGGAATTCATTTCATCATTAGTCATTTTTCTGAGCGGCCTCAATTATTTTGAAATATATATTCAGTTATTTGTTTATTTGGAAATGGTTACAGTAATAAAACCGTGTTAATGTAAAACAATACAGTTTACAATGTATACAATGTACAATTTAGAAAAATTGAAGTATTCTACAAAAAAAAAAATGTCAGGAAAAGAGAATACAGTTGACTAGACTATGAGGTTCACTTTAAAGATACATATCAAAGAATAAAGCACTCAGTCTAAATTTGTATAAGTTCAAAATGTATTAATATATAAATATAGCAATTCCTAAAAGAAACATGAATTTAATTGATGTAAAAGGAATAATTCACCTCGAAAATGTCAAATGTGTCATCATTTACTCACCCTCATTTCATTCCAAACCTGTATATGTTTCTTTCTTATGTTGAACACAAAAGAAGATATTTTGAAGAATTTTGAAGAACCAAACACTTGTTGGTCCCCATTGACTTCCATATTAGGGAAAGAAATACTATGGAAGTCAATGGGGACCATCAACTGTTTGATTACCAGAATTCTTCAAAATATCTTCGTTTATGTTCAACATAAGAAAGAAACTCATACAGGTTTGGAATCACATGAGGGTGAGCAAATGATGACAGAATTAAAATTTTTGAGGTGAACTATTCCTTTAAGAAAAACATTTTTAAATATATTTTTCACCTTTGTTCTTTATTTTTTAATCTTTTTCTTATTTTATGTTAAAATAAAAAATAATGTGGAAAATATTCCATTGTTACAACATAATGGATACCACAGTAGGTTATAAGAATATACTTGATTTAAAGAGATTTTGTGTGCACTGACAGTAGGGATGGTCCCCCTGGAGCACCTTAAGGTTAAGGGCCTTTCTCAAGGGCATTGAGCGAGAAGATGATCTCAGTAACTCTCCAGGGCCCCTCCTAGTTTGCGATTAAACCTTTGAGCCTTTGTGTTCATAGCCTGAATCCTCGCTGGTTAGAAATTCTAGGCTTGTTCAATGACTGACACTCCCGAACAGAACTTAGAGATGCTGCAGAAAGTCTTCCGTCGTCCATTACTGCACAAATCGCATTTATTTCGCCTCTCATCATCCATCAAAGCATAGGTGCTTTCATCTGGCAGTGTCTCTTTGTACCTGTAATTAGTTTTGGGACAGGAGATCGACTCTGTTAAAACAGCATAAAAAGAGAATAAAGAGGTTTGAGTTTTCTTGTCATGGCTGCTCAGGAGCTCTGCCTAATAATGGCTGATAGATTCGTTCTGTCAGGCTATAGAGAGAAAACGCTAGTCTGGCATGTTTATGACATTACCTCAGAGCAGGACCAGGGCTGGAGTCAGCCGCTCGCGGCCGAAAGGGCTTTATTATGTGTCCTGAAGTCACACGGATGGCTTTGTGGCTCGGACTACAAAATAGATGTAACCCAGCAAACAAAAATACTAGTTCCAGTCAAGCCAGTTAAGTTATGAAAACATTCTTTCTGAATGTTCTCTGAACGAAATGTCCATTATAGTATTTTAAAAACTTTTTTTAAATTGGTCAACTATGCAGGAATATTGAAAAAATGAATTCATAAAAAATGATGTAGAAAGAATATTCTAGAAATTGCTAGTACAATTAATTTTACAATCAATTACAAAGAAACAGCAAGTAACACATTTAATTAAACATAGAATTTTTAGACAGAAATATATTTTCTTGTAGAACATACTCCAGTAATTTTTGTTTTATTTATAACTTCGAAAAAATGTTTGTTATTTGATTGTTTTTACAGTAAAATTGCTTACAGTGTTAAATTGTTTAAAAAAAAACAGAACATTATTTATAACCATGTAACTCTGAATGAATGTTCTATTAACGTCACTGAAAGAAAATGTATTTATTTATTTATTCATTGATTTACATTTTCTGATGTGCTACAGGGTTGCAAAATGGCAATGTTTTTCACCTTATTTGTTTTCTTTTTTAATATTCATTTTATGTAAAAATGTAAAAAAAAAAAAATTTTGGACAATTTTCCATTGATAGAACATAATGGTTACTAGAAGTTTACAACAGTATACTTTTTATCTAAAGAGATTTTGTGTGCATTGATGAACATGAATAAAACTTTGAAAGAACCTTACTAGAACATTAGTCAAAATTCTGAGAATGTTAGCTTCCTGATTTGAGTTGTGTTTTAGCTGATGATAGACTATAGCAGAGAGTTTCAAATGCAACATCGCCCGCAGGTGACTGATAGTGTGGAGCAGCTGTCTAACAGGCAGTCTTGTTCATCTGCAAGCTGGCGGTTAGAAAGAATATGTCCCTCCTAACCACATTACACCAACAAAATGACAGTACGTGTGTGTGATGTCATGTACCTGTATGTGTGCAGCTCTTCTCACCTTTGAAAAATGATAGTATCAGCTTCTTAGTTTTCATTCAGAAACTCATTTCTAATGCATTCTAATGCAATACACTACAATGGCCTAATAACCAGCGAATCTGATCTCTCTCAGAGATGGACGTGCGAGGAGGAGGGAGAATCCAGGATGAATGAGAGAAGGAAGGGAGGGCTGAGAGAGAGAGAGAGCAGGGGCGCGGGCAGATGGTCGGGCTGGTGTGGAGTCTTGCTTCGGTGGAAATCCCTGAGTGCTTAACCCCTCCTCCACTAGGGAGAGATGTGTCATGACAACAGTTCCCCCCTCCCTGCGGCAGATCCTCAGTGCTATCCAATCCAGGCCTCCAGAGGAGAAGAAACAGCTCTGTCAGTCTGCCTCCGCAATACTACTCACATCTGCCTTGTTTTATGCAGGTTCAGATAGATAGATAGATAGATAGAATAACTTAGTCAGGGGATTAAAAAAAGGATGTTTGGAATATTGACCTGAATATCGAAACAAAGCTCGTCTCTTTCTGTTAGAGCCACTGCTGCCCTCTACTGGCTGATTGCAGTCATGACATCCTGCTTATAAAGTGTTAACAGTCACTGACTGCATCACAGTGTTTCTCAATCTTTGATTCCGAGGCCTCCCATTTTCCACGACAATAAACAGACAAAGCTACTTGTTTTCAAACTTTTTTTTCCCTTTACATTTACAGAATGGTGAATTATTTAAATAATTAGATAAAATATCGTATATTGCAGAAGGACCCATGCAAACTATTTTTTAAATGTGCGCTTCATTATTACACCAAAGGAGGGCAGTGTTTCACGGTTTATAGTAATATGATCAAACACCTGTTGCCATGCGCTACAGAACACAGGGAATAATGGATTTATGTGAGCATTCATGTGTTACAGGGATGTAGATATTCCAAAAACAGATCAAACATTTTTTCTTCAAAGCAACCACTGACACATCCTCCTCTTTTACCGTTGTTTTACTTTTTATTTGGACTTCGAGGAAAATGTGTTGGTATCATGTTCAAAGAATTCTCCGTGACAGGTCCTCAGGTGTATAAAGAAAAGTCCATTTGTGAACCCTCCAGATCTCAAGAGCGTGTTTGAAGTCATGAAATATCATGTGATTTTGAATGAAAGGAAATAGTCACATGATAGTCGATAGGCGTAGTCATTGAATCGATATAGACTGTTCTGGTGTTTTTGTTAAAGTTATGGATACTTTCTTTAAAGTTGATTGGTAGTTTTATGATTAGACATGCTGCGTAGCACTCTTCTTGTAGAAAGTCTGGGTTGAGTGTCGGTGAGAGAAAGAAAATCTTTGCTGAGGTGTGAGTTCCCACCTTGAATCTTTTTTCTTTCAGTGCATGGACATTCTCAGCTGACTAATTTATTTTCTGTGAATGTTATCCAAACATTCTACTTTGGTTGTTCTAAAAAAAAAAAGAGACTTAAAAGTTAAAGGGATAGTTCACCCAAAAATGAAAATTCTGTTATTAATTACTCACTGTTCCAAACCCATAAGACCTTCATTCATCTTCGGAACACAAATAAGATATTTTTGATGAAATCCCATCCCAAAGCTCTCTGACCCTCCATAGACAGCAAGGGTACTACCACGGTCAATGCACAGAAACGTAGTAAAGACATCGTTAAAATAGTCAATGTGACATCAGTGATTCAACCATAATTTTATGAAGAAAAATAATACTTTTTGTGCACAAAGAGAACAAAAATATCGACTTTATTCAATGATTTTTCTCTCCTAGGACAGTCCGCCGCCATTATGAAGAGTAGCTTTACCACGACGCATGTGCGTGCATTCCTCTGCTCGTAAACAAGGTGCAGCGCATGCATGTTCTATGTCAGCAGCACCACACTATAATGGCAGCTGACTATTTGTTATTTTTGTTTTCTTTCATCCAAATTTCATCAAATATATCTTAATTTGTGTTCTGAAGATGAACGAATGTCTTACGGGTTTGGAACGACACGAGGGTGAGTAATTTTGGGTGAACTATCCCTTTAAAGCTGGAATACACTACACCAATGTGAACAGATTTTAAAACACTGGGCATCATACACTAACCGACTTTGTAATAGTGACAGAGGAAAAACTGGCCATCATACAGTAAACGACTGAGGATCACACACTACCAGACTTTCAAGTCATTCCGATTACAATGAAACGTGACCATGAAAACAAATTGTGTTCATGGCTCAAAATATCAAACATGTTATCCTCCGACTGGATGAAATCATATTCTGAAGCTAAATAATCGGAGTCTGTTACCATTATACACTATGCGATTTTCTATTAAATGTGTCAACTCCAATCTGCAGAGTGCCTCTGATAGTTGGCAACTTGCAACGTCCTTTCAACTTAATTTTAAACAACATAACATTCTAGGAATTTTTTGGAACATTCCAAGAACATGAAAGCGTTTTCTTAATGTTATTAGAACATTACTTTAAGGACAGCATATTGTTCTTGCAATGTTCATTCAATATGTGCTCTTTTTACCAGTAATTAAGGGCTTGTTTTTATTAGCATTAGCTTTATAGCAAATAATATTAGTAGTGTTCTTGACCAGTCCAGGTTTAATTTTAGGGCTAATATGTACACTCTGAAACTAAAGGCATTTTCAGTGAGTTTTCAAAAGACCTATTTTAAGGGCATTTAAAAAGAAAGCACCAAGTGTCTGTCCATCTCATTCACAATTGACTAGGTCAGAGCACACAACGGTCATGGCAATTCCTCTTCTAACATTTACTTCAGAGAGAATCCTGAGAAGCTCCTTAATCAACCATTTTCTTTCTCTTCTCTTATTATTTCAGTGTTTTAAGTTTAAAGGGGTCATATGATGTTGCTAAAAAGAACATTATTTTGTGTATTTGGTGTAATGAAATGTGTTTATGTGGTTTAAGGTTAAAAAAAACACATTATTTTACACATACTGTACATTATTGTTTCTCCTCTATGCCCCGCCTTTTTGAAACGCGTCGATTTTTACAAAGATCATCGGA
>NW_015536540.1:576273-587686 GCF_001515605.1 Sinocyclocheilus anshuiensis
GATATCGTCCTCTTTTGGAAGACCAAACAAAGTAGTTTCGCTTTCACAACGAAACACAGCATCACACACGGTGGGTTAGAGTGAGCGGAGGCCGGAGGCCTAGAGTGAGCGGTGGCCTAGAGTGAGCGGAGGCCGGCTTGAGTGAGCGGCGGCAGGCGGGAACAACAATACTACAGCGAGAATAAAAGTCTTATTTCTTTGCGTGAACATTTGGGTGGCGTTATGCAAATCTTCCCACATCATGAGGTAGATATGTGGAGGCGTGTTAGACCGAGCCGTTTTAGATAGGCGTGGTTGACTTAACTTTTATAAAGAATATCTCTTTGGATTTGAGACTTTAGTCTTTGCAACTTTACAGATCTTCTTTATGCACCAAGAGCTTGTAACACTCCAAAGAGAAAGGAAAAATTGAAATCGCATCACATGACCCCTTTAACACAAAGAAATGGGCAGTTGACATGACATGTAATTTTACCGTCTTCAAAGACAAAGCCCAGTCATTTTTTACTGTTGGTTAGATATAAAAGAAAACCAAATTTTATCCAGAAGCATAAAATTATGTTTCTGTTTAATTTTATAGCTATTTTAATTGTCCTGTGTGTGTGACTCCTCATTTTTACAGAAATGTATCAAGATGAAGATGCATAGACAAACTAGTAAATATTTTATCATTATCTGGTGTGTGGACTAAAAATGAATGGACAAAAATTAATTTATAACTGTCCAATCAAAATAAATAGATAAATAACTAAAATCAAAAAGCACAAACACATTTAGTAAGACAAAGACAGAGAAACTGATTTTTGAGAACCTCATGGGATGAACAGATGCACAATCAGACACAGACTACATACATTTCCGATTCTTTATTTAACGTTACTTTATAAATAAAGGGAGGGTTAAAGATATTACATCAGAACACATGGCCACTTCAGAATATCCTGTGCATTATATAAATGTAGCACCATTTTGGAGACAAATCCAGCGCTGACAGGGAGAATATTTGACCTAATGTTTATTCAGCAATATTTCAGAAACAGTACATACAGGAAGAGTCTATGAGACACGAAACGATGAACATTATTAAGACACGTGAGAAACGTCACAGAGAAGAAAAAAAAAATCAGCTGAATAAACTCCACCGTACTCTTTCAGAATTCCTCGTTTATTATTTCTCACATTATCCCTCATACACTTTCAGGTTTCTTTCCTTTTCCCCGCCAGTTTCATACCCTTTATGCTCCCACTGACTGTTTGTCCTAGATTTCTGCATGTCTGTTATTTAAATATTAATCCTACCCCTGGTAATTACATGAGACCTTTCTAAAATAACATCAAAATTGCAGACATAATGACGCAGACAACATTTACAGGCTGTTTTAACACACATACTGCAGTGCAACATTTGAGGGCATACAATCCAAGCGTCAGATATGCTTAGAATCTATACCCTAGTCCACAAAATCATGTTTTTAGTCTTTGATTAACAATTTTTAAGGCATGTTTCTAATTAAAGAGCTAAATAATTACTCAAATAAATCAAATTTAATATTAGGTATTAAATGTTAACTGGTCGTCTTTTTTTTTTTAATTGCTCAAAACGAATCCTATATACATAGTTTTTGGTACAAAGGAAATAACCAATGTATAACACAACACAAGGACCACAATTAATGTAAACATCCACAAATACACTGCACATCACTGAGGCTGAACATTGATCTCAACCATGGAGAGGCTTCTTCACTGTAGCACAATGACTAATGTCAGGCTTCAAATGCTGGATAGCACACAAGCAACCCATTGTGTAAGATACATCTGAGGTAAATTCAGAATTATACAATAATGGGTCTCGATGCCAGTTATATCTTACTTTTATGTTTAAAGGTTCAAACAGAGAAATACTCTGTCTAGTTCAGTCAATTAAGACTAATAATCAAACCTTTTGGTTAATCTGCATTTCTGAGGGATGATGATCCTCTTGAACATTTTTGAACTGAATTTTAGAGGGAGACTTCCAATATAGCAAGTAGACGTTTGACTATCTCATCTCCTGACCAATGACAACTATCGCAGCAGTTTTGCACACATACAGTCAACACATGCTTATGAAACCCTGCAGGCATGTAACAACAGATACTTGGATTGTATCTCTATCTAGGAAGCGAAGATGGCCAATGTTAGTCTGTTAAACTCGCTGCGACTTGTGAATCTATAGGGCAGAGATCCTCCCTCTCAAGTTTTTGCTTTTCATCCGTTCCACTCTCTTCTATCTTGGTGTTTTTCTGGTCGGAGAAGGGCTCAGAAGATGGTGCTCCAGCGTTTGGGTGGAGAACGAGATCGGCTTTCTCCCTGAGATCGGAGAGAAAACCAGTATGGTCATCGTCGTGTCAATTGCGTAACACGAAACCTTCTCAACACTGGTGCTTGATTATGCAAGGTCAAAATCAATGTTAGTTCTGAAACACATTACAAAAGAATAACTGCTGAAGCTTGCACAGAAATAGCACAGAGCATCAGCAGAATGGGTGAAGGATCTCAATGTTCAATGTCAAAACTCAAGAATTGAATAACAAAAATGGCATTGTTGAGTAATTCATATTGTAGGAGCGTTATCAGCCATTACAAGCTATGCTACATTTCGAAAAGAGTGATCTGAGCACTCAGCGTTCTAACTCTGCAGCACAATGGATGTGGAAAGCCAGGCTGATTTGATTGTGTTCTCTGTGTCCTCTGTTCAGGAGAGATTGTCATGTGAAAAGTGCAGAAGAGAAGGGAGAAAACAAAATTAGGCAAAAGGGCAGATGAGGTAGATGATTTGAGCTAAACGCGAACATCAGTGTCATACTGCTTGAATGTCACACTTAAAACGTTAAAAAAGTACTTGTTTAAAAATAATATGGAACAGATACTTGCAAATACATACATGTATAAATATACTAAGGGCAGATGAGGTAGATGATTTGAGCTAAACGCGAACATCAGTGTCATTGCTTCAATGTCACATTTAAAATGTTAAAAACAGTACCTGTTAAAAAAATTATATGGACCAGATACTTGCAAATATGTACATTTATAAATATAGTACCATTCAGTTGGTTGGGGTCAGTAAGTTTTTTATATTTGTATTTAGCAAGGATTCCTTAAATTGTTAAAAAGTGACATTTATAAACACAAAAAATAAATGCTGCTCTTTTGACTTATATTATCATGTTTTCAACATTAATAATAATTCAGCTGTCATCACAGGCAAAAAATACATGTTTAAAATATTAAAATAGAAAATTATTATTTTAAATTGTAATTTGTTTTTACTATATTACTGCATTTACAGTATTTTTGATCAAATAATACTAGGTGAGCAACTTTTGAATGCTAGTTTATGTATACAAATACATAAATACATTTCATTCCAAACCTGTAAAACTGTTTTTATCAGTGGCCTATTTTCCTACTTTCATTGTTTCCATATAATGAAAACGAATGGTGACCATGGCTATCAAGCAAATCATTTTTTTTTTTTTAGTCCTTAAATTATCTTTTTTGTATTGGTCCCCATTCGCTTTCGTTGTATGGAAAATGCACCTCAAGACATGATGATTAACATCTTTACTTTCCATGGATGAAAGAAAGCCACGGGTTTGGAAAGACATAAGGATGAGTAAATGTTAGTGGAATTTTCACTTCAGTGTGAACGATTCTTTTTAGGAATCAAATCTTATTGGCAATCAATGAGAATGAACATGAAGAGATGTGAATACTTTATTCCCTGCACCTGGCATAAGTTCAAAATGCTTATGTTACAATGAGACTCTCAATGACTGAGTGACCATAAGCAAGGTTAGGGCGCATAGAAAGACTCAACTTTGACTGTAAAATTGAAACAGATGAGACAGGCCTTCTTTATAACCTAAATAAATATTGATTTTGAAAAGCTTAACTGAATAAAAGACCTTCAATGACTGATGAAAGACTGCACAGCCCTCACTGACAGGATAGGTGTCATTACTTTAGTGAGAGATGGATATTATTGGACTTGCATACAGAAGGTGACTCTGGGTCAGAAACAGAAGCAGTCAATAGTCTTGTCAAGGACATTCTCATTCACTTTTTCACATGCCTCTTCAAGCGCATAAAGTGAGTTCTGGATGGTTTCAAAGCAATAATCTATGCAACATCCCATTATCGAACATTTTTAATAGCCTTAATTACATCTCGATGTTGAAATTGCTTTCTTTGTAAGCATTTGCATAAAGGCGCATCAATCAACTGTAATTGCGTTTAAATGAGAATAACCTTTTTTAAAAAGCTAAAAAAAAAAGATCTTAAATATGTATGATAATCTTTTCAGAGAGTCTTTATCTACTGTTTTAGGCTCACCAGGTTGAAGATTCTGGAGAGTGTATTCTGTTCCCTTCTGCGTCTGTGAGGCGATCTAATGCTCTCCGAGCCACGTGCTGACGGGGATGCCTAAAACATATAGTTTATGAACACAGAGAGGATAGCAGCCCACTGCTGTTTAATGATATACTAGTTTCTTTGTGATATTATATCAAACTGTGAATTAAAAAAGTACAAAATTGGCAAATGTTGCAGTATAGATTCTGTGCTATATGTTTTGACTGGTGATGCATCAGTGCATTTCTGCACCGACATCTACAAATAAAGAGTGCAAAAGGAGGTTGCAGCACAGAAAATGTTACATGTTTGCCACATATCGAGTATTATAGGAGGGGGTGATTTAGAGATGGCAAGAGTGCAGCATAGGAGGATAATCATAACATGGGTTATTTACATATTTGATCGACCATAGGAAATGATCTGAACAAAACAGTTTTGCCAGCCAAAGAAAAACACTTTTTTTTGTGTGTGTCAGTTATTAATGTCCAAATACATCTAATGCTGCATGCCTTTATGTATTGGAGCCTGTGGAGTTAAACAACATGTGACAAAAATACAGGGGGCGCTGGTGAGTCAGTGAATCAAGACCTGGGAAGGGAGTAGATGGGTTGGAATATGGGTTTATGGGGGGAGTGAACAGTTCGAAGACCCCTAGAGAGAAAGCTGCATTACCGGCTGCGACTCAGAAAAACCCTTGCTGTCTCAAAGTCATCAAGAAGCAGAGAGTCACTCTGGTTCAGGAGAAATCCCATCAGAAAAGAAAGAGCGCAACAATCAAGGCAAAAAATATACAGTAGAAAGAAAGAAAGAACTGAAAAACAAGCAAAAATATGAAAACTGTAATAATGTTCTAATCATTTCAGTGCTTAAGATCACTCTTTCATGTACTATAGCACAGCTAAAAGCTGTGGAAATTCATAATCACATGAAAAATTAGGGTAAAATTACAACAGATTTCTTAAGTAATGCCTATTTCATGCATTTTGACATTCTGCATATTTAATCTTATGAGATTGTGAGTTAACATGTGCAATAATTATATTGAAAGCATTAAATGTGGCTAAATTGAAACCACAATGCAATAATGCTTAATAACTCCACTAAAAATGGCATGGGCCTAAATTTGATGGCCCTCCACACAACTAAAAATGAGATCAATCTGGAGATTTGCGTAAAATGAACCCATTCTCATGAAGCGCAGCGAAAAGTTCAGCAGCTGTAATTAGAGCGATGCATTGGTTAATTCACAAAGAAGAGAACAAATGATTAAGAAACGTGACAGATCTATTAGAAACGAGACATAGGACAGGAAGACGTCTGCAGTCAGCCAATCAGATCGTTTATGAGAGTGTCTGTGAATGCAAACGTGAATCACATCAAAGATGAATGACATACCAGGCCCAATAGTTCTCTCCACTGCACATGAAACAAAAAAGAATGTAGAATGATTAACTTTCTTCTTAGATGAAAGTACAATTTCATTGCTGGATACGAGAATGCATAGAAAATGGTTATGGGTCAAATCTATTCTGTCTGCTAGGAAACAGCTGTATTATTCATTTAAGAGGGTGGTTGTAACCCCATGCTTAATAGTAATTAGGTAATGATGGCCTAATAGAGTGTTACAAATTTCACATTCTTGCTCTGTCACCATTTATATCCTGAGTGAAGCACTTTTTCAGCAGAATATCGCTGCAAATTGTCTTGAAATAACTTAAAATGCATATACCACGAGCATTTTAAACAATGGGATTAGATGCATGCCAGAAGAAAAATGGGATGTGAGACTTACCCTTGACTTGGGACGAGGCGAGGACACCTTCAAGGAAACAAATGAAAATGTTTAGTCAAGGAACATTTTAAGAATTCAAAAAGCAGAGCCACAGCTTTTAATTTAGAGGCCTGAGTATTATAACGAGACATTTCGTTATCCCGCATAATACAAACAAGATAAGCAATCCTTGAATAAAGACTTTTTATTTTAAAGATGTTTACAGGGGTCGATCATTAGGCTTCCTTGCAGTTCAGATGAATGATGAAGGCAGAGACTCTATCTTTTTAATGAACAAGCCCACAGACCTGAGGAACAACTGTGCAATTAGTGTTTCCCAGAAACCCATTTTTAATTTAGGACATGAGTAATAGGGAAACGTAAACACTCGTATCTAGTTTCCACAGAACTGATTTTGTGTTTTCAGGGGGAAAATCAAGAAAATGAGTAATTAAATAAGTCTACATGCTGGTTTGAGGTCATGCCACCTCAAAGTGGAATTTGCCACATTTTCACATCACAGCTTACATCACGAAATAAAAAAGTGAAGAAGGTGATGTTAAAGGAGAGCGATCGACTTCTCTGTCACGCAAATGTTTCTACACATACAAGTGTATATTCTCAAGTTTTCATCTGAAACAGTGACTTTCAAAGAGTGACTCATTCTATACTACATAGCAGAGAATCTAACACTAGTGATGTAAGTGTGTGTAATGTTGTCTGTCTCACAGAAAAACAAGTCTGGACTATTGTAGCAAAGAAAACATGGGCTGCATGTTGAACATGACGACAAACTTGGCCTGCAGACTCAGGCGGCAAATGGCCAGACACAATGTGGCATGTCTAGGACCAAAGCTTGGCTTATGTTTCGATTGTCATGGTGAAGTTTGGTTAAAAAAAGCAAGCTTAAGCTCTTCTAATATATTTGACCTGATACATTGGTTGAGGTAATGTTTTCTTGCTGCTCAGTGCACTGAGAGCGGTAACAAACTCTTTGGATCAGTGGGAGCTAAAGATGAGGACAAAGGGAAGTGTGAAAATGTCATTCTCATGTCTTAGGTCGAACTTTTCTGGGGTTGCAGTTGTTGGTTTCACATCACTCTTTGAAGGCTGAGACTTGTAAGAATCCATGCCAGCACACGTGGATACTTACAAAGCTCCTGAAGAAATGCACCACAGGGTTGGCATCTCCACGACGACGGGTGGAAGAGTGCTGGGGTCTCTGTGGAGAGGAGGATAGATGACCACGAAATGAGCCCTTCAAATAAATGAAAGAGAAACGTCTAGTCAAGTTGCAACATACATTAGCGTGACAACTTCTTGGACTGGAAATCCAATCATTAAAGATTCACAATTTAGACGAAGACACAATTTAACTACAATGCCAATCTCTTCGAGTTTTGTGGCAAAATGTAGCTTATAAAATATTATGCTTATCTAAATTTACCTTTGCACCTAAATTGACATGCTTTGAAGGAGGTATGAGTGTCAATAGATGAAGCTCTACCTAGAGGCAGTAATTGAATCGCACTTTACCAGCAGAACAGCAAACCCCTGTAATGATATCACTTGCACTGCAAACAGCTGTGCCCAAAGCTTCTTAATGCTGTGAGAATTCATTGATTTTAACATTTGTGCTATTTCGCCACGATTGATTGCTATTGAAGAAGCAAAAAAAAAAAAAAAATCTCATAATCAGTTGCTAAAGCAGATTGAACAGGCTTTGAACATTGATCTTTGAAGGAACATTATTTTGAACCAGATTTAGCTATTTGTTCAATATCAGCAGGATTTAAGACCAAATTCTTTGTTCAATTGCTGCATGAAATGAAACTTGGAGAATCTTTCTCTTATCTGGTAACAAGACTGGAATATATTTCTAATTTCACTGGCATACATATTAACTGTTTTAAATGTAGTTTTAAAACGGTGCATTATTGTACATTATTTATAAATAAAGACTATTTGATGGCAAATAAACAGAACCTCAAATACTAGGGCTTAAATTGTGAGCAATACACATATACTATACTATGGCGAACTGCATGCACATAGCAGAATACCGTCATGTGTACCAACCAATATGCAAAACTGAGAAAAATGTTAATCTTTTAATGCAGTTGTAAAATGAGACTCTGACTATCAGACTATGAGAACATGCAGCCCATTTGCAGTGCAGAGTTAGTTTGAATTTGAGAATTTGTGTGTGTCTGTAAACCACATCCAATTGAATGCAACACAAAAGCAATCACAACTATAACTATAGTCCTAAACTATACTGAAATTCAGCTATAGTCTAATTTTTTCCCCAAGAAATTGCGAGCAAGAAGTTGTCATTGACCATGCCAGTGTTTGAGAAACACATTTTAGAAAAAAAAAAGTGACTCGCCTTTCCCTTTCTCTTTTTGTCTCCTCCGAAGAACCTGCCAATCTGATCCAGGAGACCAGGGGACCTCTTCTTCCTGCCCAGCCCGAAGGGGCTTTGTCCAGAGGTGCTTGCAGTGGCCATTCTAGGTGTTGCTCTGTTTGGTGGTCTACAGTCTGGACGGCCCACGAATGTCCTTCTCCACTCAATCCAAAGTCCGCTCTGGGGACACTCTGCAAACCTTCTCGATAGTCTTCGGCACTTCTAAGGAAGAAGGGCTGGCCTTTGAAGGTGTCATCCCCTCCGTTGCATGGCATCACGGGAGATGAGGTGGGTCTGTAATAGCGTCAGTGATTCTGGGCCAGTGCCAGGCATTCTTTCGAGCCCTTGTGTGCCCGCGGAGGGTGTCACTACCCTGCTCTCTGATAAAAGGAGCTGCTATTGTTCTAGTCCACATCTGCCTCGACTTGGGCCGAGCACAACAAGGCCTGTCTATGAGAAAGAAGCAGAGCGCTGTGAAGAACGGCTTCAGCACAATCAAACCATTGTTGTGATGACTCATGTTCATTATACGAATAGTTTACATTGAGAAATTACATAGGGTATTTTGCAACGTGAGGGGTTTGGAATTGTTAGCTTCAGACATATGTTGCCGTGTGCTTTAATGAAACGTCTCCAGAAGTTTAAACAACACAGCCACACCCTGATGATGTCATGCGACAGTTGAGGAGGCACGCCTTCTGTTATTTCATTGATAAATTTAATTTCAAAATGCTGTGAGCTAGTTCTTGGATTGATTTCTTGAAGTAAGTCTTGCAAGTTGTATCCCGGATAAACAGTGCAATCATGCGCTCGCCCGCTTGCTCTGTTCCCTTCCCATCTTGAAATATCCACAAATTAATTCATTTTCAATGACTTTGCAATTCATTAACCAACTGCTGTGTGTGATACTCAGCATGGTGCCCACCGTGCTTTTCAGAGAAACATTATGAACACACGGACAAATCCGTCTCTGTTGAGGGTAAAGTGCTGCTAAAAATGCTGTTGGCTTTAGCATGCTGTTTTTTCCTGCTTTTTTAAAAACAATCGACAGTTGTTTGTGCTGCCAGCTTGGCCAAAGAACAAAGGCCACTGTGTTTCATAGTAAAAATATGCTGTTTTTATTATTTACTCATTCATTTAAAAAAAAAGTATTCTCTTTTTGTTGTTGTACTATCTGTTGCCAAAAAATAAAAAATTCTGATCATATAAAGGAAGGCTTTTCCTTCGTTATGATCACCCAGATGTGAGGCTGCAATTTCCTTTGTCCTCAAGATGTTTTCCACAAGGTCATTAGTAGAGGAAATTCATTCCAGCTAGAGATCCAGCAATACTGAGCAAATAGGCATAAGCTAAAATAATGAGGCATATATGAAATAGCTCAGGAAATATAAAAAACACAGTGCAGGCAAAAATGATACACAGAATTTGTAAACATATCCAGTCAATTTAATATACAATCAAATCTAGACCTGCAGTAATTTTGAAATTATGCCATATGATTGCAGTTGGAAAGCTGAATCTAAATCAGGCTAAACATTGTAAATGCATCCAAATGTTATATTCAATATATCCAAATATTCTTTGTGATTTTTCTATCTAAAATGCAGTTTAATGACAGTTTAAGGAAGAAAGGAGCATTATTAAGGAAATGCTAACAGATATTGAATAATATCCCAAATATTTCCCACTTAAACTACTAGTATATACACTAGTACATAGTGCATATAATAAATGCACTATGTACCAATTACATAATTTGGTTTTATCTCCCAAAGTGTAGACAATGCAGAGCATTAAAACAACACGTTAGAGATAAAATAATGTAGGAAACATGGTCAATTTTTAGTATTATTTAAGTTGACAATTTGATATGGGGACCCTCAGGTGGGTTCTTACAACAATCTGTGCTGCTCAATCATAAGCATACATGAGTGGAATTAAACCCAAACAGATTTCCACGTTTCAGTTGTTTATTACTGTATATTCAGTGTGCAATTCTACCGTGAACTGTTGAGAACACATTGAGTATTTGCAAACGTTCACAGCATCCTCTCAAAACATGCCCTTCACAAGTTTGCCTATGAGCATATTCAACTAGCCTGGCCTCTCAGTCTCAATTTATAGCAAACCCTGAGTCTATAAATGGAGAAGCTTGTGTTTGTTCACTCTGGCCAGTCCACAGAAGCTCATCTGTTGGCTGAAGGGCTGGCTATCTACAAACCTCCCACTGCTCTTTAAGAGATCAGTGCAGGAATGCAGAGAGTGGGCAGGTTGCACTGCAAGTGGCCTTGTGTTGAAGACCAGAGGCTTTGTTGCCCAGAAAGGGGTGAAAGACACACAGGGGCATACAATACAATTCTTGATGTGATCTTGTGGGACACAAACATGGGAGAGAGCCCAAAACAATGAGAAGTATGCGGATCACGACCAAGACGCCCACAGAGCAGCTTTGGCCCCACCACCACTTCCATTTGCAAAGGAGAAATCACTGTGAAATTGTTTGTAGACTAACTCTGTGTGTAGCTTATGTAGATATTTCCCCTGAAAAAGTCAGTCAGTTATCTCTGATTGGGAATACAAAATGACATGATTGATCTTCACAGGTAACCAGTGTCTACAAATCCATGAGGTCAACCAATCTAAATGCCAAACAAGAAAACTCTGGATGAGAGAGCTGGACATATCGGTTGCTTGGAAAGCATGTTTAGTACCACATGTGTGCACCATTCCATAGGCTATACAGTTTTTTATTTTTTATTACACACTTTAATTATGTGTGTCTATGATATATTGAATGAAATATATAGTTGAAAAGTCTAATTAGTTTTTATATA
>NW_015536540.1:587807-623101 GCF_001515605.1 Sinocyclocheilus anshuiensis
ACAGTAATGTTTCTTTGTCCAAACTTTCTAAAAGTTCTAACATTTCTGATTATTTCAGATTTAAATTAGAATCCCAATCCCCACTGCATAATGTGCATCAATATCCTAGTTCATGAACAAAAATGGGAACTCCATTAAATTTCAGACCTCTCTGTACTCTTTGTCGCAAAGTGAACATTTCTGTGAGTTTTTGCCCATGCATGGCAGTGCCAAGTGAGGGCATGATATTGTTGTGACATAAAACAAATGGCAGCATTATGCTTATGTCCAGCATTGAGAGAGGATGCCAAGAGTTGATGGAATCATTGGCGGCCCATCACTGAGGCATTAGCATCGCCTTGTTTACCCACCAGAAGGAACAATTAGGACAGGCCTCCGGCACACTGAGATCAGATATACCAAGGACAAAGTGCATAGGGAAGTGCTGGTTTGTTGTTGTCGGTGGATTACTGAATTTATGTTACGACTATTCAAAGCCTATCCAAAAAAAGTTGATTGAATTCGTTTATTGTACTGAATTAGCATATCAGTACACAATAATAACATCACCAAAAATATTTAAATTCCAGAAAAGCTTTTGTTTCATTAAAAATGAAGCTTGATTGAGATTCCAAGTAAATAATTAATCAAATATATTTCCAAAAAGCCTGTAATCTCTCATTAACGCTGTTAAGCATTCACAATGGCTATTCTTCATGACTCCAATGACCTGAGCACTGAGATGCAGGAGGGAGGTGGTCGTGGTTACCAGCGGACATGTGTGATATCAACACTTTCCGGTGACCACATTGATGAAGGATCAGGGATCCTTTGGTAGAAATCAACGACACATGACTGGCAGGCAGTGTGACATATGGCACGACATAAGAGTTTGTCTATAGGATGTATACAGGACATAAGAGTGTTGAGTTACAGAATCAAAGCTTTAATGGAGGAGCCCTGTCCCTGAGTGCTGCCACAGTCCGAACGCACAATGAAGTCTTTGTAGTGTAATTCATGCTAGTTTGTTCTTCGCAGTTGTTATTCTGTATTCTGACTCAGAAACCCTTGAATTTTTATATATATATTTTTTTATTTTATCTATATGTAGAGCACTTCTCTTATTGTTCCTTTAATTGTTTTTGGTTAGACAAAGCAGAAGGTACGCACTGGCCAAACACATATTCACTACAACTAAAAAGAGGCATTAAACTTTTACCATGCATAATCTCATTCTACATACAAAATGTTTGGTTCTAAACTGAATTCACTCCCGAAAGGATAAGGTTTTCATTATATAAGTAATTGTTATGAATATAGAAGTTGCAGTTGTCAGAAAAATTGTCACAACTGTAAGTCATTAAGTTTAAATAGTGAGATATAAAGTCACATCGTGAGATATTACGTTTTTTATTATACATAGGCCTACTTTTTTACTCTGATGTGGAAAGGGGCATCAATCCACACAAAATCGAACTAAATAAACAAGCAAAGGCCCATTCACACCAAGAGCGATAGCTATAAAAATAACTATTAGTGTCCACACCAAAAGCATGACAACGTTGCTTATTAAAAGTTTGTTCGTCTGATGCTGTTTTTTATCGTTCAGTGGCCTACAAAAAATCGTTCTGAAAGCTATTTCAATGATACTGTTTCTCTGTCGTTATTGTTATAGTTGTGGTGTGAACTTCTCTAGACTTAGGACGATTATTACATTATAGCTGTAGTTACCATTATAGTTCACATCTTGCATAATGTAAACAGAAGCCAATTTAAAGCTGCAGTCCATAAGTTTCAGTCCATAAGCCTCTTTGTCTCTATCTCTATCTTTGTTTGAAACCTGCAATTGCAGTTATTTGCGGAATTATTTTCTTTACGTGGGTTGTGCGTCGGCACAGCTCCTCAGCATGGATCAATCTAATGTTTTGAGGGGTATGTGTGGCTGTCAGTCACCGCATCAGAGTGGATACTGTACTTTGGAATCATAGATTCTAGCCTACGTCTTGGAAGTATGGCCCAAATAAGAATTTTCACCAGATATTGTCATCTGAACAAGTAACAAGTCTGCCAATTTTGTTCTTACCAACTGAGGAAAAAAAACATTACAATAAATCGCGCTACCAGCAGTGATTAAATCTAATGATTGGTTAGTTCATATCACATCAAACCGTGCAAATTATTATTATTGTTATACTTTGTTCTCAAATTGTTAATGCTAATAACATCGGCATTGTGTGACTACATGTATGTAGTGTGTATTAGCATTACATGTAGATTTCAATTTCTGTACAGTCTAATCTCTAGTCATACCATTCGAATTTAATATAAAGAAATTATTTTAAACCAAAAAGCTAATTATTCATCTTAGAACTGGTTCTCTTCAAAATACAAAACTTGTAATCCCACGTAGGCTATCTGTAATGAGATGCACATTTAAACAGAATATAATCTAATTTCAGTCACTTACATGTGTTTCATAAACACATAATCCTTTCCGGATTACAATCCACCATCAAAATGATTTAATTATTAATTCTTAAATTATTATTAATTATTTATTAAGTTTAATTATCCTAGCTGCTGTGAGAAAAGGCTATAAACAATCCGCCACCTGCAGAATCCTTACTTGCGATATAGCCTACTAGCCGGGACAACTTCTTTATGTTTACAGACCTGACGTAACGACGCGGCGGGATGCTCGAAATTCCCGCGAAAACCTACCAGTACCACTCAAATTAGAAAACATTATTATAAGTTTACCGCTGTGAATCGGGCTAAAGTAAGACGATAGTTTTGAACACTGACTGGTTATGTACTTGCTCAAAAATTTATTTCGGATCATTTTTAACCAAAACAAGTTACGGACTTCAGCTTTAATCAAACAATAATACATAGGCCTACCTCATTGTTTTATTTATTTATTTATTTTTGAATGCAACGATTTCACATCACATACCTGTAAAGGGCATCTTCTGCACCGTTTTTTTTCTATTAGCCTAGCCTTTCGTATTCTGCCACGGTATCCAACTGTATCACGTGACCCAACATTACACATTCCCATTGTAGACACTTCTTCGTGCAGGGACTTATTTGCATTCAGTGAACTCTGCTGTTCAGCACAAGGAAAATTGCCAACTGGAGTTGAAAATGCATGGCTTCATTTCGCAGTCAGCGTGAACACCCTTTAACACACAGGGAACTGTAAACGGTGATCCCTACCTGCATTAAAATATGGTTATCATGATATCACTCTCATAACTTTACATTGTGTAGCCATTTAAGCTTGTAATATGGAATGCAGGCCTACATTTTTTTTAAATTGGTCCTCCATAATTTGTCAACTGTAATAGGCTAGTAAGTATGGTAATAAAGAAACATTTAGTATATGAAGCCATGATCCGCACTCGCAAAAACAGTCTTCTTTTTACATTTTATTATAGATTTATCACCAATAGGGAAAAATCACAAATGTTTCAGCTCAAGGCCTTCTTCAGTGTTTAACAATTCCATCCCTCCACCCACTTTTTAAATTGTTCATTATATTGACGTCATCATTCATCAACCAGTGTTCAATTCCTAAAAATACACGTGTTACACCATCATGGCCGGACTTACCATTGGGCTTGAGTGGGCTGCAGCCCATGGGCCCCGCCTTGTAGGGGGCCCCGCCTTTGCCCTTTTACGTTTGTTTGTTTGATTTGTTCGTTATATGCCAGTCAGATTTCAGAAATGATTAGCCACATTTCCACTGCGCATGCACGCAAGATCTGAACGGGCCAGCCGGGGCTACAGCTTACAACTACGACCTTCGAGGCCACAATCAAACAGCATAAACTGGTATTTATGATTATTTCACATGGAAGGACACACGTATTGAATCGTGTCTGCACCGATTGGTTTGTTATCACATGGCTACTTTAAACAGCTAACATAGAAAGATAATGATAAATTCTCAAATTTATTCTCAAAGTTCACACCTCATTTCTTTACAGAGGATGATTCTATATTACTATAATGTTCCACTAAATTATGCGATCATCTGATGAGTTTTGAGCGCTCTCTCTCGTCTTACTGCCATTACACATAGTGGGGAAGAAATGTCATCAAAATAATTTTAAATAAAAAATAGCAATTTAATGAGTTTCTGTTTTTATACCATAGCTATGCCTAGGACTTAGCCTATCACACAAACAAGAGTCCCGTTTTTTTTGTTTTTTTTTCTTCGAATATCTGCACGATCGCAAATATACAATAAACAACAACTTACAGAGTAACTTTCAGACACAAAATTCCGTTTCGCTCCGTCTGAAAGAAAATAGAACAAACAGCAGAACCGCTGCGTCTCCGAAAAACAGTGTTTTGTTCCTCAGTGTTACACGGACCAGCAAATGATTCAATCAGTCGTTTGCAAAGTTAAATGAATCAGCTTTTTAAACGAATCTGTTGATTCAACTCACTATTTAAAAAAGTAGCTTATTTCATTTTTGCAATCATTTAATATTTCTACATTAAAATGTTATATTTAAACTTAACATTTATGCACAATCCATCTATGAATTTTGTTGATAGTGATTTAATTTGATTGTTAATAGCCAGCATCTCTTTTTATTCGATGGAATTTATTGATTAAATAAGAACCTGACATAAGAGGACACAGATATGACAATAACTTTTATAATACTAAGCCAACATCTCTGGCTTTCTCTTTTTTTTTTTCTTTTTTTTTTTTGCTCAAAGTTATTTCAGGGTTTTGATCTCTCAACTGAGAGAACACATCCTGTTTATTATATTATAATGAATATATACCTAGACGTTGCAAATTAATTGTACTATTTATGAACCTCAAAGCATATGTTTGTGTATTTTGTGTTACTCCATAATGATGTTCTATTTGAGGGCATTTGTAGTGTAGGTATAGGACCCAAACATAAACTCAAGCCCAGGGCCCCCTGCCCCCCCTAAGTCCTGCCCTGGTTACCATATAAACACTGGATAATTTCCATGTATACAACATAGATATATACACATCACATCCACCAATACACTACATAATATACTGTACCTCTTAATTCGAACATGAATTACATAGGATTCCATGTTTATCACTATTCAAACAAGCAGTTTAAATGAACAATCACCAGTATCTACTTCAAATACATTTTTTAAATGTAAAACAATAGAAAGTTAAATGATTAAAATCATCAGAAATACATCGTCATAAATAATCACTGATTTTCACACTGTACTCAAGATCTACTGCACAAAAATATTACAAATTGATTTGACCAATTATAGTTCATAAAGGAAAACAGAAAGATCTACTAACTCCTCATTCATGCCGTAAAGAAACATTTGCCAGATATCAGTGCTTGCTTAGAGCTCTTTATCACAGCCTTAAAGGAAAAATTAAAACGGAAAAGTTAAAATTCTGAATAAACAATGTGTGTAGACTAGAGTAATCCATTATAGTAGGCTCTTTCAAATTACATTTACATCTATGTATTTTGTGGATGTTTTCATCCAACTGCATTGAAGTATACATTTATGTATACATATTCATTGAGTACAACCCTTGGCTTTGGTGTTGTTAGCAACATGCAACAGTATAGAGAGTAATTTATCAGAAAGAGCTGACAAACATAACTGCACCAGTAATACTTAAGTCTAATTAAATAAAAAGGGATACGCTAAGTGCTAAGAATTCTGAGAATCTAGGTTGCATTACCATGGAATTCATCAGATTCATCAAAGAACATCTGAATGAAGGAAAAGCATTTTATTCAAATTAAGTGGGCCTAATCATCTTCATTAGCGTCATTTCTGACCCTGAACTACCTTTGCAAGTCTGCATCAATGTACTACATACTGTATGTCTGTACAATATATGCAGAATTGTATTGAAACATATGAAAGAAAATTCTGTTAGACTACTATTAGTCTTTCATATTATAGATATTATAGAACAGTCTATCATATAAGTACATTGGACCAAGTAATATGTAAGCATCAGAAGAGCCTTAGGTAACACTTTACTTTAAGGTGTTCTTGTTACACGTTGCATGTAATTACTATTATAATAACAATAAATTATGCATAATTACATGCAGGTAACCCTAGGACAAACCCTAATCCTAACCCTACCCATATAGTAAGCACATGTAGTTAAATAATACTACTCAGTACTTAAATGTATAATTACACTGTAACAAGGACACCTTACAATAATAATAATAGCCGAGCCTTGCATACTTAACATGGAAATGTTCTGATTAAATAAGATTCAGAATAAGATTGAACAAGCTTCCAACTGGAGCAATGCCAGAAGACCATAGTTACATTTGGGGTTTGCGTAGCAAACATTACAATCACATTTGCATTTTGATTTTGAATAAGTAGGTGAATACAAACAACGCGATTCAGTTTATTAACCAGAATCACAAATTTAAAATCAATTTTATACTTTTTGTACATCAGGCAGTACATATTTCAGTGTTAACCAATCATGGCCATTCCAAAATATTTTCAAAACTTTGCATGATTAAAAAAATGTCCCATTGATTCTATCTGTGCTTCACAGAGAGTGAGCAGGAGCTTCAACTGAAATTCATCAACTGTAGTGAGCCAGCCAGAGCTGTGTACACACAAACCGTTTGTTTTCCACATGAACAGTTACTATTTTTAGGGTGCAAAGGTCTCTTCAGGCTCACACAATAATACATGTTGGGTCAAACAAGCCAACACTAAATTCATTAACCTAAGAATTTAACCAATTATGAAATGTGCAAGCACTCATTATCTCTGAAGTGTTAAGTATTTGAGTATAAATGTAAAGTACTTTTCTAAAAAGAACTGACAGATTCACAATAGACCTCTTTTTCTAGTTTCTCTTCATTTCTTCCTCTCTCTTTGGGTAGGTGTTGTCCAGAACTAGAGCTTCTACTCTTCTTGACTGGAGTCTTGAGAGAATAATGATGCTCTCTTACCCCATCCACAGTTCAAATGAAGCACCACAATCACTCATCCCTCCGTTTCCTGAGCTGATGTCTGTCCTCTCCTGTGTAAAAACCTCCAACAGGTCATACAGCATTCTTCACAAAAGAGGCTATATCAGAGTACTTACCTCAGAGGACACATGAGAGGGCAATGACTTTGAGAAGACATTTGAGATTGACACTAACCTCTCACTTCAGATCTATTCACGATTTCATTTCTGAGAATATCACTTTGCTTTACGAGGAAGCGTAAGGATGGTGGTGAATTAACAGCATCACTCAGTGCAGGGAAATAAGTTGTCAGGAATGTTGCATTTCATTTTCTGTGGCAGCACCTTAACAGAAAACATTACATTATTTCACTTTTATTTTAAAGCAATTTGAAAAAAAAAAAAAACCCACACATTTAATCACTGTTTGAATTGATGTAGGAGAAAAAAAACTGTACCAAATAATGAAATGCATAGCATATAAAACATAAATAAGATTTCACAGTTCACAGTTTTCTATAATGAAATATTCAGAGCTTTTCATAAATAATTTTATCCTGCAGACTTGTACATCTCGTTTAGGAGTATTTCTGTAAAAAAAAAAAAAAAAAACTGTGCCAAAGAATGAAAGGCATAGTATATTGAACAGAAATAAATATTATTTGCAGTTCAGTATTTTCAACAATGAAATATTCTTTCAACAATGTTTTTCCTCATAAATAATTTTATTCAGCACTTATGTCTGGTTTAGGAGTATTTCTGCTAAAACATTGCCAAATAAGCCAATAAAGACAAAACAGAAATAAATATTAGTTGCAATTCATTATTTTCAATAATGATATATTCAGGTGAGGTGTAAATTGTTTTGTTTTTTTTATAAATAATAAACATTATGCAGCAGACTTATGTCTAGTATTTCTACTAAAAACAGTGGTAAATAATAAAAGGCATAGCATTTTCAACAATTAAATATTCAGGTGAGGTGTAAATTGTTTTTTTTTTTTATAAATAATAAACATTATGCAGCAGACTTATGTCTAGTATTTCTACTAAAAACAGTGGTAAATAATAAAAGGCATAGCATTTTCAACAATGAAATATTCAGGTGAGGTTTAAATTAGTTTTTCATAAATAATTTTAGGCAGCAGACTTGTGTCTCATTTAGGAGTGCTAAACACAGTGTCAAACAATGAAAGGCATAGCATATAAAACAGAAATAAATAACATTTTGCAGTTCAATTTTCAACAGTTAGATATTCACATGAGTTTTGAATGAGTTTTTTAATAATAATTTTATGCAGCAGACTCGTTTCTGCCTTTTGGTGAATTTGTTAACAAACAGTGTCAAACTATGAAAGGCATAGAAATAAATATGATTTTGCAGTTCACTATTTTCAACAATGAAATATTCAGATGAGTTTTGAATGAGTTTTCATAAATAATTTCATGCAGCAGATGTTTGCACTTTCTCTATCAATGACATTGCAAATCATTATTATAATCAGGTACTCTGAATGAGTGTCTATCAAAATTATGTATTTCATGGACCCATCTGTTACAATAATCAAGAGGAGATTTGGCTATTACAGAAACGATGGAGAGATAATGACTAATAACTTTATGCTTCAGGGCACATTGTGCCAGACTTGTCAAAAATATGACGACAGCAGATTTTATAATTATCGTCACTTCTTTTGTCTCTCCCAAATTAAAAGCCATCAGAAGTATCTTGACAGCAAATGGATGCGTTGGTTGAAGGCCTCAGAGTTTGTTGCCTCTGTCCATGGTGCTGAAACAAGCATTATACGCATATGCTGACCATTACTTTTTTGAAAGCTCTGATGACACTTTCTAAGTAACAATTTTCCTCACTTTTAATAACCATATGATTAAAATGGATTCTTAGATGAGTAATGATCTTTGTGAGCAGCTTAACCACATTGTGTTTGATTCATCTGACCCAGAAAAACATGATCAGCTCCAACACGGTCTCTCACAGTGAGAGAAAAAATGTTTTGGTCTTAGAGAAGAGGCAACCGGTCACCATGGAAACATCAGTACCTCAGGATCTCACAGGGGCAGCACACAAAAGGCTGAAGGACTCCAAAACAATCTAAATCAGTAAAGAGCAGCCTAAAAACCATTCAGTGTGTATAGGAAAATTAATGAGTGACTGAAGTAAGATATATCAAATGTTTTGTTTTTTTTTCGTCTGAAGCAAAACAGCCAACATTTTGGAGGATGTCATGTCTGTGAGATGTTCAGGCCTTCCGAGAAGAACAATAAAAACAATCACAGCATGTCAGAGTCAGATTTGCTTTATCGTTCAAATCCAAAACTCCTTAAAATTTCTCTGGAGGTTCTTGCTCTGTTGAGCTTCCTTGCACTGATTTGTATTTCAATTCAGTCAGTTAATGTACATATGGCAGAAATGTACGGAAAAATCAATTAAAGACGTAATCAAACAGACAATGAACACTATTAACAGCAATTATTATATGATGCAATCAAACTTATAGCAAAATGTGGTAGTTCTGTATGTTGTTTCAGGGTTGGCATTATCTGATCTAGTTGTGGTTTCTTAATAAGAGGCTTAATAACCGCCAGCTTGAATGGTTTTGGGACGTGACCTAAAGACAACGACGAGTTAATGATATTGAGAAGCAGTTCTTCTGCTACAGGTAACAACTCTTTCAGTAATTTAGTGGGTACATGATCTAACAGGCATGTTGTTGGTTTAGCTGCAGTGATAAGTATTGGTTGTATTATCTCATAATCATTAGCCTCATATGTTTGAAATATGCTCAGGTGTTCTCACATTGTCTGGTGATGCACTGCAAGCTTTTATTTCAGGTCATGTGAGGCCACATCCCCATTGTTGTTTATCATAACAATGATTTTTCATTAAAAATACGATACGTGGAAGCTCTCAAGTTACGTTTTTTTTTTTTCTAAAATAATTTCATTATAAATTCAGTTGTCATAGTTTCCCGGGCCACATCAGTACTCCAAGAGAAGGCTGGAGATGAGGTTATCTCTTCAACGATCTTACATGACTAACCATCTCTGGTTCCCTGAGGACAGCGCAGTTGTGTTTGCTCTTTGGATATTGGTAGTTGCGCAGTACAGGTCAAACAAAACCTTTCAGTATGAGAGGGGAGACAATTTGTATGAGTAATAAGCTTCTTAAATAATAAATGTTGTATAGTGGTGCCTAGGTAATTGGTCATGAGGAGCCAAAAAGCTTGAAATGAAAGGGCATAACCCCTAAGAGAGCCATAATGATGTGATAAAACTATTTAATTTTTGAGAGATTTTCAAATGCATAATCTCATAATATCAGTGGTTCTCAACAGGAGGCTGCAGGGCACTTGGGGGCATAAAATGACGATAAGAGAGAGAGAGAGAGAAAAAACAGGAACTTTGAACATCTGTTCTAAATGTATGCTTGATTAGCAGGTATGAAATCCCACTAATCCTGGCAACAAATCCATAACTGCATCCAAAATCAAATGCGTCCCTACTATATTTAGCCTATGCAGCAACAAAAAAACAACAACAACAACAACAACAAAAAACAGTAGGGTAGAGTAGAGTAGTATGTACAAATTCATAGTATTTAAAAAAACAGTAGACATAAAGTACCTGGATGACCTACTATTTCAGGTGAGATTCTGAAGTGCACATGGACACTTTACTATCCCATGAGGCCATGGGAGAGGATTTATGAATGGCAGTGAAGTGACGCAACTGACGCTGCAGGTCACGTGACAGTAACAACATGGTTGATGTAGTAGTAGGCCTATGTCCGAATTTCATCCATGCTACCATATTCATACTACATAGATAATTTTTCTAACGGTCATTAAGCAAATTCATATTCAAATATAGTACTCAAACAGTACGCGATTTCGGACGCAGCGCAACTGTACAGCTACTGTATCGACTTGTAGCTAATTATGACAGTAAATTCCACTCACTTAACTGTAGGGGGCGCAAAAATACATAAAATTACCTACAGTTGCTTACTGCACATACATTTACAACTGCAGATTTAAAATCCTGGTACTGATAGGCTAAATTGTGTTTTTTTTTTTCCTCAGTATGTATTGACAGTTCTTGCAATAAGTTTGTCAAATATAGGCAGGTTGTGCAATTAGTAAAACGTTAATTGTAAACATTACTTTTAAAGCTATGTTTTACCTATTTATTATATGTAAAAAGAAAACATACTTTTAAGACCTTCCCACAACCTTTTCCCTTAGAAAATTTTATTATAGTAAAAGTGAAGTAACCATGGTTTTGGCGTATTGACTACCATTTGTATAACCACAGTTTTACTGCAAATACCATGGTTAAACTATGGTTAGTTGTAGCAAAACCATGGTTAATCTGTGGTTACCATGGTTTAACTATATGATTGTTGGGATTTATTTGTAGTAAAACCATGGTTAGTTTTCGTAAGGGTTGCCTTAGCTTAGACAACCCCTTCACAAACGCTTTTTGAATTAGATTTTTGAACATATCATGCTTATAATATACAGCCTTTGATTATTAGTCTCAACAAAACGCTTACAATGTAACTTTTAAGTTTTGATTACCTGTATACAATACATGTCTGGGAGTTGAAAGGGGTCTAACCGTGGAGAAAAGAGGGGGAAACTCTTGAATCATGGAGCCTGCGCTTTTCCCATGTCAATGTAAGAGGATGGGGTGAGTAAGGCTGGGAAATTGGTGTCTCAGTCACGTCTACACAGGCAATATTTTATTGCGGCAGCTGTTCTCCATCTAGCGCGAGCTCAAACACAAGAAGAGCTCCTGCGGGTGAAAACATGAATCTGTAAGCGCCATCAGTGTGAGAAAGCAGCTGGATTATCAGACATTTCATTTCTGAGAATTGTTACATTTTTTTGATTGTTATGAAAATGTGAAAATATTGTGATGCGCGTGAATGAGCACTTAAACCCCATCGTTGTTGGACTCCAGTAAACTTTAAAGGATTTTTCAACCAAACCTTCTCTTCTGGAGAATCAATAAACCAAGAAAACTGAGTGCAGAATACCTTTTCACGACGAAGCGTCAAAATAAGCTCACGTTGAAGATGAACATCCAAAACAGCAGTGATTTAGACAGACCTGAGGGCAACATAGACTTAGAGGTACCTGAAAAAACCTTATTTGGCATCGGCACCGACAACTTCGTCACGCTTCTGATCTTTGGACTCATTTTTACTCTAGGCGTCCTGGGAAACTCTCTGGTTATCACTGTTCTGGCTCAACGCAAACCTGGACAGCAACGAAGCACCACCAACATCTTCATCCTCAACCTCAGCGTGGCAGATCTCTCCTATCTGCTCTTCTGCATCCCTTTTCAGTCCACAGTTTACATGCTGCCCACATGGATCCTGGGTGCCTTTATTTGCAAGTTCATCCACTACTTTTTCACCGTGTCCATGTTGGTGAGCATCTTCACTTTATCAGCCATGTCGGTGGACAGGTATATCGCCATAGTGCACTGCAGAAAGTCCTCTTCAATTCGAGTTGGGAGGCACGCATTGATCGGGGTGCTGGTCATATGGGTGCTCTCTTTCGCCATGGCCACACCGGTCGCCTACTACCAGGGCATCGTGGAAAGTGAGGACAACAGCACGTTTTGCTGGGAAGTGTGGCCAGATCACAGCAAGAGGAAAATCTACGTGGTGTGCACTTTTATCTTTGGATACGTGCTGCCGCTGATTCTGATATCTTTCTGTTATGCCAAGGTTAGTGGCTCGTCTTTAATTGTGGTTGATTAGGCGTATTTGAATTTAATGTGGCTTGATCATGATCTCTATTAATGCAAAACGGAATATGGGTTTGTTTTAGAATCTAATGACGAATAAGAATGCCCAAAATCAAAACGATAAATCTTACTTTAAAACACGTCTCAAGTTCTTAGAAATATATCCTCTTTGTATTCATGTTGGTTTAATAATCTTTAAACTGTAAAATGTGAAAAAGTAGACATAGGAAAACATTTAAGAATTTACAAAGAAGCACCCCCCCCCCTTTTTTTTTTTGTTCATTTGTTTTCCACAAGTTTTTCCATTTGACCTGAACAACTCATGACTTTTTTCTTGTCACTTGAAAACAAAATGGCATCTTGCTGTTGGTTACACCACACTGACTTTGATCTGGCTGACAAAATGTCTTCATATATTATTAATATATTTAAAAGATGTTTTTTAAATAAATAAATAACAATAAAAGATCTATTTTTTACATCAAGCATCACAACAAGAAATGACAGAAAGAGGTGTACTCAATTCATCTGCAACTATTTTTTGTATATTTCAATAACTTTATAACCTATATCCAGACAAGAAGTGTGTGTCAAATCATATACCAAGGAACATTTCTCATATTTTCATTTCAAATTATTATATACCAATGTGTCTTTAGGTCCTGAATCATTTGCATAAAAAGTTAAGAAATGTCTCCAAAAAGTCTGAGGCATCAAAAAAGAAGGTAAGAAATATCAGGTGGGCTTTTTTTCCCAAATATTAAAATGTCCTTTTTTAATTAATATTTATTACTTTACATTTAGTATACTTTATATTTATTATGTTTTATAGGGTAATATATAATCATTCATATTATATATGTATTACATTATATTATTATTTACACTGACCACACATATTTATGTTAATTGTTGACCATGTTGTTAAAAACCCAGCAAAAATGTCTCTCTCCATTTCTCTTGTCAGACTGCTCAGACAGTTCTGGTGGTTGTGGTGGTCTTCTGCCTGTCCTGGCTGCCTCATCACATGGTGCACCTGTGGGTCGAGTTTGGCTCCTTCCCCCTGAACCAGGCGTCCTTCGTGCTCCGTGTTGCGGCTCACTGTCTGGCCTACAGCAACTCATCTGTTAATCCTGTTATCTATGCGTTCCTCTCAGAGAACTTCAGGCAGGCGTATAAGCAGGTGTTCCGCTGTCAGGTGGCTTCTGAGTGCCCTACAAATGAGGCCAGAGAGATGAAGAGCAAAACAGAAGCAGCACCATCCACCAACTGCACCACTGTGTAATTCCTGCAGCTGTTGTGTTTGTCACAATTTATGATGGCTTACAAATGCTTACAAATGAGCTAAGGTTGAGTTTTTAAGCCTGGGAGAAGGCAAGAAGTTAGATAGGTATTGATTTAAATTTAACATGGCTAGATATTTGAATCGGTTATCCACCTTTTTCTTCAACGCGGAAGTAAGCCTATGGGCGAGACTTCCGGATCATTAACCACTATAGGTAAATAATGACAAGAATAACAATGTGCAGTAAACGGTAAAACTGTTTGTACTACAAACCAGTGTGTTCATAATTAAGATAATACATTAAAATAATATGGTAAGACACACCAATTTGCAATGTCAAGCAGCAAAAACTAACTGTTTTGTACAGCTAAAATAGCTGGACGCGGATGAGACCGAAAGCTAGACCCATAGAATTTACAAATGGCCGCACCCATTTTTATGGCAAGAAAAAGGTGGATATGCTTGGAGGTTTGGATGGCTGCCTTTTTAAGTGCTTTTGACATGTTAAAAAAGCATTTGCTGTGTGCTTACTCACGATGATGCATTTCCTTGGAGCGCAATCTAAACCTTACTTAGCACTTGCTGTGAAGCCGTAGTGATGTATGGCCTGTAAATATGTGCAATCAAAAAAAAAAAAAAAAAAAAAAAAAAAGGGGGGGGGGAAAAAAGGAGATGGTAAGAGGTAAAGATAGTGAGTACATGGGGTATGTGTTTTTTTTTTCCTTCAGGGAAAATAATCTGAAATGTAATCACTGTTATCTTGAGTCATGTTATAGACTTTCAATGTCCAAATGCTTGTTTAGCATTATAATTATTATAATTATTTTCTTGCATTATGACAAATGCTTTTAGAGATGGTAAGAGGTAAAGATAGTGAGTACATGGGGTATGTGTTTTTTTTTTCCTTCAGGGAAAATAATCTGAAATGTAATCACTGTTATCTTGAGTCATGTTATAGACTTTCAATGTCCAAATGCTTGTTTAGCATTATAATTATTATAATTATTTTCTTGCATTATGACAAATGCTTTTCATATGCATGTCCCATGTCAACAATGTGGCTTATTATGTGACATTATCAACATGGGATCTGTTTTTTCATTTCCTTTAGGGAAAATAATCTAAAAAAAATTACATTTTCTTGAGCCTTTCAACGTATACAAATGCAAATTGAACTGAAACAAATTATTTAAACATTAAATCATGTAAACTGTAGCTTGACATTAAAATGTGATACATTTAACTAACCTTAGCAATAAATGAGAGAGACAAGAGTTAGTGGTTGCCCAAGCGGTCCTCTTTGCTGTCTGAGGATGCTGCAGTTGTCACGGTAACAACTGCTCTGTCACCCGGAATTCGGAAAATGCAGCTGGACTGTCCAGTGCAAACTCATTATAACACATTAAAACAAAAAATATATAAACAATTTAATACTTTTATGATCCAAACTATGCAGGGTGGAAATAAGATCAATACACTCAAAGTCCTAAACCAGTCCATATCGTTTCACTTCACACTTGTAAAGGTACAAAAGTGCAATAACATTTGATTTGCAAACACTTTAAACAAATAAGGTAATTTTTTACAGCATTATTCCTCTACATAGTAGCAGTTGAAATATTTCTTGTAAATCTCAACTTATAACATTAATGTAATTAAATTAAACATAAAACCAAAGCTATTTGCCAAGGCCAGGGCATTAACGGTTTTTACAGAAAATATTTTATAGTTTGTTATAGAAAAACAAGTTATGCTCAGAGTCCAGAGCCTTGATCATAACATTATAACAGGCACCTTCCAAGTAGAGACCTGCCCGATCGCGGAACCCAACGCAGCAGAGTGTGGCGCGGGAAAACACTTGATGGGCGAGTGCAGGTGCGGGTGGAATGGGGGAGAATTGCCCAAGCGGTCCTCTTTGTTGTCTGAGGATGAGCTGCAGTTGTCACGGTAACTCTACTCTCTCAAATGTCACCCGGAATTCGGAAAATGCGGCTGGACTCTCCAGTGCAAACTCATTATAACACATTAAAATATATACAATATATACATATAAACATATGTTATGATGCAAACTATGCAGGGTGGTCACATATAATTATAATATATATATATATATATATATATATCATTAACGGTTTTTACAGAAAATATTTTATAGTTTGTTATAGAAAAACAAGTTATGCTCAGAGTCCAGAGCCTTGATCATAACATTATAACAGGCACCTTCCGAGTAGAGACCTGCACTATCGCGGGGACCCAACGCAACAGAGTGCGGCGCGGGACAACACTAGATGGGTGAGTGCAGGTGCGGGCGGGTAGAGACTCGTGTGTACGGGATGCGTGAGAATAATGGTGTACTCACACTAGGCAATCTTAACCGTGCCCGAGCGCATCTGACCCCCAAAGCCCGGTTTGTTTGACTATTGTGATTGCTCCGTGCCGCGGTTCGTTTAGCCGGTGTACCGACGAAACATGCTACCTATCAGATAGGTAGGTATGGACATTAAAAAAGCCTCAAACCACATGAATAAGATGCTGGTAGCACAATCTGAGCGGGTAGCACAAATCATCAGAACACTGGCCCTGGCTCGGTTGGAAGAGGTTGGCCAGAGCACGGTTCACTTGGGCTCGAGCGCGGTACGCATGCAGTGTGAGCGGAGCGTGAATATTTCTGAGCGGCAAAAGTGATAGATCTGTAAAGCAATATATTGTGAGAGGGATGTGTGTGTTACCGCCTCCCAAACAACTCAAAATAATAAACCACAAAGTTAACAAAACGATAAAAACGATTTTTTATATATATATATATATATATATACATATAAAAAAATCTGAAAATGCTGCTTTTGAAAATCACCCATATTTTGTGCATTAGTATCATATCAGAAGTATAAGAACATCATGCATCATTCAGTAATTTGGATTATTATGTGTATCATGATCAAAACAATGTATATGCATATTCAAAAAAAGATTATTTTGAAATAACTCATTAAATCAGCCAGTATGACATAGTCTTTATATCAAATCCCCAGCCACCTGCATAACATGCCTCTTTCAGCAAACCAACCACTTGAAGTTTATTAATTGGAATTTATTATTAGGATAAAATTCATAAGTGTCCTTAACTTTGATGGAAATGCAGAAGCTCAATTTATATGCGGTACATTTAGTGCAAATTGAAGTAAAAAAAATCCAATCATAAGATAATACACTCTCCCAGGGTCACGAAAAGAGGCTATGTTTATCTTATCACTTCAGCGAGAGACTTGACGAGATTACCTTTGTGGCAAATGTACCCGAATTACTGATAATGGAATAAAGAAGGTCACGTGAGGCAGCAGCATCACGATCTCTCAACTCTCAGAATGGAGGGGAGTTAGGGTTCTAAATGTGCAATATTGCAGATTTGCAGTGAAATTTATATATCTACAACTGTATTTTGTAATGTGGTTTTGTTTTTGTGTGATGTGTGAGACGAGTAAAGTTCTTTCATGTGCTGCAAAGAAGAGTTTTTGTCTTAAAGTATCCTGCTTTTGGTCGTCATGGAGACAGTGCAGTACCTGAGTGAGTCCTGCAGTCTCAGACTTAAGAGTGAGCAACAGGAGTTGTAATTCTACATCACTGGTACATGTGTGTGTGTGTATGTGTGTGCGAGATAGGTCACCGTGATCTACGAAAACACTTGCTTCTGGAAGCTTCCATCCAATAGGTCTTGAGACTTTACAGCAAAAAAAGGAAACATTACACAATGGAAAAATTGCTTCTTTTTTTTTTTTTTCAAATCTGCAATTCATATAGGAGATGAGTTTGTGATATTAACAGTTACATTATATATTCTGTCATTTATGATCTATAACTTCTGTTACCCATATACAGTAGTAACTTCTGACAAATACTTTACTGTAGTATAAGTTGTAAATAAAACAGATAATTGGAGTACATTTTACAAGAAAATACTATTTCCGTTTTAATACTTTCACATTTAATTTAATGTGTTACTTGCCATTTCTTTGTATTGCTTCTACATCATTTTTTTTTTTCAGAGATACAAAATTTGCATATACACAATACATACAGAAATAAAGAACAGCTTTTGAATTTTAAGGTTAGGTTATTACATGCCCTCATATAAAACCATTATGAAAAAAAAAATCACTGGGTCAGAGCACACTGTAAATGATGCAGTAAGATTACAAAAGGATTTGCCAAAAAAAGGGCTATTTTTCTCTTCTCACCCCAGGGCCTCTTGTGAGGGATCCATTTTGATTGATGCATGTGTGTGTGTGTGTGTGTGTGTGTGTGTGCGTGTGTGTGTGTACTGGTTTATATATCCTGGTGGGGACTTAAACCTGACTACACACAGACTCATGGGGACTCGTGTCACGGTGGGGACCTAAATTGTGGTCCCCACGGGTACAAAAGCCTATAAATCATACAGAATGAAGCTTTTTGAAAATCTAAAAATGCAGAAAGTTTCCTGTGATGGGTAGGTTTAGGGGTAGGGTTGGTGTAGGGCAATAGAATAATGTGAGAGTGCACATATGAACGTCATTTGCATTCTTTTTTGTTCCCAAAATATTTCATCACATATCATTTTATAAAATGATTTACAGCGAATTAAATTTTAAATCAAATGTATTTCTAGCCTTGAATTGCTGAATTTTGCTGTAATAAACATGAATTAGGTTTTATCTGATTGGAAAAGCAGTTGTAAACAGCATGAGACGTCTGGCTTTTTCTGGCTCATTTATTCATAAATAAATTATAGAGGAAAACTTCAAATTAGTTCGAACATGATTTTTATTTAAATATATAGGCCTATTTATTCTGTTTTAAAATCATTTACAAAACTAATTTACATAAATTCTCAAAGCACAAAAAATAATCTCGTAACAAACATTTGCTATATTATGTTTTACCAGCAGAGGTCAGACTTGCACAGCATTCCAAAACTTGCGCTTCACATTATGTAAAAACCCCTCTAGAGATTCACTCGTGTCACTTCAGTGTCACTAGAGTCGTTTCCCACCAAATAAACTACAGACTCATCTAAAATGCTAATAATAAAACACAGCACTCATATAAAAAAAGTACTCTTCAAATTGTAACAGAATTCCCTCCTCCATTTTTTAACTCAAAACACAATACGTCCCCAGCAACATATCAATGTTTTATCAGCAACATAAAGCCTCGAGAGGAAGCTGTTATGGTAACAGCATTATGGTAAAAAAAATTTAGTAAATGGCAACTTTTATTATTATTAATAATAAGAATAAGAATAAGAATAAGAATAAGAATAAGAATAAAAATTTTTTCCAAATATAGCCTAACTGTAAGTTGGTTGTTAATCAACGTGGCAATCCGGCGCATTAAATTAATCATACTTATAATTTAATTCTTACTTGCATTCGCGGAATTAGGGATATTTGGCTATTTGGGATATTTTATAATGGCTTCGAATGCGGCTAGTCCAATTAGAATCGTGTCAGAACTATTTGTTTATAATTAAGGAATTACGCACAAATATATATTGTGAGATAAAGGGCGTTGCGCAGAGGAGTGTCTGCTACTAAATATACAATGAACTCATTAAATATATATCATGTAAATATATTTACTTAACAGTATAGCACCCGCTTAACCATAATGCATTAACAAGACGTTTAGCCTATTTTACAATAAATAAAAAAATCACAGTATTTCATTAAAGCATTATTAAGTGTCACCCTTTCTGCTATTAGGTCACTATAATCCCTTACATAACGAGGTCATGTACAGTACATATATAAAAAGTGTTGGAAAAAAATTAAGCACATAGGGGTGTGTCTTAGGAAAACAAGTAGGGTCTATCTTGTGGGTAATGAATGATTTTGCAGTGATTTTTCGAGTTATTAATTCCGTGCTTCAAGGCACTCATAGGAAAGAGCTTATTGACAACTAAATAAATGTTAATCACTCACCTTTCAAGGTTTACGCAATATATAATTTTGTAAAGAGCATACACAAATGATGTTATATTTAAAAAAAAAAAAAGTAAATATAAAATATTTAAAAAGACAGAAATTTATTTTTTTCTTATTTTGATTGTTAGGTCAACATTAACTAGCAATACTGTAGGTTTTGTAATATGCTGCCAAATAAGAGACATTATGTAGGCCAATGGAATTGCTTCAGGGTTTGGATTTTGATGCAGAGTACAAGTTTTGAGCCTATCATCTGAGCTGTAAATGCCATGTGACTAATGACTAAGGTGGCACCTTAAAAACGCACACAGTCCTAAGCCCTTATAGTAACTTTCCAAAGCTGTGACGTCAATATGATCCATTACACGCTTTTAAGAGCCATCCAAAAAAATAATCTAAAAGCTGAGACTAACAGGGCCACACTAACCAGCAAAACCTCAACCCCTTGGTCTGAATGCTGCTATGCAACAAAAACATTAATAATCTATGTGTGTTCACAGTGATATTCTGAACTGCATCATAGATATACAGCGGATATTAATATGGCATTAGTGACCAATCAGCATCTGACTAACCATTTTAGAATTGTATAAGTGCACATAAAGGTCGAGAGAGATCATGCTGCTGTTGTTCCACTTTGTCTCTCTTCCTCTTCCTCCCCCGCAGTGAGCTGATGGCCATACATCTCTTAAAGAACCCATGACAATCAATAATAATCCACGCTAGCCCTCAGTATTGGACTCTGTAGTCGTATAATACCGCAGCATTTGTCATTATTCGCCCTGACGGCTGAGGTCTGTGTTATTCTCCTGGGAGCTGTTCCCCGGTCATTACCGCTGTCATAAATAATATGCACTAATGAGATATGAATTGATTGCTTGTGTGAGCCTGACATTTTCATCTCTCACATTAAATGCTGTTTAACAATAGATTACCACCCAATCGTTCCTTCAGTACGGAAGAGTGAATAGACTCCGCATCAGGCTGAATGTGAAAAATATAGGTCTATATATTGCGCAAAAAAGCTGTCAAGTGTTTCTTCTCAAGCTGTTCAAAGAAATACTGATTTTTATTTGAATATTAGTTATAAATAGTATGTAGAGTGCAGGTTTTCAGGGTCAGTTCTCATTATATGTGACCCTGGACCACAAAACCAGTCTTAAGTCGCTGGGGTATATTTGTAGCAATAGCCAAAAATACATTGTATGGGTGAAAATTATAGATTTTTCTTTTATGCCAAAAACATTAGGATATTAAGTAAAGATCATGTTCCATGAAGATATTTTTTTTATTTCCTATCGTAAATATATCAAAACTTAATTTTTGATTAGTAATATGCATTGCTAAGAACTTCCTTTGGACAACTTTAAAGGCGATTTTCTCAGTATTTAGATTTTTTTGCACCCTCAGATTGCAGATTTTCAAATAGTTGTATCTCAGCCAAATATTGTCCTATCCTAACAAACCATACATCAATGGAAAGCTTATTTATTCTGAAAAATTGACACTTAAGACACCAGGGTCACATATTAGTGAGAACTAAAGCATTATGCTGCTTAAATTGAATTTTTCTATTAACATGCTTTAGGTAAAAATGCTCTCAGGCGGCAAAACTGACTGAAAAGGTTGATTTATGAAAGATAGCACTAAAAGCTGCATTCAGCCAATAGTTTTCTTTCTCTCGATTAAATCTAAAGCAAACACATCAACAAAACCTTCAGTTGAGCAAACACAAAAAGATGAGATGAACATGAAGAACATGAACTGTTTGTGCTTGAATGGCTGTCACTTTTACTGATTAATGACTTTGCCTGTTAATGTACATTGAAGTTGAAGTGTTTGTGTGAGTAAGCGTGTGAGACAGAAGAGAGAAAGTAAGGGAACGAGAGAACGAGGGTGGAAGAGATGGAGATAGGAACATGGAGCGAGAGGGATTGCTGTTGGTCTGTCCCTTTGTTCTCAAAGGAAATGGTGTCAGTGGTTCAGTGTTGCTTGCCATTGAAAGGTAAAGATTTACTGTCATCAAAGAGCAGATTAGAACACAGACACACACATTGATTTGGGAGAGAGAGAGAGAAGAAGGGAACGAAAGAAAATAGAAAGAGAAAGAGGGAAAATAGATAGAGAGAGATTCACATTTTTGGTGAGGAAACTCATTCCGCGCTGGGAAAGATATGATCAGCTTATTTCGTGAGAGGGGAACATGGCAGCTCCTTCCTGAATGAACGTTGAAAGAAGTAAATTGTAAATATTGATTTCTGCAATGAACTGTCAATCTTCCTCGGCCCGAGATTATGCCGATCATCGGAGACCGACAAATTCGAAAAATGCTGACAGAGACAGCTGTATGGGATTCGTTTTAGCAGTGAGTGGAGTGGGCTTTATTTCTGATGGCTGGTAATGGTTGTTCAGTTTCATTAGATAGCAGCTGAGATCTCATCGGCGGGGGGGAAAATGAAACCAAGCGTGACACCACAGACAGAACTTCACAGACAGAAGGCTTCGTCCCCCCAGAAGGATCTGAGGCACTTCAGTGGTCCTGTATAGCAGGTCAATTTTGATACACCAGAAAACCTGTTTCAAACCGGGTCAAGCCATTGAACTGATGTCAGTCCCCTTAAGAGAGTCAATTTTTGATGTAGACAAAGGAGAACTTAACAGATTTGTTCCAAAATGAGGAACAGAATGTGTGTGTGTGTGTGTGTGTGTGTGCTCTGTTGTATTATCAAAAAGTTGTGCTGCTTCATATTTTTGGTGGAAACTCTTTTTCAGGATTCTTTGATAAATAGAAGTTCAAAAGCATAAAACAGCATTTATTTGAAATAGAGATCTTTTGTGACATTGTAAATTTGTTTACTGTCACTTTTGATCAAATTAATGTGTCCCTGCTTAATAAAAGTATTAGTTTCTAAACAAACAAATAAAATAAAATCAATCAATCAATCTGACTTGCAATGGTAGTGTATATCTAATGTGTGTATATCACATAAATCTATAATTGGTCATTATTTTTTTTAATTAAATCAAATGAAAACTCTAGTCATGTCAACAACCTAATAAAAGTTGTACAATTTTGCTTGCAGAATAAATTAACTCTGTGTATAGTGTATTTCTATAATGGTCACACACAGTTTAGCTATATATTTTACAATGGCTTTTTTTTTTTTTTTTTGACTTTTTTGCATATTTCCGCCTGCTTTTAGATGCACAAGTAGACAGCCAAAACACACTGATGTTTCCACTTAGTATTAAAAGTGTTTTGGTGCATTTTCTCATAATGTGCCCCAAAATGATCAATACTTTGGTCCAATATGCATTCAAGAGAGATAGCGTTTTCACTAGAAATGCAAAGTGTTCATGCATTTTTGGCTACCTCCGTATGGTTTTCTCATTTCCACCTGTATTTTAGCTGACCACTTGTGATCTGACCACAAAAAAATCTTAATACCAGGTAGAATTTAGAAGCATGGCAGAAACGAAGCAGAAATATTCAGTGACCATATATTCTAGTGGTAAAGAAAAACAGAGCAGCAGTGGGCTGTGCAGGTTTGAGGTTGCCCCCCTCTGGTCAGATCAATAAGGTTTCTCTGCAGGCCCAGAGCTGGTTATAATCCTCAGATGAGTTATGTTTCTGTCATAACTATGCGACGGTTTTAACACTGACTCTAGGTGCAGATAAACAGTAGGTGGCATGTGTGGAACGGGGCAGAGTGACGGTGACAGCTTTTGAAACATTAATCCAGAGGCGAGGAGCCTGATACGAGAAGGCTGTGCACTGTTTGTATGCTGAACAGTCTGCCAATCTTCATATTGAACGTGGGCTCTGGAACACTGGGTGCTTTGTGGACTCTATTATAAGGTTTTTGACTGATAAAGAAAAGAAGAAGCCACTTTCTGATGCTTAACCTGGTGATCTATAATCTGAGAATTTTGAAGTAAAAGCCATGAACACAAACACACTGATAGGAAACTATTCTCATTCATCAAGTATATTCTCAGAAATGCTTGAGTGTGATTGGTCAGTCGTGGCACTCAGTGCTATAAATGGAAATAGAGGCAGTCGCTCATTATTGTTTATTTTGCGATAATGACTGGCTGGCTGCACACTATCCCACTTATTTTATGGCTTATTTTAACCACCAGATAAATACATACGTGGACATGAAATATTGCTCTGAGTTAAAATTATTGTAGAATCTTACCTGTGTATATTATCAGCTTAAATCTCTCATATCACTCTGTGAACTTGCTTCCTCTTGTTGCAAACGCGACTGCCGCCATCTTCTCAGTTATCATGGTAGTAAAAATGACCTCAGACGTATTAAGGCATTAATATTACTGCAATATTGCTGCAGTGTTCGTCTTGTCACTAGATATCATTTGTATGGCGTTGCCATAGATGACGGTGAGAATAAGGAAATATCTGACCGCGAAATGCCGCGATTGACCAATGGAGCCTTTTCTGAGACTGTGACGATGCGTTTTCAGTTATTAACACCATAAATCTAGCTTTTTATATTTTCATTTAAAAAAAAAAGAAAAAAAATCGAATGTACATTTATAACACTACTGTCATGAAATCTCAGGGACAAAATAGCAGATCCAAATGTAGCTTTTTTTCTTTCAAAAACAAAGATTAAAAAAACAAGACAGAGGGCAAAAACAAAAGGTAATCCACAAGTTAATCCACAAAGCAAACACCAGCAAAACAGTGAAACAGAAGACAATACTGAAGCAAACAAGGGCTAACAGAACATGGTAACAGAACTGATAAGACTAAATGACACAGATGGGAACAATGAGAACTAATAAGTGCAAGGGGTGATGGGAACTTAAGTCCGGAACAACACAAACAACAGTCCAGAAGAGTGCCCACTGATGGCTGGCAAGGGCACTCCAGCAGATGGTTGTGACATGACCCCCGTTTTAAGGAGCGGATTCCAGACGTTCTAACCAAAGTCAAAGAAATCCAGGAGGGAGGTGAATCAGGGGGAGGGATGGCGGGCCAGGCCCGTGTAGTGGAAGAGGGCCTGGACACAGAGGTAGAACAGGAGGCCAGGGCAAGGCAGGCAGGACAAACCAGCAAGGCTCCGGCCAAACAGGAACCCCGGCGGATGGCCAGGGCGGGTCCGGGAGCTTGCCAGGCAGCAAGGGTGGAGCTGAAGACCACCTCAGCGGAGCTGACAAACAGGAAACCCGGCGGATGGCCAGGGCAGGGCCGGAGGAATGGACCAGTGAGGCTCCGACCAAACAGGAATCCCGGCGTATGACCAGGGTGGAGCCGGGAGCTTGCCAGGCAGCAAGGGTGGAGCTGAAGACCACCTCAGCGGAGCTGACAAAGCAGATGACCCCCCCAGCGGCTCAGGCAGGATGCAATGAAGAGTACAGAGATGTTAGTAACAGCCTTGATGGCCGCAAAAGGACAGGCAAACAGCTCAGCAACGGTCTCCTTGACCATAACAGGGCACTGAGTGAATTCAGAGGCAGTCTTTGTGACCATAATAGGCAGGGCTAAGAGTTCATGATTGGCTTCTAGGGCTGAGACTGGTATGACAGGGGATTCACTGACGGTTTCCATGACCTCGTCAGGATAGATGAAGAGTTCATAAGTGGACACCCCTGTCTTGAGAGGAGCTAAGGTGAACACCCCCGCAACCTCTGGAGGTTCTGCAGCAGATGCTGCCACCTCAAGAGGAACTGGAGCGGGCTTAGGAATGGACTCCTGGACTGGAGTGGGCTCTGGGGTAAACTCATAGACTTGAGTGGGATCGGGAGTAAACTAATAGACTAGAGTAGGCTCTGGAGTGGATTCTGTGGGCTCCCGGACTGGAGCAGGCTCAGGAGTGGATTCTGTGGGCTCCCGGACTGGAGCAGGCTCTGGAGTGGACTCTTAAGGCTCCTGGACTGGAGCAGGCTCTGGAGTGGACTCTGAGGCTACCGGAGACAGGTCCTCCAGGAACACCGGATTTGGGACCACCGGAGTCAGGTCGTCTAGGACCACCGAACTTGGGACACACCGAAGTCGGGTCCTTCAGGACCACCGGACTTGGGAACACAGGAGTTGGGTGCTCCAGGACCACCAGACTAGGGACCACAGGAGTGGACTTAGCTGCCCTCCTCCTTCTTGACCTTCGTTCACGAGTCAGTGATAAGGAAGCTTCACTATTCTCTGGAGATGTTATAGCGGATTCGGGCATCTCCGGGGGTACTGCAATGGGCTCAGACTGACCTGGTGATACCACTAAACTGTGGTAACAGAGATAGTTAATGAAACCCCAATAATCCAGAGTCTGATGTCCCTCCATCTCACACTGGGGCCGAGGTTCATCCAGACAAACATTTAAAAAATCCTTGAGCGCCACATCATCATCAGCCCCACCGCCAAAATCCAAAATAATTGAGCGAAGCCTCCCACCTCCATCCCCTGCTGGCGCAGAGCCAACAAGGACCAAAATCGTGCCATCCTCTCCTTCTCAGTGGCTGGAGGAAGAATGTGAATGCCCATGGTCCAAAGGAAAAACAGAGAACACTGCCCAGCTGCTGGATCTGACTAGGCTGCAGTATTCTGTTACGGAATCTCTGGGACAAAATAGCAGATCCAAGTGCAGCTTTATTCTTTCAAAAACAAATATCCAAAAAACAAGACAAAGGACAAAAACACAATCCACAAAGCAAACACCAGCAAAAAGAGTGAAACAGAAAACAATACTGAAGCAAACAAGGGCTAACAGAACATGGTATAGAGTATATAGGGGAACTAATAAGACTAAATGACACAGCTGGCAACAATGAGAACTAATAATAAGTGCAAGGGGTGATGGGAACTGAAGACGCAAACAACAGTCCAGAAGAGTGCCCTCTGATGGCTGGCAAGGGCACTCCAGCAGATGGCTTTGACAGCTACTTTGTGTTATATTACCTTGGCATTAAAGTAGGCTACAGAAAACTAGTGAAGACTGCTGCGCGAATGTTTATAGGCTACGTTAACCCTTGCTGGCAAAATGAGTCGGATCTTCACAAAAATTAGTTCATTAAGTCCTCGTCTAGCAATCCCAATGCTCCAAATAGTAATTAAACATCCATAATGATCTTTATTTGTACGTTTTCTGAGGAGTACCTTTTCTCTGTTCACTTCTTGCTCTGCCGCTGACTGATATATGAATCGCACACATAAAGGCCAGCGCGCGATCCCGATAAATATACACATACTGTATATACAGAATTACAGTATTTAAGTAGGCTATTCACGCAAACATAATCTGTATTGTCCATCAAAAAATACTTCAAAATGACCATGGCACTCTTGTGCCTTGCCTTCATGTGCCGAAACGCGTTGGAGAGTTTTACATTTCTTGGATGTAGCCATTTGATAATAAAGGCTTTTTAATTCACAAGAGTGCCATGGTCATTTTGAAGTATTTTTTGATGGACTGTGATAAACCCTAGACCAGAGAGCACCTTGGCCTTACAGAACCAGGACCCCGAGATGCACTCTCTACTATTGGACTTTGTTTGATAATCTGTAATGTCTAAAGCGAACGTTTGGGAAACTGTTGGGGAAAACATTTGATGTGTAACATTATATTACATCTGTGCAGCACAGTACTATGCATTAGTACTTTATAGGCCATCTGTCACATTAATGTTAATCTAACAATAAAAGAAAGGAGGGAATCACTCGCTGCTCTTGACTGAAATGCTTTTGTAGTTTTAATCAATTTATTTGTAAGGAACACACTGAAGTGATTTTTACATTTGATTGTTTGTTTTTCTTACTTAAAAATGCTTTTGTTTAGATGTAAAATGAAAAAAGTAATGCACTAGGCCTATTTGTTTCTTTCTTATATTTGTTCTGCTGTTGTTGTTTTTTTTTTTGCATCTGTTCTTATTTTTAATAACAACAATAAAATGAAAATAGCTATATTGTGATTATTAATATAGTAATTAATATTACTGCAATGCAATGTTGCTAGGTGATTTTGCTTTGGAACCTTCAGAAAACTTCAACTTGATTTTTCTCAGAACTGACTTTGCTGACTTCGTCGACTTCAAACGTGTGCAGCTCAGTCATTTTTCGTCCGATTCCAATAAATCATATATCATTTTGAAGGTTCAAAGAAGGTCTTTTAATAGTGTGAGTGTGAAAATAAAATTAACCAGTTTTAAAAATTTGCTCATTGTGACTCATTTTGCCAGCACACACACACACACACACATATATACAGTATATTAGTGCTGTCAGACGATTAATCGCATCCAAAACAAAAGTTTTTGTTTACATAATATATGTGTGCATACTGTGTATATAAAGACACACACACATACAGCATATATTTTGAAAATATTTACATGTATATATATATATACTCTTTTGCAAGGTCATCATGGATTTTGCTATATCATGTAGCTCCGCCCCTTTTCAGCACTGTGCTCGTTGCTTTCTTTCTTTCCCTTTTGTATTTCCACATAAGGTAATAGTTGTACGAATAATGAACCACTCTTTTTCAAATCTAACCGGTCTACCGACTGACATTTGTTAAAGCATCCGCTTAGAACATTACAATGCACATGATAACTTTCGTTAACTCTACAATAAGTAAATCCACTAAACCAGCTAATTCTTCAAAAGCGATGCTGTAGAATTCTACAGAACTACTTAAAAAACGTCTGAAAGTTCAAAGACAAAATTCTAAAGATTGCTGCACTTGTTTCTCTGACGCATAACGTCTATTGCAGCTGAGAAAGCAAAAAAATATATTTGCTGTACTTTCCGTTCACCCCTATAGAAGTTTATGACTTTCACTTCTGAGAACCCCGGAAATGTGAAATCCAAGTATTAGCCTATAGAAAGCCGAATAATAATTTTGTATAATGACCACTTTCCTACATTACTGTTTCATGTATCTTGTATTGCTCTGAAGTTTTCTTTAATATTTTTATGATTTTTTTAGTAAGTATAAGTGCAATCACATTAGACATTTTTCTGCAAAATGATGTGGGTAAAAATGGGTGTTAATAGTGCAGCGATGTAGGAAGCACAGCTCACAGAAATCACTTTCAAACACACCACTTACTGTTGGTCAGTCCACACAACCAACCAGTTGCGAAATCTGCATGGGGAAATCCCTCACCCTCATATAAAATTTCCATTAGCTTTGATTCCTATTGAAATTACTGAATTTTCCCCGCTGAACAATGGTAAATTGGAGCACACCTTAACTTATGCAACTGCATTATAGCAAAATAAACCCCTGCATTGCCATATTTAATAGGTGATGTCACGAATCCTGTCCATGGACTTCCGTCCGATTGCCACCAGAGGTCACCCTTCCGTTACATTGACTCTCACACTACACAAACTGTTGCATGTCATCCCGGACTACATTTCCCATCATCCATTGCACTGATTGCACACAGCTGTAACCAATCATACACACACACCTTCTCAAACTGCCTAGTATTGTAAGCGCATATCACTACCCTAGCTGATAGCTACTTTACGGAGCCTGCTCTAGTTTTCATTAGTGATGGCGAGATGAAGCCTCATGAAGCATTGAAGCTTTTCAGCCAAGTGCTTCACAAAAGGGTTCATTTCTCGAGGCTTCATTTGGTCACAATACCACCTGGTGGCCAAGAGTGTAAAACAAGCAGATACATTACAGATGACCTGATGTGATCTGTGATACACTGTATTTTGCGCCAGTTAAGGCTTAGAAATAACGGTGAAGAAAAAAAATCAATTTCCACATAGACTAATCTGTTTATATAAATATAATGTGTATTTTCTAGTGGTATATAATGATTGTATAACATATTGCCAAACAGGCGCCTATGCATTTTCTTTCTAAACAATCTTCTGCCATCGTCTTGTCTTTCTCACCTCACTCTTGTCAGTCAGCTCGACTCACTCTCCTCACGTGATAAATAAAATCTGACTCCTGCTCCGTGGTGCACTGTCGACGGTGGGGGGCGGTAGGCAAATGACGTAACCGGTGTTGCGGCTTAACATCGGTATAACCGAAAACACTGTCTATCGCAGCAAGCCTAGGCCGCACCGGAGCACATTCACAAAATGGCGGCGACAGCGGAACCTGTTTGCAAAATGGCGGCGACGACAACGCCCCGTCACAGCTGCCATCCCTGAGTCAAGTAAAGTCACAATTGATCTTCATGGGTCAAGTCAAGTCACAGCTGCTCATCATGAGTCCAGTCACGTCACTCTTCCAGAGTCTCGTCACGTCTCAGCTGATCTGCTAGAGCCTTGTCACGTCTCAGCTGTTCTTCCAGAGTCTCGTCACGTCTCAGCTGTTCTTCTAGAGTCTCGCCATGTTTCAACTGTTCATCCAAAGTCTTGTCACGTCTCAGCAGTTCGTCCAGAGTCACGTCACATATCAGCTGATCTTCCAGAATCTCGTCACATATCAGCTGATCTTTCCAGAGTCTCGCCACGTCTCAGCTGTTCTTCCAGAGTCTCATCACGTCTCAGCTGATCTTCTAGAGTCTCGCCACGTTTCAACTGTTCATCCAGAGACTTGTCATGTCTCAGCAGTTCGTCCAGTCACGTCACGTCACAGCTGATGTTCCAGAATCGCGTCACTTATCAGCTGATCTTCCAGAGTCATGTCACGTCTCAGTTGTTCATCCAGAGTCACGTCACATCACAGCTGATCATCCAGAGTCATGTCACATCACAGTTGATCATCCAGAGGCTTGTCACGTCCTGTCTGTTACACCCAGACTATCAAGGTCAGCCCTTCGGTATCCCAGTCTGGTATCCAGTGTGAGGGATGCACCGCTGGTGTCTGCACGCGCAGCTGGTATCCCCAAATCCACTCACTCTAGCTCTCCTGTTCCTGAACTGATTCCCCTGTCTGAAGCGCTTCCCATGTAGGGATCGCTTTTTGGTGTGTTTGGGCTGCATACACTACCACAGAACTTCCAGAGATGGCGGTGCTCGCTCCAGGTCCTCCAGAGGTGGCGGCTGAGGCTGCAGAACCCTCCGAGGTGGCGGCACTCGCTTCGGCTCCTGGTATGGTGGTGGCGCCCAGCAATACACTTTCAGCCTGTCATGTCACGGTCGAAGGAACCGTTGCTGAACTCTGTGCCTGTTTTGTTAAGGAGAATATTCATGAACTTTCCCTGTTTCCTGATGGTACGGCTGTAGAACCTCCAGAGGTGGCGGCATCCGCTGCAGAACCTCCAGAGGTGTCAGTGGTATCCACTTATAAACTCTCGTCCTGTTCTGTTCCGGCCAAGGAGGCCGTCTGTGAACTCTCTGCCTGTTGTGTTCCGGCCAAGGAGGCCGTCTGTGCATTTGTCCAGTTATGAGCCCAGAAAATATAAATACACTCCATGTCTGTCTCGTTAACCCTGTCACTGCCATAGAGACCGTTTATGAACTGTCTGCCTGTTCAGTTTCAGTCAATGAATCTGCTCCACCAGTCCCAGTTAATGAGTCCAATTATGAATTGTCTTCCGGTCCAGTTTTCCCCAATGACTCTGAACCGTCAGTTTGTACAGTTTCTGCCAACAAATGTGATTTTGAGTTGCCCGTTAGTTCACTCTCTGTCTATGCACTCAATCCTGAATCATCTGTTTTGCCAATGTCAGTTAGTGATCCTAGTGAGGAATTGTCTGTCTGTTCAGTGTTCCAAAGTGAGTCTAGTTCAGAACCAACTGTCTTACCAGTTTCAGTCAAGGAATCAAAACCTGAACAACCTGTTGGTCTAAATGTAGCTGTTGAATCTGACTTTGAGCTGTCTGTCTTGCCAGTCTCAGTCAATGAGTCTGATTTTGAACTGTCTATCTTGCCATTTTCTCTCACTGAACTGTCTGTTTTTGAGCTTGAGTTCTTGATTTTGAGCTATCTGCCAGTCCTATTCCAGCCAATGTATTTAATATTGAACTGTCTGTCTATCCAGTCACTCTCAAGGAGACCAACACTGAACTTTTAGCCCTATCAGGCATTCCCAAGGCCATTGTAAATAAGTCCACTGTATTTCCTCTACCAACCCTAGGGGCCGTGAATACTCTGTCTGTGTTGTCCTTCTCTGCTTTCCCTAGGTCTCAGTCTCTGCCATGGTCTCCTGACCCGTCTGCTCCGGCCTTGTGGTCTTCTGCTCCTCCGTGGTGGTCTTCTGCTCAGTCTCCTCCGGCCTGGTGGCCTTCTGCTCCTCCGTGGTGGTCTTCTGCTCTGTCTGCTTCGGCCTCGTGGTCTTCTGCTCCTCCGTGGTGGTCTTCTGCTCCATCTGCTTCGGCCTGGTGGTCTTCTGCTCCTCCGTGGTGGTCTTCTGCTCTGTCTGATCCGGCCTGGTGGTCTTCTGTCCTGCTCTGGTGGTCTTCTGCTCCACCGTGGGGATCTTCGGACCCGTCTGCTCAGCTGTGGTTGTCCTCAGCTCCACCTGCTCTGCCGGCCCCACTCTGGCTCCCTGCTTCGCCGGCTCCACCCTGGTTCTCTGCTCCGCCCTGGCTTCCTGCTTTGCCGGTTCTGCCTTGGTGCTCTGCTCTGCCGGCTCTGCCTCAGTTCTCGGTCTCTCCACTTCCACGTGGACCTGGCCCTCCATCCCTCTCCCTGTTCTGCCTCTGCTCCACCACCCTCCTGGATTTTACTGTTTTAGGAGCGTCTGGAAGCCGCTCCTTGGTGGGGGCTATGTCACGAATCCTGTCCATGGACTTCCGGCCGATTGCTCACCAGAGGTCACCCTTCTGTTACATTGACTCTCACACTACACAAACTGTTGCATGTCATCCTGGACTACATTTCCCATCATTCATTGCACTGATTGCACACAGCTGTAACCAATCATACACACACTATATTACACCCACTCAGATCCTTCTCAAACTGCCCAGTATTGTAAGCGCATATCGCTACCCTAGCTGATAGCTACTTTACGGAGCCTGCTCTAGTTTTCATAGTCTAGTCATTGTCATAGTCTTGCCTTGCCTTGCCTGCTTTCCCGTGTTCGGTTTCTTGCAAGAGTATTTTGGATTACCCTTTCGTCTTGTCTTTTGGATTATGTTTGCACCTTGCCTGGACTATTGCTCGTGTTCCTCGGATTACCCCTCTTGTCAAGCCCTTTGGATTGCTTTCGCCATCGATCGACCCACACCTGTTTAACGGATTACTCTTGTGTCTTGCCTGTGCCATATCTGTTTGCTGGTGTTCGACCCTGCCTGTTTCTGACCATGTCTTCTAATAAAGCTTTGCAAATGGATCCGCACGCCTCACGTCTCTGTCACTCTGTAACAGGTGATAGGTGAATAACGTTATAAAAACATGAAAAAGAAGGGAAATGGAAAATGGAGCAAAAAACAAGCAAACAGACAAACATTTTTGCTAAATGTCTTTCACGGATATCCACAATTCAATCAGAGAGTGCTGCGCAGCTGTGAATGATGTGCAGAAAGCCAATGCTGGCACTTTGTTTTGTTAGCATGTGCATATCCAGGTCTCATAACATTAGGACCACTCAATGCGCTGCTCTTTTGAATTACTGCTCCTGGGCCAGGCCTGGGAAGGCTCATTTGCGAGCAATCGATACGGGAGAGGGATTGGGTGCAGATGGAGCGGTACATCAGGTCGGCCTTGATGGGGAAATCATTGAGGTCAGCGCTGAGAAGGCTAGAGCTGATCAGCTGTGTTAAACTCCTGCAGTGTCTCAGACTTCGCAGGACAGGGTCGGATATATAAACAGACTGCTCACCGCCGCATTATACCTGAAACTTGCTTGATCGTTCAAAGATGATGGTGAGAAGACGGCATTAGGTTTTAAAGCATCTAGCCCTCGTTAGATTCAATCTTAGATTACTTTGACAAATGAACAATAGCCTTAAAGTGATATATGCAAGCTGACAGGCTGCCCATAATATTGTTTTTGGCTGTGCATGACTTCAGGTCAAATCAGATGAGATTCAGTGAAAAACGATCCGTTCCCAAAGAAAGTCTTGCAAAAACACACAAATCATATGTGATTGTTTTTTTATAATTGATTCTGTATAACTGACTTCAGAAAAAGGGCTTCTTTTGGCAAAAGAAAAAAACCCTGTTGAGGGAAAAGAAAACAATTTACAATACCAAATTATTAGTGATAGCCCACATGTACAGGCTACTGCCAAACAAAATGAATTCAAATATGATAATAATAAACAGTAGTAATTAATTAAAACATTAAATACACCAACAAATGGTTAAATAAGTAGCATTTAACGACAGATTTTCTCTAAATCTAATTTAATATATATTTTACTATATATTATTTTACTTAATAAATATATTATTTCATTAAATATATAATTTTAGTACAGTGTAAATGGTTTTCCACAGGTCACTTTCCACTCTTGAAGTCACTACTGTCAAAACTCAAATATGACAAAAATAAAATGTAGTAATCAATTAAAAATGGAAAACATCAGCAAACGGTACAATAAGCAGCATTTAAATATAAAATAGCATATATTTTAATAAATGAACACTGAGGCCAGAGAATTTAGCACTGTTTCTTTTTTAACTACTAGTATAGTGTAAATGGTTTCACACAGGTCACTTTTTCCTCTGGCAATCATCATTGTAAAAAGGAAAACATGACAATACAAAACTAATTAATATTAAAAACATCAACAAACAGTTAAATAAGCAGCTTTTTAATGACAGCTTTTAAATAAAATATAGCATATATTTCACTAAATGAAGACTGAGGTCAGTGATTCCATCACTGTTTCTTTTTTGTTTAACTGGTTTCACACATCACTTTCCCCACTCTAGCCATCACTATGGTCAAAACGGACGTGAGCGTCGATCATTTTTTCTCCCATCAAGTACAAATGATTCAGTTGTGTTAATGGCATTTTTGTTTTGTAGTATGCATGCGTCCATCGCAAACAGCCGTACTTTAACTTTTGTCCGAGCGATTAGGACGCAAGGACAGTGCCTGCAGCATTAGGTGTCCTTTAATTGCCATTTGCATAGTGGGTTAATCATTTTCCGACTCCCCAATTACTTACCCTCTGTGTCCATGTCAATGACGCTCTCACACAGATGCCCACATTTGAGATTATGGAAGCTTTGTTTTGCTTAAATGGTCATCATCCCAGGATCAATCACAAAGTGTTCATTTAGAGAGCGGAACGTGGTTTTCTATTTGGATACTGATAAGACTTTATGGCCTCCATTCATAGCATTGTAAAAAAAAATTTAATAGATTTTTATTCATCTGGATTGATTATTTGTTTATCTATCTATCTATCTATCTATCTATCTATCTATCTATCTATCTATCTATCTATCTATGATGCACATTGA